>NC_092876.1:335963957-336273957 GCF_028372415.1 Notamacropus eugenii | reverse complement strand
ATGACCTCAAGATAACGACATGACTTGTACTTCACTTTGATTTGAGTGAGGGAAGGCTGTGCAAGGTCAAGAAATTATGAAACAAAGCCAAAGGAAAGAAAAAATAGCAGACAATGTGAAATATCTCATTGGAAAAACAACTGACCTGGAAAATAGATCCAGGAGAGATAATTTTAAAATTATTGGACTTCCTGAAAGCCATGATAAAAAAAAAGAGCCTAGACATCATCTCTTATGAAATTATCAAGGAAAACTGCCCTGATATTGTAGAACTAGAGGATAAAATAGATATTGAAAGAATCCACCAATTGCCTCCTGAAAGAGATCCCAAAAGGAAAACTCCTAGGAATATTGTAACCAAATTCCAGAGTTCCCAGGTCAAGGAGAAAATATTGCAAGCATCCACAGAGAAATAATTCAAGCATTGTGGAAATACAATCAGGATAAAACAAGATCTAGCAGCTTCTATATTAAGGGATCACAGGACTTGGAGTATGATCTTCCAGAGGTCAAAGGAGCTAGGTTTAAAACCAAGAATCACCTACCCAGCAAAACTGAGTGTAATACTTCAGGGGAAAAAATGATCATTCAGTGAAAATGAAGACTTCCAAGCATTCTTGTTGAAAAAAACCAGAGCTGAATAGAAAATTTGACTTTCAAACACAAGAATCAAGAGAAGCATGAAAAGGTAAACAGGAAAGGAAAATCATAAAGGACTTACTAAAGCTGAACTGTTTACATTCCTGCATGGAAAGATCACATTTGTAACTCCTGAGACTCCTCTCAGTATGGCCATGGACAAGCATCTGAACCTGGGTAAGGCTCAACATATAAATGTCAATCAATCAACAAGCCTACTATGTGTCAGGTCCCGAGAATACAAAGACAAGAAGTGAGATGGCCTTTGGTCTTAGGAAATCTTATATTCTAGAGGAGGCAGAATATATGCCTATAAAAGCATAGACAGAAAAAATTCAAGGTTATTTTGAAGAAACTGTTAGCAGATGGGGAGATCAGGGAAGCTTTAGTATTGCAGATGGTTCTTGGCCAGAGTCTTGAGGAAGTAAGAATCTATGAGGTAGAAGTGAGGAGGAAGAATATCCTAGGCAAAGGGACAGCCTGTACCAAGACAAAGAGAAGAGAAATGGAGTGCTGGGTGTAAGAAAGAGGGAGAGGGCTAGTAAGTTTGGACCACAAAGTGCAAAAAGTGAAGCAATTTCTAATTTCTAATAAGGCTGGAAGGGTAGGTTGGGGCTAGTTTATGCAAGGTTTTATAAATCAAACCAAGGAACTTATGTTTGACCCTAGAGGCAATGGTGAGCCATAGGAGTTCACTGAGTAGGGGAGTAACTGATGTGCATTTGAAAATTACTTTGGCGGGTGTATGGATAATGGACTGGAGTAGAGTTATCCAGAAAGTGAAACTGATTAAGATATGTCAATTCTCCATTTTCTATAAATATGGCAAAGTATACTATAATGATAACTCACATTTAAATAATGCTTTAAGCTTTACAAAGCACTTTCCTCATAATAACCTGGTAAGGTAAATAGTGAAGGTGTAGTCATTCTCATTTTACCAAGGAGGAAACTGGAGCTCACCAAGGTTATGTAAGTTGGCCACAGTTACACAAGCAGTAAATGTCAGAGCTCAGATTTGAATCCAGGTCTCCTGACTCAAAGTGCAGTGGAAATATCGCTGGACTTAAAATCAGAAGACCTGGGTTGAGGTTCTGGCTCTTACATTTACTGAGTGATCTTGGCAAGTCTTCGTTTTCAATGACCTTGGCTTCCTAAAATGAGGATACAGGACTAAGTGCCTTTCACCTCTCAAAACAACTACAGTCTTCTGTTATGTTTCTAAATCTAGTTTTTTCAATTATAACATGATATAGAAAGAACGCTAATGTGTTAATAGCACATGAACATAATGGAATATAGTTGTACTCTAAGGAATGATGAAATGGACAGTTTCAAAGGACCATGGGATGAGCTCTATGAACAGATGCAGAGTGAAGTAGCAGAACTTGGGCAACAATTTATACAACAATAATAGTATAAACCAATTCTCTGAAGGACTGCAGATGCAATATGTCACCTGCTTCCTACCAGAAATATGATGGGTTTAAATGCAGATTGAGACATATAATTTTGGACATGGCTAAAGTTGGAATTTGTTTTGCTGGACAATTAGTTATGAGAGTTTTCTTTTTTTCTTTTTTATTGTTCAGTGGGGAGATGGCAGTGGGAAGGAGAGATAATAAATACCATTACAAATAAATAAATCACAGGGTTCAGAAGACTGAGGTTCAAGTCTTTGCCCTGATGCTTTTGTCAGAGTCCCAGCTGTGTGACCATGGACAATTTATTTACGCAAATATTGATGAGCTTCATACTGGCACCACATACCACACAGGACTGTCATGAAGAAAGTGCTTTGCTCTACAAACCTCAAAGTACTATATGAATATGAACCATTATTCAGATGCTAGGACCATGGATTAGAACTTGAAAGGACCTCGGATGTCAGCCCCCTAATTTTACAAAGCCTTAAAGAAGTTAAAGTGTTGTGCCTAAGGTCTCATAGCCAATTAATGATAAAGGCAGGACTCAAACTCAGTTCTTCAAGTGCTTTTGCCCTGGGCTCTTTCCATTCTACTGTGATGCTCCCTGTTCATTCTCCTTGCACTCCTTGCAAGAGGAGGAAAAAGATGGGGAAAGTTAAGTGACGTGCCCAGCCACATAGCAAACTGAGTGGGCAGAACTGGTCTGTTTCCAGTGGCTGGGCTGCTTCCTTTAAACAGTTTAAACAGAAATCCCTAAGAATTCTAAGCACATTGTGAGTGATAGTCCGATAGTCATTCACCCTCCTTTAAAGCATTCACTAAGCGATCCTCACCTGCACCCTGGCTTATCCTACTGATTAGCCACCTGAGAGCCAGGAGAAGTGTGAACAAGAGTAGAATAGAGCAGGGGCAATGGACAAAGAGGGAAATGTGTATGCACACTTTCCATGCTAATCCAAAAGTTTTTACTTACCCACATCCTGCCCTCTTTAAAGCCTGTCACTGTTCTCTGCACACTGGCATTCATTTGCTGACCTTGCAAAAAAAAAAAGCACATTAAGTATTCTATTCCCTCTCACCTTCTATTCACCTCATCACTCTTCTTTCCCAGTGCCTTTTTCAACACATGCTGTGTTTTCACTCCAGTACCTTCAGTAGTCCCCCGTTGCCTACCAACTAAAGTATACATTCATCTGGACATTTGAAGACCTCCAGAGTCAGGGTCCAATCTACCCTTCCAACCTTATCCCATATAGAATCACAGAACCTTAGCTCTAGAAAGGATGTCATTTTGCAGATGAGGAAAACAATGCCCATTCTAACCTCACATAGCTAGGATATGTTAGATCCAGAACCTTAACTCAAGTCTTCTAATTCTAAGTGCAGAGTCCAGTGTTTTTTCACTTTACCTTCATATATTCAGTGATCTAGTCAAACTGGATAACACTTTATAAATAAATAAATAGGGAGTTGAGAAAACCTGAATTCAAATCCTTTTTCCTTAGTAGCTTACTTTTCTGAGTAAGTCACTTGACCTCTCTATGCCTCAGTTTCTTCATCTGTAAAATGAGGATAATAATAGCAGCTACCTCATAGCATTGTTCTGTGGATCTATGTAAAGCACTTTGAAAACCTTTAAGTGCTAGTTCATTCTTGTTGCTGTTGTTAAGTCTTCTTACCTCAAATTGACCTTCATGATCCAAAAGGATCACTCTATCCCTCACTTTGACTGCTGAGGTTCCTTCCTTCTTTCAAAACCCAGATCAGATGTCACTTCCTCTATAAAGCCTTCATGAATTCCCATGACTGAACCTGATTTCTCTCTTTAGTTCCTTAACTTGGAAAGCTACCCTGGGGCTTAAGTTGACTGCCCAATGAGTCAATGCAAACTTTCTTGAAAGATAGCCCCTAGCAGGTGCCTAGTCATGCCTCACATCTACATCTTGGGACAGCTTATGATTTGCTCTGCCTTCTGCTCAAATCAATGCCATCTGGAAAGGCATGACAATGGACTCCACTCATCATTTCTGTGATGGCCCAGACCAGAACTCTCATCCCTGGCTGCTCCTCTCCTACATACATTGTCTCATCAGGATGTAAACTCCTCAAGGGTAGGAACTTTATCCTTTTTCCTTTGTATCCCCAACAACTGGCACTGTGCTCTGCCTGTAGGAGGTGCTTGATAGATGCCTTTTCATTCATTCATTTGCTCAAATTTCCATTGGCTTGAACTCTTCATAAACTCTTCATAAATATCATGTTCTCCCTCATATCAGTTATTTTTATCCTTGTAATTGTTCCTCCTGTAAGCTTATTGAAGGTAAGGTTTATGTCAAATCAATTCTTGTATTGTCATAATAGGACTATAGATTTAAAGCTAGAAGGATTCTCAGCAGCCAAGTAGAATGGCCCTTTCATTTTACAGATGAGGAAGCTGTCAATCAACAAGCATTTATTAAGTACCTACTATGTGCCAGGCACTGGGCTAAGAGCTGAGGATACAAAGAGAGGTAAAAAATAGTCTCTGCCTTCAAAGAACTTACTTAATGGTGGACACAAAGTTGAAGCCCAGAGAGGCTAAATACCTTGCCCAGGTCACACAGCAGATGCTTATAATAGGAAATGCTTAAGATGGGCCTTACTTTCTGACTCAAAGTCCACTGCTCAGTCCAACTATACTACCCTGGGATGGGAAGAAAAGAATCTATATATAAAGAAGAAGAAAAAGAAGGAAGAGGAGGAGAAGAAGAAGAAAAACAAGGAAGAGGAGGAGGAAGAGGAAGGGGAGGAGGAGGAGAAGAAGGAGGAGGGCAAGTATCAGATGAGAAATGAAGAGAACTGAATTCTCTTCCCAAATCTGCCACTAACTCCCTTAAATTTGAATCTTAGTCACTTTGGTCATTGGGCCTCACTCTTCCAAATCTGTTAAATGAGGGAGTTGGAATTTAGATGAAATCTAAAGTCCCTTCCAGCTCTGCTCATCTGTGGGTCTATGCAAGGAAAATCAATGGTGGTCAAGACCAGAGGAAAATGTTGTCTATATATGGTAGTTGGGTAATAAAAGCCCATCATGACTGGGAGATTGTCTGGATTAGGGGGATGGAGGAAGCTAACTGAATTTCCCAAGGAGTTGTATCCAGCCCCAGAATTCTGAGAGAGAGGCTAGAAGCAGGAGGAAGGAGGGTGAGGCTGAGCTGATCTTGGACAAGCTGACTAAGAAAGCAAAAACTGTGAATAGCATTCCTCTGGAGAGTATGCAGAACATGTATGTTTCTAAAGGTGTACGTTTCTACCAATAGGTAAGTGAGTGCTTGTGAGCTGGGGGGGGGTGGTGCAGGAGGAACAGTACTTTATTTTTTTGTATGTGTGTATACATTCAGATAATAAGGGAGCACTAAACTCTATGAAAATTTTATTCATTTATTTACTCTTGTCTTTGCTTGGAGCCATGTGTATTTAAGGTCCCTCCACCCTCCCGGAGGATACCATTGCAGCAATTTTTAACTTGTAGGCTCTCTCCATACCGGTCAGACCAGAATGTCTGGCCAAGCTCAGTTATATAACATTACATTCAGCTACTCAGATGCCGAGGCTGTCAGCAACTCTGGCCCCAGGCAGGTGTGTACTCCCAGGAGTGGGAAGGGGAGAGGAAAGGGCAGGGAACTGGTTCTCCATTTGACTGGGCTCTTTGCCATGCCCTGAGGCGATGCCTTCCATTTCATAAGTGCCAAAGCCAAATCAACTTGTCTTGAGTCCCTCATTGGACAGTGGTTGAATCCAAGGATCCAGCCTCCTCACCCACACCTCTGTTCCACTTCCTGGATGATTTAGGTTAGACAAGAGAAAGACCTTCCTGACTGTAAGAGTTGCAAAGTACAGGAACTTGTAACCCAGAGAAGTTACAGAGTTGCTTTTTGTGGTGTTTCCGTGGAGCTTTGAGAACAGGTATCAATGATGGGTCAGAAATAGTTCTCCGTGGAATCAGGGATATGGAATATGTGACCTCTGGAGGGCCCTGCCAGCCTAGGGGGTCCACATGTAGAGGCAATGTGGTGCTATGGAAAGAGCATTGGCTTTAGAGTCAGACAACTCATCTGACATTTATTACCTGTGTGACCTTGAAAGTGTCCCTTAATTGCCCTAAGTCTCAGATTCCTCATCTGTAAAATTAAAGGGTTAGACTAGATGGCCTCTGAGATTTTATTGTGTTTATCAATCTATGATCCTATTTTTATGAATCCATTGTGATATGAATGTGCTATGGATGTTTCCTAGAAAGAATTTGGTGTCCAGATAACCTACTTATTTTGCATTTTGGTTATCTATCTATCTATCTATCTATCTATCTATCTATCTATCTATATGTACTAGTTATAAGCTTCATGAGAATAGGGACCGGGCCTTATTCATATTTATATGTCCCCAAGTGCCTAGTACAGTGTTCTCCAACTGGTTGGTACCCAATGAATGTTTGTTGAGTTGACTTGAATTGACTGTGCATTGTTTCAAGAGGAAAAGAAGATTGGGGATCCAAACTCAGCAGTCTCTGCAGAAGCCACTTTCCGGTGATGTTGCTTGGACTAAAAAAGGAGAATGAAGGTGGAAAGAAATAGGAAGAATGAGTAGAGTAGAAATGGTTAGAGGAAGGACTCAACAGGCCTTTATTTGTGGACCAGATTTCTATTTTTTCTGGGGCAAGCAATTTGAGCTGAAGGCTTGGAGCTGAGGCTATTAGATAAGGCTAAAGCTTGGAAGCCATCATCAAGAGCTTTGATGTGGTGTGAGTGCCATTGTGGGCTTCTGCTCAAGGACAGGCATAGTGACAATGATGCTTGAGAAAGGTGTTTAATGAGTCACCATGAGAAAAACAAAAGTCACCTGATAAACCTGATAAATAGGTGCCTGGATGGGGCCAAGGTCAGGCTCTGGTGGTGACTGACTTGGGAAACAAAAAGGAAACCATCCAAATGTTCAGAATCAAAGCAATGACCAACCACATCGCCAGAGGACCAAAGATAACGAAACATGTTATCCACTTCCCAACAGAGTGCAGAAAGAGGCATATGTTTGTGGACATGACCACTTACCACTGTAAGGATTTGTTTGGCTTAACTGGGCTTATTTGTTCTCAGTCAAGAAAAAATAAATGACTTTCCTTCCTGTGTTTTTTAATTGGGGGAAGTTGGAGGAAAATGCCAAGACTGATACCAAAAAAAGAATGCCGGTGAAACTTTTTCTAAAAAATCTACAGAAAGAACCAAAAGTTCCAAAGGTTCAAATCTTTCCTCACACACTTAGTAGGTATGTGAGCCTGGGTAAATCAATAACCATTGTCTGCCTCAATTTTTTTATCTGTAAAATATGGATAATAATAATACCTACCTCCAAGTGTTGTAAAGAGAAGATAATATCTGTAAAGTGTTTTGCAAATCTTAAAGCACTATGTTAATACTAGCTGTTATTATTATTATAAAATGGAGACATATATTTCATTTACAATCCTCTTTTCTTTTTCCTTTGGAGTTTTGCTACCTAAATAGAAACACTATTTTGGAGAAGTTTTAAGTTCAGAATTTTTTAAAAATTATTTTTAAAGTTGTTTGGAGGAGGATTTGGGAGAACTCAGGTAAATCCCTGCCTTTTCTCTGCCATCTTAGCTCTACCCTCTAAAAATTCATTTTGAAAAAGAATCAGGGAGATTTGATGAGCTGCCTAGGACCTAATATGGTTAAAAATGGACAGCAGCAGGACAGGAATGGGATGTGTTAGGCACCTCTACCTACTTCCCTTTCCAACATCAGAGTGTAGAGTCTACTCCTTAAGTATCTAATGGGCTGTCTTTCCAGCCAGTCACAGGCAGATAGGGTTTGAGATTTTCTTGCCCAATGATGCTCAGTCGAGCTGGTCTTAGAATCTTTCCCTCTACTTCTCCACACCCCACCCCCACCCCACCTCCCTCTCACTCCCGCTACCCTAGTCTAGGCATTTCCCCAGAAATATCTTGATTTTTTAAATAGTCTCTGAACTGTTCATTCTTTCTCTACTCTCTTCCCTCTCCACTTTTTTTTTTGCTATGAGATACCACATTTATTTATATGATTTTTAAATTATTATTTTATTTATTTTCAGTGCTCTTTCCCTCTATCTCCCCCCTCCCTCTCTGAGATGTCATACAATTCTATATAGGTTCTATACATACATTCCCACTAAATACACCCTCACCTTAGTCATGTTTCATAGAAGAATTAAAATGGATGGGAGAAATCATAAAACAAACCAAAACATAATACAAAAGAAAATGGTCTGCTACATTCCATAGTTCTTTCTCTGGATGTGGAAAGCATTTTGCCTTAAAAGACCACTGGGAATTTTTTAAGTCCTTACATTGCAATGAAGTTCTAAGTCTACCAGAAAAAATCCTCGCGCACTGTAGTTGTTGCTGCGTACAAAGTTCTCCTGGTTCTGCTCCTTTCACTCAGCATCAGTTCATGTAAGTCTTTCCAGGTCTTTCTGAAGTCCTCCTGTTCATCATTTCTCATAGCACAATATTATTCCATTACATTCATATACCATAATTTATTCAGCCATTCCCCAATTGATGGGTATTGCCTTAATTTCCAGTTTTGGGCCACCACAAAGAGTGCTGCTATAAGTATTTTTGTACATGTGGGACCCTTTCTCATTTTTATGATTTCTTGGGCATATGGTCCTAGAAGTGCTATTGCTGGGTCAAAGGGTATGCACATTTTTGTATCCCTTTGGGCACAGTTCCAAATTGCTCTCCAGAATGGTTGGATCAGCTCACAGCTCCACCAACAATGAATTAGTGTTCCAACTCTCCCACATCTCCAACATTCATCTTCCTGTTTTGTCGTGTTAGCCAATCTGATAGGTGTGATGTGGTATCTCAGAGTTTTTTTATTTGCATCTCTCTAATCAATAGTGATTTAGAATATTTTTTCATATGACTATAGATAACTTTAATTTCTTCCTCTGAAAACTGCCTGTTCATATCCTTTGACCATTTACCCTCTCCACTTTGTCAAACACATCACTACCAAATTCAATTGGTACAATGAAAAGGGTGTTGGATTGGGAGTCAGAAGACCTGGATTTTGAGACCAGCTCTGTAACTTCTCCCCTGTGACACATATGGGCAAGTCATTTAACCATTCTGGACCTCAGTTTACTCACCTATAAAACTAGAGGTTTTCTGTCTCTAAATCTATTGTAATGTCAGCCTTGGAAGGATAGGGCTCAAGGCCTCTCCTATTATGACATCCTCTCTTACCAGATGCATTTATCCAAGAAGTCAAATCCAAGAGAAGAGAGGAGGCAGATTAGTTCCTTTGGACATCCCAAAGTTCTGAGCACACAACTGTAGCCAATCGAAAAGGCTACTCTTCACTGTGGGAGTGACAGACCAGAACTAGTCACAGAATATCTCTGCATGCTCCAAATCCCTGCACGATTCTTTTGTGACACTTTATTGTAACCCTCCTGAAAACTGCCCCTGAAACCTCTGCCACATGGAGAATTTCATTAGCTTTGTTCTGTACATACTTGTGTGGACTGAACTCATTGGCCAATCCCCTAGTACGCTTAGGATCCTATGAACTGTGGCCATGTAACTCTTCTGCTCAAAAAGCTTCAGTGGTTTCTCATAGCTTACCAGATACTCACTTCCTTGGCCTGACATTCAAGGCCCATTTTAGTCTTCCTTCAATCTACCTTTGCAGTCTTATCTCCTTCTACTCCCTTTCACATACTTTTGTTGTTGTTCAGTTATTCATTCATGTCTGACTCTTTGTGACCCCTGAACTTTGTGAGATTTTCTTGGTAAAGATGCTGGAGTGGCTTATCATTTCCTTCTCCAATATGTCGCCATTTTACAGATAAGGAATTAAGGCAAATAGCAGTTAGGTGACTTCCCACAGGATCATACAGCTAGTAAGTGTCTGAGGCTGGATTTGAACTCAGATCTTCTTGATTTCAGGCCTGGGACCACCTACCTGCCATTTCACATACTCTACATCCTACCTAAAGTAGACTAATAACTGTTCCTTGAATAGATCCCTATGCTTTCCCTTTCCCTAAGCACTTTCCCTCTCATGGTCCTCTAGGCCTGGAATAGTCTTCCCTGTAAAGCTAAAGTTTTCCTACAAAAGTCTTACATACTTCCAGGTCAAGCTCAGATAACATCTGATCAACCTTATCTGATCCTTTCAACTATAAGTGATTTTTCTTTCCTCTGAAGTTCCCTAGCATTTCCTTTGTAGCTTTCTTATGCCCTCAGACCATCCTCCTTTGTTAGAGCTTTCCATGTCTATGTGTCATTCTGCAACTAGATGGGAAACTATCTAAGGGCTTGCATGTACATTGATTATTTTTGCATTCTTCTTTAGCGACTAACATATGGAGCTACTCCATAAATTTTTGTTTAATAAATGGATTTTATTGAGTTTGTTGAGTAAAATAATGAACAAACCAGGACTTTTCACTAAACTGATATGGCAGGATAGAGAAGGTTCATGGAATAAAAAATCGTTAGAGCTAGAAGGGACCTAAGAGATTATTTATCCTGAACTATTTGTTTTATAGATGAGCAGACTGACGACCAGAGAGGAGAAATGACTTGTCAAGAGTCACATAGCTTGTTCATGGAAAAGCTGAGATTCCTTGTGCTCAGTTATGTGCTTTTCACTGTACTGAAGTCACAATAACAGCCTTCCAAGTTCTCTTTTGGCTATTTGCTACTGCCACCAAGATCTGTACCCTTCCCCTACTGCAGACATGGAGGAACCCATAGATGCCAAGGCCAAAGGTCTTTATTCAGGAGCTGTTGGGTTGGCTGTTCTTGCGTTCTTTTTCCCCCTTCCCAGCCCCCTTCAGAGTATTCTTTGAACCGTTTGCGGCTAATCCATGCCTTCTCATACCCCAAGCAGGTGTCTCACCACCTTGCTGAGAGACTGATCCCATCTGTACTCAGAAAGCACCCAAGCTGGGAGAGTCTATACTGTTTTCCCTGCCTCAAGAGTGCCAGAAACAAAGCCTTTAATTACCCCCAGCAGCGATCCAAGGTGGAGAACAGATGCTTAATTGGTGGGGGGAGCCAAACTAGCTCAACTGTTAACTAATCTGGCCGTGCCTCCCTGAAAAAAGCCTTTAGACACCCTGCTAATAAAAGGGAATATGATTTTCATCCCCTCCCTCTCTCACCCTAGGTGGAGAGATTTTAAAAGCCTAGAACCACAGGGTTAGAATTCCTAATTAACCTTTTCTTGAACTCTCTCCCTCTAAATTGATCCTCACATCATACATTTGAGGACTTTCTCTGTCTCATTTTTTTTTCTGGGAAAGCACCAAGCACTGATTACACAACAGACTTCATCAGTCCCTTCATATAACACAGAATATCTCCTCCTGTGGACACTCACTTTCCCTTCCACCTGGGGAAAAGAGAGCCATTCACCCCTAAGGAATGAGTTAGCCCTGACTTGGGACTATCTTGCTGCTTCTGAAATGCTAGGAGAGGCAGAAGGTTTTCCTGTGGGCACATGAGGCCTTCCCTGCAGAAGCTTCAAAGTTTTCTGGGTTATCTCTGTGCCTGTAGAATGAGACACCAAGGTGCCAGATGCCTTGAAGCCTCTGACAGTCCTGGGTCCTGTTTCAGGGTGAAAAGTCAGAGTCCAATATATATACCCAGGCCTTGGAAAATTTCCCATAGTCTGCAAATTGTATTGGTATCCATAGTTAGATCTCTCCTCAACTGGGAACTTGGATATAGTGAATTCAGTCCTGCTCCTGGCATGTCCACTCCAAAAGGTCTAGTGGGATATATGGCAAAGGAAGGCAAAAGGGTGGGATTCATATTGCCTAATGAGTCTAGAACGCCAGCTCTAATCATCTATGGATCTCCTGGCTGGTTAGAGAAGTCATAATCATAATATAAGTTAGATTTTGTATACTTTAATTTTTATATCAATCAATCAATAAACATTTATGAAATGCTTATTGCACACCAGGCACTGTGCTAAGCATTGAGTTATATCTGTATTTGTATTTTTATGTGTGTATGTACACACACACACATACACACACACACACACAAATACTGTATTTGTGTAAAGCACTGAGACCTTGAGAGTGTCCTTGTATCACTTCTTCTGACCACCATGTGATCTCCTGCCCGATGCGAGTTCTCCATAAAATAGTCTTTTTGGCCAGCATACATTTTGCCCATCAGAGTTATGCTCTCTGAAGCATAGTTTGAATGCTTGACAGTTTGCTTCAAACAAGGACCTCAGTGTCAGGTCCCTTATCCTACCAGGTGATCTTTAGAATCTTCCAAAGACAGTTCAAATGGAAGTGATTCAGTTTCCTGGCATGGTGCTGGTAGACTGTCCATGTTTCACAGGCATACAACAATGGCTCTGTAGCTCTATGGACCTTCAGTTTGGTAGTCAGTCTAATATCTCTTCTCTCCCACACTTTTCTTTGGAGCCTCCCAAACACTGAGCTAGCTCTGGCAATGTGTGCGTCAACCTCATTATCACCATGTACATCCCTGGAAAACACACTACCAAGGTAAGTGAACTTATCCACAGCATTCAAAACTTCTCCATTTGTTGTAACCGATGGTTCCACATATGGGTGGTGTGGTGGTGGCTGATGGAGCACCTGTATTTTCTTGGTGTTAATTGTTAGGCTAAAATGAGCACAGGCAGCAGAGAATTGATCCATACTTTGTTGCATCTCAGCTTCAGAGGCTGCATTGAATGCACAATCATCTGCAAACAGAAAATTATGCACCAACATTCCCTCCACTTTGGTCTTGGCTTGTAGCCTTCATATATGTGTGTGTGTGTTTGTTTGTATTTTTATATGTTTATACATATATATGCGTATATATACACACAAATACTATATTTGTGGATTATATACAAAAAAAGGGCAAAAGACAGTTCCTGCCCTCCAGGAACTTACAATATAATAGCTCTCAAACAGACCATAAAAATAGTTTATAGATGATGTGTGTGTGTGTGTGTGTGTGTGTGTGTGTGTATGTGTGTGTTGGATGGGAGGTAGGGTAATAGGGAATCAGGGAGGGACAACTTGGCCCAGAATGGGAGCCTAGAAGGTCTAGAATCTAGAAGATATTGACTGAAATGGCAGAAGGAGAAGAGGAGGGGTTGTTTAGAACTTAAAAAGACAAATAGAGTTTTGGAAGCAGGACAAATTCAGAGAGTAGAGATCAGTACAGTTGGACAAGGGAAAAAATTGGTGATTCATCAAGAGGCCTGGGGTCAAAAGAGAAGAGCTGGAATGGGGGCAAGTAGGCAAGCAGAGAAGCCTCACTTGGACACCCATCCAGGCACCTTTCACAGACTGTCCTTCAGGCACCGGACATTGCACCAAACTGGCCTTCTAGCTGTACCACGAACTCAACGTTGCATCTCCTCTCTCCATCCTTCTTCGAGGCTGTCCCTAGCCCCTAGAATAATCTCTCTCCCCCACCTCTCAGAATCTATGGCTTCCTTCAGGGCCCTGCTCATGTCTGCCCACTGTGGGAAGCCTTTCTAGATATGCCTAGCTGTTAGTGTTGTTCTCAGATGATCATTTTTCCTCACATTTCTCAAATGGATCTGGAATCTCATTAACATGAATGTTCCCTCCAACAGCGCAGATTGTTTCCCATCCATTCCCACCCCTCCTGAGGATCTCTTGTCCATATCTTTCCATAACTTTTCCACAGAGGGTCAATTCATTGTCCTGAAGGCCTTGTTCCTTTCTCTTGATATCAAGAGGGGTACATGCAGACACACATACACACACACACACACACACACATGTCCATCATTTATCTCTCTTGCTTCTACCTCAAATGATGATTTGTGTCCTTGTCTTTGTACATATTGCATCCTACCATCCTTACCCTGCCCCCTCAGGGACATGTAAACACCTTGAGGGGCATGGGGCTTTTTCTTTTTGTCTTTATGTTCCCAACACCTGGGGCACTTAGGTGGCACAGTACATAGAACTCTGGGCCTGAAATCAGGAAGACTCATCTTTGCGAGTTCAAATCCAGCCTCAGATACTTCCTAGCTGTGTGACCTTGGGCAAGTCACTTAACCCTGTTTGCTTCAGTTTCCTCATCTATAAAATGAGCTAGAGATGGAAATGGCAAACCACTTTAATCTCTGCCAAGAAAATCTCAAATTGGGTTACAAAGAGTTGGACACAACTGAAAAATGACTGAACAACAACTCAGGAGGGGTGGGCATGGATGAGGAAACTGAGGCAAATAGGGTTAAGTGACTTGCCCAGGGTCACAAGTAGTTTCAGGGAGGGTAATTTTCATGTCCCACGATCTGTAGTAGAGACCTAAGATTTAACTGGCGATAGAACTTGCATGGGGAAGGAGAGGTGCGAATTATGCGTTGTAACAAGGCCTCCAGGACAATGGATTGACCCTCTGTGGAAAACTTATGGAAGGATGCAGACAAGAGGTGCATAGCCAAATAGGTTTTATTTGTGACTGAATCAGAAGGCTCTAAGTTAGACACTAACAGGGAAGACATTGCCTTAAGGATCTCCTTAACAAGAGGATAAGTTACTGTTTGGGTATTGTGGCCATTTTTCAGTTATATTTAATTCTCCATGACCCATTTGGGATTTTCTTGGCAAAGATATGAAGTGGTTCCCATTTCCTTCTCCAATTCATTTGACAGATGAAGAAACTAAGGCAGACAGGGTAAGTGACTTGCCCAGGGTATCACAGCTAGTAAGTGACTGAGGCCAGATTTGAACTCAGGTCTTCCTGCCTCCAAGCCTGATACTCTATCCACTGTGCCACTTGACCAATTGTAGACTTTGTTAAATTACCTCTGGCCAAGTATCAAGTCAAGACGGGAAACTAGATAACTTTCCAGCTGGATGAATCTCTGATACTGTCTGCTCTTTACTTTGAACTCAGCTCCTGTGATCATCCTCTAAAGATCACAGGCCTTTATTCTCTGTATGACCTTGGGTAAGTCACAACTACTCTGAGTCTCAGTTTCCTACAGTGTAAAATTAAAGGACTGGATGAGATGACCTCTGAGGTCCCTTTCCAGATCATAAATGATCCTATGAGCTTTCGATTTTTCTTTATACAATTCCAGTATCTCAGGATCAAATGCTATCTGAGCTCCTAACTTCTTAGAGATGCTATGTTCTGAGCCAGGCTGCTCAGAAGGAGAGGGGTTGGGGGGTGGGGGAGAATGATGTTCCCTTGTCCTTGTTGATGCTTAATTCCTTGATGGCACTCAGCTCTCTTAGGAACATAGGAATATAATTATCTCCTGTCTCTATACCTTTTCTGTCCTCAGGGTCTTCTCAATACATGAATATTAGTCTATGGAAACCTCAGGTGTTCTGTTGTGTCAAAACCCAACTCACTTGTTGATATTCAGCACCCTGTCAGCTTTCTCTTCTGATCTGAGGGCTGGAGGATGGAGCCAGAAGCCTTCCTGTATAAAGGCCTTGAAACTGCCTGAACTTCCCAGGTCACGAACTCTCCATCCTCTGAGCGTGCCTGATTTCAACTCTGTGGAACATCATGCCCCTAAACAGGATCCCCCTGGAGGCACCCCTTCTTCCCCATCCTACTTTTCAGTTTTCTTTTGTTTATTGTCTTTCTGCATGAGATTGTAAACCCCTTGAGGACAGGAAATCTCTTTTTCTTACCTGTATCCCCAGGCCTTAGTATAGTGCCTGGTACACAATAGGAGCTTATTAAATGTTTATTTAATTGAACTGCAAATGTGGCCCCTCTAGTCAAGTACTGTGTTTCTGATAGGATAGAGAGGTAGTGTAGAGGAAAGAACATGGAAGACAGAAGTTAGATCTGAGCCCTAGTCCTGGATCTTGTTAATAGCAGTATAAACTAGGGTATGTCATTCAAGGTTTTCATTTGTGAAATGCCTACCTTATACGGTTTCTGTGAAAAATCAAAGCAGATTATATTTATGAAAGCGCTCTGTGAATCATTAAGTAAATATCAGCCTTTCTTTCATGGATCTGAGGGCTGAAAGAGTACTCAGAGATCATTTAGTCTGACTTCTTCACCCTTTGCAAGAATCCCCTCTGAATATCTAGAAATGAGCTCTGTTTAAATGCCTCTACTGATCAAATACCCATGTCATTCATTACTGGGCAGTTCCAATTTTTAGATTTTTCCTCCTCTGGAGAAGATTGGTGACTCCCTGCCCAGACCATTACATCAAAAAAGGGCCTGGATTATGTTACTTCACCCATAGTTCATCTCACTCTCTAAGCTGCTTCCTTTTCTCCAACAACTTGCCAACAGGTGGGTACCCTGCCCCAACTTTCTAGCTCCCCTTTATATATTGTCTTTCTCCATCAGTATGCAAACTTCTTGAGGGTAGAGATTGTCTTGTTTGCTTGAATTTGTATACCCAGCACTTAGCACAGAACTTGGCACATGGTAAGCACTTAAATGTTTGTCAACTAAATGACTGATTTGTACCCTTCACAAATTGGTCCTCTGATGTCAGGCAGAATAAGTCTAATCCTTCTTCCTCATGATAGCTCCTCAAGGCAATGATCATGCCCTCCCTTAGTCTGTTCCAAACAGGAAATTCCAATCTTATACAATCTCCATACAGAAGTTTCTCTATTTCCCCTTTCTTCACCCTCTGTAGTTTTGTTGTTTTATATATATAATATATATTATGTATATATACATGTGTGTTTATATACATATTCTTACACACATATGTACATATACACACATATGTAAAACAATGGAATTATGTATACACATTTGCAGCATAGACACACCATGGTTTTGTTCAGACAGTGTTGCAGATTTTATTTACAGCAACCCAATGAATAAAGCTTACTTAGTCTTTTGTTGAATTTGTAGTTGCTGCAATGATCTGATTCTTTCTTTCCTTTTCTCCTCTCCTTCCTACCATTCCATCTTTCCCTCCTGCTTTCCTTCTTTCTCTTCTTTCCTTCTTTCATCCTTCCTTTTCTCCTTCCTTCATCTTTCTATCAAAGACATATGTCTCTGTGTGTATATATTGTGTGTCTAATACACATACATACATAGTGAGATATTATTCTCATATGTTTATATATATGAGAAAGCTGACAGAGTTCAAATGGAAGAGGAATTCTTTGCAGGTGATGAGATTCTCTATGTATTCCTTTTTGCTGATAACATCCTGCTGGTTGTATCAAGCACCAGACCATTACAGAACTTTCCTAATGAGATCCTTAATCACTCAAAGGAGGCAGGTAGGTGGCTCAGTAGATAGAGTTCTGGGCCTGGAATCAGGAAGACCTGAGTTCAAATCTGACCTCAGACCCTTACAAAATGTGTGACCCTAGGCAGGTCACTTAACCTCTGTTTACCTTAATCCATTGGAGAAGAAAATGGCAAACCACTCCAAGGTCTTTGCAAAGAAAATACCACGGACAGCATCGGCATGCTATGGTCCACAAAGTTACACAGAGTCTAACAACTGAGTGACAGAACCACAACAGTCATTCAGAAGAGTTTGGCCTCACACAGGAAAAAATAAGTGGATGAAGAACGCCTCTTGTTGTGCAGTTCCAAAGACTGCCCAGAGAACTGATCCATCAGCATGTGTATTTGTATCTTATGTAAATATGAAGGAGGACAGGGAACTGAGTCTAGAGTGGGATAGAAGCAAGAGGGAGCTAGATTGCCTTTGGGAAAATGTAGTTCTTGTAGTGATCCCAAATTTCTCTCTGAAACAAAGGCCTACTTTTTCACCATTAATAGAGTTCCAATGTTGCCGAATGGCTGAGTCATGAAATACCGTGGTCTGAGAAGTTAAAACTGAAGGTCATTCAGAGGTGCATGGTGGGTATGAGTAGGATGTAAAATATCACTGAGAACGAATTGAGCAACAAGAGCATATAAATGATATTACCACAGAGAAATGTGTCCAGGAAAGAGGGTAGCAAGTAGGTAACTAATGGCCAGCTTACATCCTCCAGTGGTGTTCAGGCAGTGGCAAGAGATGTAGACAGAGGTCAGATCAACCCCCATAAAGGTTTTACAAGATGCCATAGAGAAGAGTCTCCAAGATGGGAAGAGAAGGGGTGGATATGCTGTGATCTGCATTGTTGAAGGGAGAGCCCAGCTCCATGAGTGCTCAAAGAAAAGAACACTAATATCTGGTGTTAGTCATTATTATTCTCTGAATCACTTTTTGAAGGTAACCATTATTCTTTCCATTTTTCCAGGATATCTCCTTGCATTCGATAGGCTGTAAAACAGTATTTCAGTGATCTTAAGATTTTACCATCTTGGGATTTCTTATGTTCTTATCCTGGTCCAGGCATTCTACCTGACTTCACTTTCTTAAATGCCTCTTCTTCCTTCTGAAGCATACCAGGATCTGAAGTGTTGGGGCCAGATATGATAGATTCACTGTCTTTAATGATGAAAAATGAGGTTATGAAAATGCTGGAAAATCGGTTCCATTTTCCAGTTATTTGCTGTCTTCATGCCAGTTTTATTGATGAGTGTTTGGGAGGCTATGGCTTGATTGGGTCTCACATTGAGCTTTCTGCAGGCTTGTTTTGGCTTCCCACTGCCTTTTGCTCTTTTATGAGGAGGTGCTACTCATCAGCTTCTACCCACCTACTCTATAGTGTTTCACAAATGAAATTACATTATAAAATCTGCGTTGTCCTTATCTGCTATATTATTTTGCTTGCTTGGCAAATTGAGCAAGTGTGTGCTGAATAGAGTGGGTTCTAGGCTTTTTTGCCTTCTTTGTTTTAGCATGTTATTTTGGGTGAGGACCTCATAGTCCTGCCAATCTCCCAGGTATTCAGCCTTGATATTTTAAACCTCAACTCTTCTCAGTCCCTCACCCCCACATAATCAGTTGGTGATCAAATCTTGCCATTTCCTTCTTTACAATATTTCTCACACCTGCCATTTTTTCATTACGTAGTCACCATTTTAGATTATACAAAACTGCAAGTCTGACTCTCACTGCCCCTACTCAATAAACTTTCCATCACCCCTAGTATAAAATATAATTTCCTCTATTTGCCTTTTAAAGCCTTTCACAACATAGTCTACCTTTCCAGCTTCATTATACATTATACTCCTTCCCATACTCTATAGTATAGCCAAACTGGATTTTGACTTATTATCCTCTTCATCACAAAACCCCTTGACATCATCTCCCACTTTCTCTGCCTTTCCTCCAGTCTCCTTGCCATGGTCAACCATCTACATTTGTCCTTGACCCATCCTCAACTGTCTTCTCCAACAAGTTGCGCCCTTACTCATTCCCTCTTTCTCCTATCTTCAGCCTCTCTCATTTGTCTTCAAACATGCCAAAGTCTCTCCCATACTAAAAACAATCAAACAAAGCCCTCCACTAGATCTGACTAGTCCTTCAAGCTCTTACCCTATGATCTCTCCACCCTTTCTCAGCCAAACTCCTAGAAAAAATTGCCTCCAACTCCTGGTGCTTCCACTTCTGCTCCCCTTGTTTACTCTTCAACTCTTTACATTACGACTTCCAACCTTATCGTTCAACTGAACATTCTCTCTCCAAAGTTATCAATGGTCTTAATTGACAGGTTTGTTGATTTTTGATGAATCCTCATTTTTTTCTCTGCATTTGACACTGTTGAGTACCCTCTCCTCCTGGATACTCTCATCCCCAGGTTTTAGTAACATCATTCTCTCCTCCTACTTGTCTGACTGCTTCTTCTCAGTTTCCTTTGCTAGCTCAACACTCATATCACAGCCACCCCCCTCCCCAACTCCCCTTCTCTTCTCTGTACACTTTCTCTTAATGACTTAATCAGCTCCCGTGGCTTTGTCTTCTCTATACAGATGATTCACAGATCAATGTATTAGTCTCTCTGCTGAGCTTCAAGGTAGTAATATTGCACTTTATTTTTTGTATTATAAATCTGCTTATTGGACATTTCAAACTGAATGTCCCAAACACATCTCAAACTCCATAGGTCCTGTCCAGAACTCATTACCTTCCCTTCCCCACCAAACCACCCTTCTTTCAAACTGTTGAAGGCAGTATCATTCTTTAGACTCTTGGGTATAACCTCAGAATTATCCTTCACTTCTCCCTATATTTCATTCTACATATGAAATCAGTTGCCAAATCTTGCTTTTTCTACCTCTACAACATCTTCACAACTGACCCCCCTCTCTCTATTCAGTAGCCACCACTTTGATTCAAGACCTCATTCCCTCTCACCCAGACAATTGGAATGGCCTCATAACTGCTCTTTCTACCTCAAGTCTCTCAGCACTACAATCTCTCTTCCACAGAGATGCTAAAGTAATTTTCCTTAAGCACGGATTTGACTATATTACTCCTTTACTAAAAAACAAAAAAACCCCAAAATCTATTGGTTCTTATTAGTATAAATTATTAACTCCTCTATTTAGTGTTTAAAGCCCTTTACAAGCTGACTCCCAACCTCTCTTTCCAGATTCATTGAACATTACTCTGTCTTGCACTCTGATCCAATCAAACTAGTCTTCTCTCTGTTCCTTGCATATAATACTCCTTTCTAATTTTTTTCTAATCTCTTTGCCTTTTTATTGGCTGTTCTCCAAGCCTGGATGCACTCCCTCCTTACTTCTAACTCACAGAGTCCCTCCCTCCCTTCAAGTGCTAACTCAAGCATTGCCTTCTGCATCAAACCTTTCTTGATCCTCTCAATTGCCTGTACTCTAGTTCCCAAAATTACCTTGTATTTTTCTGCTTTGTATTTATTTGTATTTATTCTCTTTAGATTTATTCTGGATATGCTTATATATGTATTTATTACCTCCCTCATTAGAATGATAGCAGAGATTGTTTCATATTTTGTACTTGAATCTCCAGAACATAGTGCAGTGCCTGGCACATAGTAACTCTTAGTAAGTATTTATTGATTCATTGATTGATTTTTCCTTGCACACAACACTCCATCTATATCTTTTTATTTTTAAACTCAATTTTATTTTACTTTCAGTTCTTAATATTTTCCCTTTCACTTCCTCCTTCCCTACTTACTGAGAAGGCAAGAAAAACAAAACTCATTACATATATGTGCAGTCAAGTAAAATAAATTTCCACATTAACAATGTCCAAAAAGAAAGAAGGAAGACAAGGAGGAAGGAAGAAAGAAAGGAAGAAGGGATAGAGGGAGGAAGGAAGGGAAAGAGATAAAGATAGGAACAAAGAAAAACAGAAAAGAGGAAAAGAAAATAAGCTTTGACTTGCACTCTGAGTCATCAGCTCTCTATCTAGAGGTGAATAGCATGTTTCATCCTGAGTCCTTTGAAATTGTGACAGGTCAATGCATTGATTAGTGTTTGTAAGTGTTTCAGGCTTGATTATCTTTACCATATTTCTGTTACTATTTAAATTATTCTTCTGATTCTAGTCACTTCATAATCAGTTCATATAAGTCTTCCAAGGTTTTTCCAAAACCATTCCCTTCATCATTTCTTATAGTACAATAGTATTCCATCTCATTCATATACCATAATTTGTTCAGCCATTCTCCAGTTGATGGGCATCCCCTTAGTTTCCAATTTTTTGCCAAAACCAAAAGAACTGCTAAAAATATTTTTGTACATATGGATCTTTTCCCTCTTTCTTTGATCTCTTTGGAGTATAACTTTTAAATTTTATGTAATTAAAATTCTCTATTTTACCTCTTGTTAGCTCTTGTATCTCATATTTAGTCATGAACTCTTGTCCTATCCATAGATCTGACAGATAATTTCTTCCATACTTGTCCAATTTGCTTATGTCACTTTTTATGTCTAAATCATATACCATTTGGAGCTCATCTTGATATCTCTCCATGGATTTTTAATGGCCATCACCCAATGCCTAGAATACATTCCCACCTCATTTCTTCCTCTGGACTATTTCTCTTTTTTCAAGGTATTGCTCAAGCATCACCTTGAAGCATTCTTGATCATTCTCCCAATTGCTAGTGCCTTCCCTACCTCCCTAAAAGACCTTATATATGTTTTGTATTTATTCTTTATGTATTAATATATATACATGTTGTCTTCCCGTGTAGAATATTAGCTCCATGGGGGCAGGGACTGTTTAATTTTCACCGTTGTCTCCCCAGTTCCTAGTACAATGACTGGATCAGGTGCTTAATAAATGCTTGCTTGCTTGATATTGATTAACCTTCTGCATAAAATGATAACGCAGGTGAAAAATGTTCATCTCTTTCCATTTCCCTTTTTTCAGCGTCAGGGATTTGTTTGAACAGGTCAGGCTAAAATTATGGCAATTATACACAGTCATCCTCTCATTTTTAATCCTTTCTTTTCATGTGATATTCATGTTGATCTTTGCTTTAACTGGCTGGTATTGTTGCACATAGACAGCTCATTCTAATATGACTTCTACATCACTCACTAGTTGCTTGCTGTTGGCATATTTTATATTTCTTTTTTTTTTTTTGGTGTTATTGTTCAGTATTTGTAATGCCTAGTTCCTTCTGTCTCCTAGAATAAAATATATACAATATTTAGGCAAGGGGCTTATGAAAATAGTCTATAATTTAATTCAAACAGCATGTGTAAAGTCTACTGTGTGCTGAGTGTGGATAGAGAGCTGGCCTCAAAGTCAGGAAGGCCTTGGTTGAGTCCTGCTTTGGTCCCAAACTGGCTGTATCACTCTGAACCAGTCACTTAAACTCTCAGTGCTCTAGGCCAGGGTTCACAAATATATGACCACTGGCCACATGGGGAGAGAGAGTGAGGCTAATGACTTTGTACAGTTCTGCCTCACTTAAATTAAATTCACTAAGAGTCAAGACGTCACCCCATGATGTCATAGGATGGACAAACAACCGTAACAAATACTCAAATGCTAATATAATTGGAAAATATTTTTAACAATAAATAATAAATATATAAAATGAAACAATAAATAAAAATATAATAGAACATAGATAATATTAATATGTGGTTTCTAAGTCAATATGCAGCCTGAACGGATCTTTATGTCCTCTTTGATGTTACTGCTCTAAGCCAACACTTCTTAAACTGTGAGTCCCAACCCCATATGGGATCATGAAAAATACATCAACAGTAAAAGGTACGTCAACAGTAAAACACGCAAAAACCAAATATTAATATATAATCAAATATTTAATGAATTTTAAGTGTTCCTGGCAGCATTTGCCAGTATTGAATTGAGCAACTTCACTGCAGTCTTGGTTCTGAACACAAAGCATGCACACTTTGCATTGCACATGCTGTCAGGCCATGCATCATCAAAGAACCCTGCTCAAACAGGAGGAAAAGGGGTCTCCAGTAGCAAAAGTTTAAGATGCCCAGCTAAGCAACTCTCTAAAATTATATAAGTTACAAAGAAAGGTTCAACTTGCATTGGCAAAGGGAATCCCTTCAAGTGGGAATTCCCTACTTGAAATTATATGGTCCTATGAAATCATTGGTACAGTCTCTGTCCAATCTACTAATCAGGAGATAACAGAAACAAAACAAAACAAGCCCTGCCAGCCTTTGGCCTCTTTCCTCTCTTAGACTGGAACAATATTTCCCAAAATAATCTTTGCCACCCTCCCCTATGCTTACTTTTGCACTGCAGTCCCTGAATCTCAAAGTCTATGTTGACTTAATGCAAAGGTTCTTAACCGGTTTTGGGTCATGACCTCTTTTGGCAGTTACTAAGACCAATAAGCCCCTTTTCAGAAGAATGTTTTAAAAACATAAAATAAAATACAGAGAATTACAAAAGAAACCAATTAGATTGTAATAGAAGCAATTTTCCCATCCACCTGAAATCTCTGAGTCCATGGACCTCACAGAAGAAATCTACTTTAATGATCTTGTCAAGTTCTTCATGGAGTTCTCTGCAGCAGATGTTGACTCATACCTCTCATTGATCGTCAGAGGGTAGAGTGCTCCCGCTTGTGCTCTTCATGAGCCCTGGAAGCACATGGACCATGGGGTAATAGCTCTTATTGTCTTTAGGCAGACAAACCAGATCCTTCAACTCCTCAAGGAAAAATTGGGAGTATTGTTTTTACAGCTTCCTTCTAGCTTCACTTATTGTGAGAATGCTGATATTGATGTGATTGCATTCTTCTAGTAGTACAAGGGGGCAAAGGTGTCACATTTTGAATATTAGTCATTATCATTGTATTATAACAACATTTTATAATGCCTTATGTTGTATGTAATGTATTATGTTTGCATACATAGGTCCAACTATATTATAATAAATTTTAATATACAAGCATATATTTATATTACACAACTACATTATTATAATTATGTCTATAAGTGAAACTCTTTGATTCTTAGCTCCCTCTCCATTATTTCCTGCAACTCCACCACCATCACTCAGAAATGGAAGATGACCAGTGAGGACTGAGGCCAGTTTTTATTTTATTTTGGTTCACAGGTTGCCACAATCAATGAATTTCTCACCCAATGTCTGAAACATGTCTGTGGATCTATCTATGTATCTTTATAGCTATGTAACTATTTATTTATCTATCTCCTCACTTCAGCTATCCTTTACTTGTTGTCTCCTTCCATTAGAGTATAAGGCTCTTGAGGGCAAGGACTACTTTCCTCACTTATGTTTGTATCTATGTGTTGTCTGTCTCTTTGTCTAAACTAGTGGCTAGCCTCCTGGGGAAGTCTCTCTCTCTGTATTTAGTTGATTAATCCTTGGACAGAAGATTCAGTCTAGGGACAGACTATCCTTGATGTGTTTCTAACTCGGTAGACTTGCCAGAGTCTTAGTTAGCACTAAGCTAACTCTTGTTAGCATAGTGTTTTAAAATCCAGGGTCACCTCCATGCGAATGATAAGATGTTAAGTAGGGCTTTGTGATTTTGCTTGGAATAAAGTAAAATAGCTGGCACCTTAGTATCCCCTTTCTTGGGTCCTGGCAGAAAGGGAAGTTCCCTAACTTCTCTATCTGCTACCCAGTTCCCCCCTCTCTAAGAGACTGGTTTTAAAAGCTAGACCTTGGGTGTCCTCATCACAGGCTTGTTTATCTCTGAAGAAGTGTGCAAACTTTCCATGGCCTAGCCCTAGATAGACACTGAGTTCTAGTGCTAGATGGAATGAGTAGGCTTCTTCTGAGCTGAGTGACTATGAGTCACTCCATTTCTGCACTTTCATTATACTTGTCTAGTCTGGGGAGAGTCATTTACTGTGGAAACTGTATGTTTTCTGGTTCAGGGAGGGCTGATGAACCACCAAGTATGAGATAAGAGGACACATTCTCAATGCAAGCTTGAGACCCAGAGGTTTAAATATGAGAGCTTGTCTTTACTCCCCTCGAATAATCAGAATTGACTTATTTTGCATATAGTTACTAGGATGTTTATAAAACACTTATCCCTGATCTGCCCCTCACTACTTGCTGTTGTTTCAAAGAAGTCAAATAAAGAGAAGGGAAACAGCTTGGGAAAGGTGGTCCTACTGGTAGATTTAAGTCACCATTATTACCCGAAGCATGTATTCAAATGTCTCCTTGCAAATGATCCTGTACTAGATGCTACTGAAACAAGTCCGTAGATATACTTCCTATTGTTGTTCAGTCATGTCCAACTCTTTGTGAGCCCATGGACCACAGCTCACCAATGCTGTCTGTGGGGAAAGCTGCCTCTGCTATATTCCTACCCAACTGTTAACCATCCACTCCTTCTTGAGTGTGACCTATTCAGCCTTGAATGACTTAGCACTTCCACAATTCTCCTCTTTGATTCTTCTCTGTCTTCATAACTGGTTCAGGTTGGTGGTATAATAGAAAGAGTACTGATCTTAGGAGCTGACTTGGAATCTTACCTCAGCCTATCTATGTGACTCTAGGAAAGTCACTCAACCTCTCTGTGCCTCAGCTTCCTCATTTGTGAAGTGAGCATACACTCTGAGAGCACGGATAACGATTTTGCCTTTCTTTGTATCCCCAGCACTTAGCACAATGCCTGGAACAAAAACTAAGTGCTTAATTAACTAAGTGCTCTTGCTTCAATGTGAAAATATGTTTAATAGGAATGTATACGCAGAACCCATGTAAGATTGCATGTCATCTTGGGGAGGGAGGTGAAGGGGGAGAAAATTTGGAATTTATGGAAGAGATTGTTGAAAACTGAAAACAAATAAATTAATAAATTTGGGAAAAAATTTTTAAAATAAATAAATTCTCATTTCCTATTCTGACTATTGACTTATTGGCTGGTTTCTTTTTTCCTCCCACCTCAAAATGTTGGCATTTGCCAGGGTTCTAATTCTATCTCCCCCTTTCTCTATACTTTCTTCCTTGGTGATCTCATCTGTTCCTGTGACTTCAATATCCAGATGACTACTAATCTTTATATCCAGCTTAAATCTCTCCTTAAGTTGATGTCTTGCTAACATTTCAAACTCAACATGTTCCAAACAGAACTCATTATCTTCCCCAAAAAATTCATTCTCTCTCCTAACTTTCCCATTTCTATTTATGGGTTCAACAGATTCTCATAATCATCCAGGCTGGAAATTTTATAGTCATCTTTGATTTCTTTTCACCCCTAACATTTAATTAGTCACTTAATCCTGCTGTTTCCATTTCTAAAATGTATCTGAAATCCATCCCTTTCTCTCTGTTCCCAATCCAATCCTCTAGTCTAAGCTCTTAAGACCTAGACTATTGAGAAATGGTTCCTAACTGGTCATCTTGACTCATCTCTGGTTCTCCCAATTTATTTTGCGGACTGCTGCCAAAATTATCTTCCTAGAACATAGGTGGGATAATTTCTCTCTCTCTCTCTCTCTCTCTCTCTCTCTCTCTCTCTCTGTCTCTCTTTTCTCTTTCTGTCTCTTTCTCCCCTTTTCCTCCTCCTCCTATTACTTTCTTCCTCTCCTCCTTTACTTGCTCTCTGTCTCTGTTTTTCTCTGTCTCTCTTTCTCTTTCTCTGTCTCTGTCTGTCTGTCTGTCTGTCTCTCTCTCTCTCTCTCTCACACACACACACACACACACACACACACACACACACACACACACACACACATACATACACACCACATACTTCCTCCTAGTTTAAAACCCTTCAGTGGTTTTCTCCTATTAAATCAAGTCCTCCAAACTTCTTAGCCTGATATTTAAAACTAAGATCATCCATTATTTTGCCCCTACCAAATAACCCAGCCTTTTTTCCCATTAATCTCCTTTCATGAACCTTATACCAATCAAATTTAGCTATTTGTTGTTTCCCAAACAGCCTCTGGGGTTTACTGCTTCTACCTTAATTCAATCAATCAATTAACATAAATTTCTACTCTGTGCTGGGACTAGGGATATAAAGAAAACAGAAAAAAAAATTCTGCCCTCAAAATGTTTATATTCAATCAAGGGAGACAACCTGTATATGCTTAAATATGTAATAACTACTAGCATTTTTATTGTGCCTTATACAATACAAATGCAAGAGAAATGCATGAATATAAGATCATTTGGGGAGATGAGACACTAGCAAGGAGAAGGGGACAGGAGATGCTTGGTGTAGAAAGTGACAAATGAATTGAGCTTTGAAGGAAATGAGATTTTAAAGGGCTAAGGTGAAGATCCATTCCAAGCATGACTTCCTCCAAATTCTTTGCGCATCAAATGAATAAGAGCAGAGAAAGTGTTTAGTGGTAGCAATCCAGGGTTGGAATTTGGCAAGGCATGAGCAGAGATAGACAAGGGAGCAGAATATTTGCAGGTAGAGGATTGTTGTGTTTGTCCATTCTCGAAGAGGATCCTGACATCAAGATGATAACATGACTTGTACTTGACTTTGATTTGAGTGAGGGAGGGCTGTACAATGTCACCAGCCTCACTTTCTCCTCCTGAGCCATCTGGGTCCAGGGGCCTGATATTCATCAGGATGACTGAAGATGGCCCAAGATGCAATGTAAGACCCTGGCCATTTTAGGCTAAGGTCTTATCAGATACTCACTTTGAGTGAGATACACCCATTCAACGAATAGGCCTCTTTAAGTAGTCACTCATGGGATGGCCCCTTTTAATAAAGAAAAAAATATCAAACTGGGAGGGGAAGACCCTCAGGGTTCCTGGGTAAAAGACGAACAGGTACTATTTAGTATTTACATTCACTCTGTGCTAGGTGAGCAGAGACCTGTTGTCCAATCTCTGAGCTCCAGCGTGAATTGGGCTTAAGGCTTGGTCTTTGAGCAAGAAATCTAGCCAGTAAACCCAAAGTAACCCCAAAAATTGAATAAAGGTAGAAGCAGCTTTTTGCCGTGGAAGTGTGCCTTCCACTGCATAGAATTCCCCAGGCAAGGATGGCGAGGAGAAGAGAGCGGAGGGGAGGAGAGGAGCTGCTACTTACTCACAGGTCGTGTTTCTTTCTTTCTCAAAGAGGACCATGACATCAAGATGATGACATGACTTCCACTTGATTTTGATTTGAGTGAGGGAGGGCCATGCAAGGTTACCAGCCTCATTTTCTCTCCTGGGTAGAGGATAGACTAGATTCAGTGCAGTAAGAGAAGAGAGAACAGGGGTGTAGCCTGGGAAAATCTGACAGGTGGAAGAATTGAAGGTGACAGTGAGGATAAAGAATAGGTTTGAGTAGGAGAAAGGCATAGAGAGACATAGAAAGATAGGACACTTCTGACCACATAAAAATAATTCCATTATTCTCAATCATGGAAGTGGAACATTTGTGGGTAATGACAAGATCAAGATTGTGACAAGTCTTGTGGGTCACAAGAATTGAGTAGATTAAGGAACTAAGAGAATGGAATATTTGAAGGAACTTCAGTATACATGTTGATGACCTCTAATACAAGGGCAAGGTTTGGGGTTGTGTTAAAATTGTATCTTGTTCTGGGCCCCCTGACCATCACTCCCCTTCTAATCAGCATAGTAAATTTATAAGTAAACAGCATAAAGGGGCAATAATAGAAAATAAATTGCATAGAGGAAGCTGGAAGCCAAGTACAAACTATTCCAGAGATCAAAGAAGCATAATTTATAAATATATACCATATAGTAACTGAAAACTTCATGTTGGTACTATGTGCTCAATCAGGGGGGCACCATCCAGATGCTGGTGTCAGGGCTTTTGAACCCTATAATATGTAAATCCCAGAAAAATTCCAGACTTCCACAATAAAGACTGGCAAATAACCAAATGGTGCTGATAATTTTGAGGTGACAGGGACATGATAACTTTTAAGTTTTACTGACAACTTTGAAATGATTTGAATGTTTTAATGAACTAACTTACCTGCACTTAAGAATTAATTTGTTCCCCAAAATCCCTATGAAAATACAACCTCAAATTCCTGCCTCTTCCTCCTGAGCTGCCTCCCATCTCCATTGGGTCTGTACTGCCTAGTGCTCCCAGCTAACCCATGGTTACTTGAGTGATGCTCTGCTTCTCCGCTTCCCCATCCTCTTCCTCACATTGCTTACCTTCCTTCACCATTCCATCCTCTGTCCCTATGCCATTTATCTCCCTACTCCTTTCATCATTTGTCTCTGTACTTTCTTTGCTATTTGCCCCTGAACCTTTTATGATTATTAAAGTATGGTTATAGCCCTGTTTTCTCCTGCCATCATAGTCTCTCCTGGCAAATATTCAAAGAACCCATTTCATAATTTCCTAAATTAATTATCAGTTCAGGGGCAGAAAAAGGAGTCTATGCTAGAGACATTGAATTCAATAAGGAAGAAGGGAGAATGTCCTGAGGAATGGTAGGTAACAGCCATTGTTATCTGAATTGGGTAGTAAATTGGATATCATGACCCTTAGAGGAGAGTTTGCTTAGTGATAGTGGAGTCTAAAAGTAGCAAAAGAGAGTAAGAAGTTTTCTGACTCCTACTCCATGACCATTGAATGGGGAGGGAAGGAGGGAGGGAGAGATAGAGAATATGGGAGAAAATGAAGCCAGTACTGGAAAGAACAAACAAGGATACATTCTTATCTGGGGAGAATCAAGTGACTATGAGTGCCTGAAGATGGAAGGAATAGGAGGAAGAGGTTGAAAAAGAAGAAAATGTTCCAGCCATTCTGGAAAGCAATTTGGAACTGTGCCCCAAAACTATTAAGCTGTGCATATACTCTTTGACCTAGAGATACCATTACTAGCTCTATGCTCCAAAGCAATCAAAGAAAGAGGAAAGGAACCCACATGTACAAAAATATTTATAGCAGGTCTGTTTGTGGCAGCAAAGAACTGGGAGCTGAAGGAATACCCATCAACTGGGAAATGGCTGAACAAGTGATGATACATGAATGGGATGGAATACTATTGTGTTACAAGAAGGGATGACGGGGATGGTTTGGAGAAACCTCGGAAGACTTTTATGAACTGGTGCAATGTGAAGTGAACAGAACTGGGGGAACAATTTATAAAATAACAATATTGTAAAGATAAACAGCTTTGAAAGACTTAGCGTAATGACCATCCACAATTCCAAAGAACTCATGGTGAAACACATTATCTGCCTCCAGACAGAGTTGATGGACTCAGTGCATAGATTGAAGCATATGTTCTTTTCTTCTTTTTCCCCTTTGGATATGGCTAATGCGAGACTTTGTCGTACTTGACTATACATATTCATAACAGGTTTTGGTTTTCTTGCCTTCTAAAGGGGAGAGGGAGAGGAAGATGGGGGGGGAAGAATTCAGACCTACAAAATAAAATAGAATTTTAAAAAATAAATAATAATAATGGAAATTTGCTAATGCAAGAGTTCCAGAAGGCACATTAAAAAAAGGTTGAGAGATCTAAAGTAGGACTTTGGAAGGAAAGGCTTTAGGTGAATGGGGGAAAGGAAATAGGCAGAAAAGGAGAAGAGTTTGGCTTACTGTGACAGTTATAAATCTGATATCACTGTGATTAGAAGAATAAAAAGATGGGAGTTTGCTAAGCAATGGGGAATAAGTTAACATGCCTAACCATCCCCACATGTGCCTTCTAGTAGACACAATTTATTCTCCCCAGATACTCAAAGGAGGTTAATGAAGATATCAGGAGATATCTTGATACAATTCTCCCCATCCCCACCAAAAAACAAAACAAAATTGTAAGTTGTTGCAAATTACTGCAGACAGAGTACTCAACATTCACATAAAATACATTTGAATACAGTATATCAAATCAAGTCATTAGTAAACATTTATTAGGCACTTATTATATACCTTGCACTGTGCTGAGAACTGAAGATATAAAAAAGGCCATAGAAGAACTTAAATTCAAATGGAGGAAACAACGCAAAAACAATTACATAAATGCAAGATATACACAGGATAAATTGGAGGTAGTATAATATGTTTATGTCAGTAAATTTATAGATAGACAACTTTGCACGCACTTTATCAGTTGTTTCTCACCCTCCTCTAGGATCCAGTATGCACATATTCATGTGAACAGCATCTTCAATCATTACCTTCAAGGCATCATATGCTAGCTTAATCACTGACTGAATAGTCCAGAATTTTTACGCTCCAAATCTATTATCTGTGCATAAGAAGCCATTTTCAGACACACTGATCAGCAGCTACAATTCTGGGCCTATTGATATCTGAGGGCACTAAGGGCTGTCTGCCATACACATTCAATGCCTTACCATATAAGCTTATGAGTATTCATCATATGTGACCTCTGATTCCTTGAGATCTTCAATGATAGCTGCTATGATTAATTTTCCTCTACCAAGCCACTTGTTTGAGTGACACTCCATATTACCTTGTAGTATATCCAGATTTAGTCTTGTCCTCCTAAGAGTCCTCCACTGGGTCACCTCCACATTGGGTAATTTCTTTGAACCACTTTAGGTATCTCCCAGGTCACCTCCATGTAGGACTGGTATTCATGGTGGTGAGTAGGGCTGCTAACTCATTCCCTGATGGTTAACCAACTCCCACCCCCTCTAACTCCTTTAATGCTAATAGTAATGATATGTGGATCCCTTTTCTGGGGCATCCTGAAGATAAGGTATTACCAGAGCCCAATTCTTTGGCTCTTATTCACGTTGCTAGCCCAAATAGGTGTCCTACAAGCAGCAAGTGATGGCAACATATGGTCTTGGCAAGGCTCTGGTCGTTTTCTGATGCTATTTTTATAGACTGGCAGACCTCCTAGTCTCTCAATTACTTGATTAAATATGGCTTCCTTATCTTTATTATCTTGTACTTTTCCAGTGACATCTAGATGTCAGGATTCTAACTCCTGGCTGGAAAATAATGTATTCACCAATGATGACCTTAATACAGATGGAAAGACCAATCAAAAATAGAAGGAATCATTAGGAGTAGGCTTGGCCCCAAGGAAGACATAGGAGAATGTGCTTCCTCCTTTTCCTAAGAGTATAGTCCTTTCAATGTTCATCTCCACTGAAGATAAAGTTAAGACATGGGCCTCTTACATCCTCTGAGTCTTGTGATACGTTGGCCATGAGTCTCTGGATCTCCCTATACTTAGACACTCCAGAGCACATGTCAAGAGGCAGCTGAAGTCTGTGCTTTAACATCAAGTATGGAGTTAATCCCATGGCATCATTCCTAGTGGCATTGTTGGCATGTCCTAGAAAGGTCACTCTGGCTCAAGTCAGCCTTCTGCTCAGGCCTGAGAATTTCCATATTTAACAGGTTAGAGTTGAAGCATTCCAGCTGGGGATTTCCTTGTGGGTGGCCAAGACATGGTTGTAGATATTTTGATTTCTGTTTTTGAACATTAAAAATTTTTTAATTTATTTTTAATTCATGGAATAAAACAAGTATTTCCAGAACATAGTATAATAAAAAAGCTGATTGCACGTGAAACTGCAAATCTATTATGTACAACTTGTTATTCCTTTAAATATATAATTAAGTTATCATGTAACTTTTTTCTTTTTTTCTTTCCTCCCCCTCTTCCCACCCTACCTAGAGATGGCTAGCATTAGACACAATTGTGTGTGTATACATTATATGTGTATGTATGTATATAAGTATATATGTGTGTATATGTGCATATATATGTCTATATATAACCATTCATACTTCTATTTATCAGTTCTTTCTCTGGATGCAGATAGGATTTTTCTTCATTTGTTCTTTATAGTTAATTTAGGTATTTATAATAATCAAAATGACTTATTCACTCAAATTCATTCTTAAAATAATATTGTTGCTAACTGTATATAACGTTCTCTTGTTATGCTCATTTCATTCTTCATTATTTCATACAAGTCTATCCATATTTTTCTAAGATCATTGAGATTGTCATTTCTTACAGCACAGTAATATTCCATCACAATCACATACCACAACTTGTTTAGCCATTCTCAAATTGTTAGGCATTCCCACTATTTCCAGTTCTTTGCCACCACAAAGAGAGCTGTTATAAATGTTTTAGAACATACAGGGTTCTTTTCCTTTTTCCCTACTCGTCTTTGGAAATAGACCTAGTATTGCAGGGTCAAAGAATATAGGCAGTTTAATAATTCTTTGGGCATAATTCCACATTGTTCTCCAAAATGATTGGATCAATTCACAATTCCATGAACAATGAATTAGTGTACCAATTTTTCCACATCCTCTGCAGCATTTGTCACTTTCTCCTTCAATCATTTTAGCCAATCTGATAGGTGTAAAATGATATCTTAAGGTTGTTTTAATTTGTATTTCTCTAATCAATAATGATTCAGAGCATTTTTTATATGGCTATAAATTGTTTTGATTTCTTCATCTGAAAACTGCCTGTTCATATCCTTTAACCATTTAGCAACTGGGGAATGACTCATATTTTTATTCTTTACATATTTGATATGTGAGTCTATAAATTTTCCCCCCAATTTTCTGCTTTCCTTCCAATCTTGACTACATTTGTTTTATTTATATAAAACCTTTTAATTTAATGTAATTGAAATTATCCATTTTACACCTCACTCTGTTCTCTATCTCTTGTTTATTCATACATTGTTCACCTATCTATAAATCTGATAAGTAATATGCTCTACATTCTTCAGACTTTTTTGTAATATCTCTCTTTATATCTAAGTCACATATCCATTTTGACCTTATTATAGTAAATGATGTAAGATGTTGGTCTATGTTCAATTTCTGCCATATTGCTTCCCAGTTTTCCCAGGAATTTTTACCAAAGAATGAATTGCTATCCCCAAATCTTGTCTTTATACTTGTCAAATATAAGGTTACCATATTTACTTGCTGCTGTAAACTGTGTGTCTACTCTGTTCCATTGATCTACCTTTCTATTTCTTAGCCAATAGGAGATAGTTTTGATAATTACTGCCAAATAATATAGTTTAAAATCTGGTATTGCTAATTCTCCTTCTTTTTCATTATTTCATTAGTTCCTTTGATAATCTTGACTTTTTGTTCTTTCAAGTGAATTTTGCTATTATTTTTCTAATTTAGTAAGATAATATATTGGTAATTTAATTGGGATGGCATTGAATGTATAAATTAGTCCTGGACTTACCACTTCAATTTCTTGTATCACTGTCTTTGAAATCACAGATTACCTCCACTGCCTTGGTAAGGACCATTAAACTCCCTGCTGCTGAAGGTCTATGGGACAGACCATCTGTATCCATGTTGCTTCTGTCCTGCTTGTACTATACATTAAATTCTTAGTTGGTCCTGGGCAGCTGTTCATCTCTAGCTAATAGCCTTCCACTTGACACTCACTACATGGTACACATGTTGACAGGTAAGGATAATAGACAGATACTAAATAAAACTGAGGCTTGTCAATTGTTAGCTTAAGATCAACAACCTAACACCTTCCACAGTTTCGTCTCATGTACTCTCAATGACTTTCCAAACAACAGTACCTCTATGTAGTTCATATTGCCTATTCATTTTTTTATGAGCCACTGATAGGTGGCAAGTACACCAGAAAACTCTGGACATACTCAAATGGTAGGTAAATGATGATAGTTTCCTCTATATACTCTTCAAATGATCACAGATTTAGAGTTGGGAAAATAGCCCAACCCTTTCATTTTAGAAGACTGTGATAAGATCCCTATCTACCAGGGTCCCTCTCCCACCCCCATTTACTCTCAAAACTCGATTGGCCCAATGGGCTAAGGATCAAGGAACACCTACACTGAAGTAGCTTCCTTATGGCCAATGAACATATTGATGAGGTTTCCTGGTCACCTAAGGGTATTAAAAAGGCTCACTTGTGTGGAACAAGAGTCCTTCAGACTTTGCTGATGTCCCAAGGTAGGGCATCACTACACTCTGTCCTGCTGACCAAGCTGTGTTTTCATGTGAGTGAAAGCAATACAATATCAATTATGCAATTGAAGTCATGCAAAATATGTTTCCATATTAACTATGTTGCAAAAGAAAACATGTACACAGGAAAACCAAGAAAAATCAAGAAAAGATTTTTTAAAGTATGCTTCAGTCTGCACTCAGAGTTCTTCAGTTCTCTCTCTGCCATTTATCACTGGTCCTTTGGAACTGTCATGGGCACTGTCTTGATCAGAGCAACTCTTTCACAATTCAATTAATCATTCTTAATGTCAGTATTCCAGGGGCCAGGACTGTGCCCAGGGGTGTGCCTAGGGACAGATGAGTTTATACTTTATCTGAGAGCTACCCTTATCAGGGACTAAAACCTCAATAAAGAAAGAAAGGAAAGACTCTTAGAACCTTCTAAACTCTTCTTAGACACACCCTCTGAAGTCTTACTCCTGGAAGAATTTCCATATAATGATTATCTAAGACCTTCCATCACCTCAGTCCGGATAGTCACTTCAGCCTAGAGGAATGGTTCCAAGGAAAGCCATTGGTCATGGTAGCTCCTAACTGGTTCTTTCATCTGTTTCTGGCACCCCTCCATTGAAATAGTCTCTGGTATTCCAATGGTTGGTTTTCTTCTTGGACACTCTCACATAAGTTTCCACTTATGTTGCACACACTGGTAATAATGCTAATGGGGTGCATGGGATATTCATGGAAGACTAGCACCTGTGGTGTGAAGGCAGCCAAACCCTTTTCAGGGCTGTTTATTGATGTTTGGGGTCCACCTACACTTAACTCTGACCTGTGGCTTCAAGAAGCTATAGCATGTGCAACAAAATTGTCTTGGCAGAAAGGCTAAACCAGTTTGAGGGTAACCAACAGGCTTCAAAACTTTTGGTGAGTTGGAGGGTGTCTAACACAAGCATGTAAAGACTTTTCTTGGTGTAATGGGCAGATGAAAATAGTTTATTCCAATGGCCGTGAAGGTGGCTGAAGCAGGGGCTGTGGAACAATTAGAGCAGGGTCAGATATGGAAGATGCAAAGGTCTACTGCATCCTGGGCCATACCAGTCATCTTGACTTTTGCCTTGCTACTTAGGCTTTGATGACTCAAGAAGAAAAGAGTGAGACTGACAACTTCAGCAACTCTGCCTCACTTAAATCCAATTCACATGCAAGTCAAGATGTGTCCCATGATTTCATTGGTCCTTAAAAATAGAAGACAGACAAGAGCAATAACACTAATAGCTAGCATTTATGTGGCACTTCGAGGGTTTTCAAAGACCTTTACAAATATTACTTCACTTTATCCACACAACAACTCTGAGAGATAGATGCTATTATTATCCCCATTTTACAGATGAATAAACTGAGTCAGGAAAAGGTTAAGTGACTTTTTCAGGGCCACAGAGTAAGTTTCTTGGGCTGGATTTGAACTCAGATCTTCCTGACTCTGGGTCCAGTCCCTCTATCTGTTGCATCACCTAGATATCTCAAAGACTGATCACTCTGAGTGGCTGACCTTGGCAGAGTTCCAGGGACAGCCCCCCCAGTCCCCACCAAGCTGAAGGCTCCCCACTTCTATAAGAAGACAGTATGCTATAGCTGAGGCAGTGTTGGCCTTGGATTCAAAAAGCTCTGGGCTCAGATTCTACTCCTGACTTTTATTAGCTCTGTGATCATGGGGAAAATCTGTCCTCTAGTTTCCTTCTCTGTATAATGAGAGGGTTGGACCAGATGACCTTTGACGTTCTTTCCAGCTCTAAATCAATGATACCATGAGGAACTGAAAGATATCCTGGACTGCAGCCTTCAAAGAGTCAAAGTACAGTGGGGCAAAAGTCCTGTCTCTAGAATTAGAGGACCCTTTGTTCAAATATCACATCTAATACCTAATACCTGAGCTGGAGAGGGGAAGCAGGGAAGGTGACCTTTTGTCTGTTTTTTTCGGACAACTCTCTAATTATTTGTTTTCCTTTTTCCTTGATCAAATTCTTCCACCTGGTACTAACAAGGAGGGAGTTCCTGCTTTTTGGACAGTGAGGATGTTGGAATATACCAGTTCCTCTGAACTGTCCCCAAGGGCTTGCAACCTACACACTGCAGTTCAAATGACCATCTTTTACAGTCCCTCTATGTGTGACTACAAATTTCTCCCCAGCTCACTTTCTTGGGGAGATAGTTTGGAAACTGAAGGTCCTCTGCACTCTCCATACCTGGATTATCCAGTGATTATCCAGCCTCCTTATACATTCTCCCACTGGAACAGATGGGTTTCCCATTTTTAACATGTACAGGACTTATGCAGGCCCCCTCGGAGGCTCTGGCAGTCTTCACTTTTTGGCATCCCACACCTGCTGTGGGATCATCTCAGTAGGACATACCAACCAGAGCTCAAATTTCCCCTCTCCTTCTAGGGCAACAGCCTCCCCCAGAAAATAATAACTGGCCTGTGCTTTAAGGCTTACTCAGCTACTACAAATGGACAAGTTATATGCTTCAGTGGAAGATCCCAGATAATAATAGTCATAGTAATAATAGCTGGCATTTATACAGTAATTTAAAGTTTACAAAGCTCTTTACATATTTTTGGTTATTGTTGTTGAGTTGTTTCAGTCATGTCTGATTCTTCCTGACTCCGTTTGCGGTTTTCTTGGCAGAGATATTGAAGTGGTTTTTCATTTCCTTCTCCAGTTCTTTTTACAGATGAGGAAATTGAGGCAAACAGAGTGAAGTGACTAGCCCAGGTTCACACAACTGGCAAGGGTCTAGGGCTGGATTTGAACTTAGGTTTATATGGTGACTCCAAAATTTTCTTTGAGTCCCCAAAATTTTCATGATGCTAAGGCTCAATATTCATGTGTGTGTGCACATTCACACATGTGTGATTTTCTTTATTCTCTGGGATAAATGTAAGCATAGGAACCACCCCCAACTCCATGCCCCATATACTGGGCCTGACTCTCTACTTTAAAAAACACCATTCAAAACGTTATGGAAGCATTTCATCCTTCTATGGCAGCAGTTCTCAAACTTTTTAGTCTTGGGACCTCTTACATTCTTAAAAATTATTGAGTCCCCCCCATCAAGAATTTTTGTTTATATGGGTTATATCTATCTATAACCTTATATCATATGAGGAATTAAAATTTCTTAGTATTGTTGTGAAAATAGTTTGACCCTCACAGACCCCCCAGGTCTCCCAGGACCACACTTTGAGAACCTTTGTCAACCTATTCATAACTTTTAGTTTTAATGAGTTGTCCAAGGGGATGGAGGAGAGGTGTGGTTCAGAAAAGTTAAGAGAATTGGCCAGGATCCCACAACTAGAGTCAGAGGCAGGATTCAAAACCAAGTCTTCCTGACTCCAAATCCAGCACCCCTTCCACTACAAAGGTGCTGCCTGCCTCATTGCAAAGGGTGATGCCTTTTGACTCCCAAGTAAATTGGATGTAAGTGAGGAAGAGTTGCCTCACTCTCTCTTCCAGTCATTGAAGTTCAGACAAAAGTCAGGCCCAGTAGCGATTGCCCAGGATGCAGTGGGTAACCTTGGCATCTTCAATGCCTGATCAAGCTCTAAGTGCTCCACAGCACCTGTTTCAGCTGCCTTAATGGTCATTGGAACAAATTGTTCTCATCCACATATTTTGCCCAGGGAAGTCATCGCAGGGTAGACACTCCCCAGGGTTTGAGCCCCATCAGTAAGGAATAGCTCTGTTAAAGGGGAGATTGGAAACAGACACTCTAAAATTAACAGCTATTTGACCCAAAAATGGATATAAATCCCCAGAATCCTTTATGATGCCTGAATGTGAGCTTTTCTCTGGTGCAGGGCCAGACACACTCCCCCAACCCCTAAACCAACTTTCAGGAGGCCTATCTTGGCCCTTGGCTAACTGCCAGTAGAAAAGGGATGGCATTTTTTTTCTCTCTTTCTCTCTTATAGTTTCACATGGCTTTCAGCTCTGGAGCATGGAGACCTGTTTCCCAAGCAATAGTGACAAACTTTCTCTCATATTTGATGCTATCTCACTGGGTAATTGGAGGCTAAAACCTCCAGAGTTCACCACCATTGTTCCCACTCTTACCAAAAAAAAAAAAAAAAAAAAAAGGTATTGCTATTGTTTGTTTTAATACCCTGTGAAGGTAGCTTTCTACCCTCCTCTCCCCAGTGGGTCATCCCTAGTCACAAAGAACAAAAAAATAAAAAGAGAAATAAATAGTCCAGCAAAGCTACCAACACGTTAAGGGAATCTGACAATATATGTAATGTTCCACACCCATAGTCCCCCACCTCCGAAAGGAAAGGAGGGGAGTGCCTTTTCTCAAGTCATCTCTAGGGCCAGACTTCTAAGTTATTGTACTTATGCAGCATTCAATTTCTTGTTATTGTGGTTACTCTCCCATATATAAATGAAATTATTTTGTATGTTAAAGTACTGGTAAATAGTAGGAGTTTTATAAATACTAATGGTGGTGATGGTGGTGGTGGTGGTAGTAAAGATGATGATGATGGTCATAATGGTGATGAGGAGGAGGAAGAGGAAGATGATATTGATGTTGATTTCCTGGTTCTCCTTCCTTCACTTGATGTAAATCCATCATCTGTGTTTTCCTAGGCTTCTCTGAATGGGCTCTTCTCTTAATTTTTCTCTCCACCCCCTACCAGTTAGTAGTCCCAACCATTGTCTTCTGGCAAATTCCATTTATTCTCCTCAGTTGTTCAAACAGGAGAGGAAAGAGGCAAAAGATCCTGGCTGACTCACTGTGATGCACAAATTACATGATAAGTTCATTAGAAAGGAAGAAGTACTGCATGAGGTAAGGGAGTGTATAATGGGTCTGGGGACTGAGGGGCAGGAGGAGAGAGATTTTTAAGAAAAAATAGAGGTGGCAAAGAGTGGGAATCTCTAATAAATAAATTCCTCACAAACTGGAGAGTAGATGAACAAGTTTGAGCAGGGATGGAGAACCAGCGACCTGGAGGCTACATGTAAAGTTTGGATTCAGTCAGAGGATTGCACTTGAGGACCTAAGGAGCTACTTGTGGTCTCCAGGTCACAGGTTCCCCACCCTTGAATTAGAACATATTAATGTGAAGGAATATTATTGTGAACTCTCGTAACCAATCAGGATTTCAAAGGACTAATGATGAAATATACTGTCTACCTTCTGAAACAGAGGTGAAGGACTCAGAGCAGAGAATGAATCAAATATTTTTCAGGACATTGCCAATGCGAACATTTGTTTTGATTGGCTACGTATGTTTGTAACAGTGTTTTCTTCCTTATGTTCTCAGTGGGGGGAGAAAGAGGAAGTAAGATCTAAATATTATAGATAATCTAGATAATATATATCTAGCATATCATATAAGTTTTATATGAGGTATATATAATAAGTCTTCTTATACTTGAGAGAGAGAAAAAAACTTGGAACTCTGATCAACATAATGACAAAACATAATGATGAAATATGTTGTCCCCTACTGACAGTCAAGTGATGGACTCAGAGCACAGATCCAGAATACACACACACGCACACACACACACACGCACACACACACGCACACACACACACACACGCACACACACATCTGAATCTACATTAAATTCATCAGCTCTCAGGAAGTGGGCAGTATGTTTCAAACATATACACACACATACTCTCTCCCTCTCTATGTGCTTACATATATATATATACATATATGTGTGTGTGTATATATATACATATTTATATAATCTTTAGACATATTTACACAAGGTCAATGAGAAACTTTGTTTCACTTGACTATATATGTTTGTCACAAGGATGTTGCTTTTCTCACTTTCTCAGTGGGGCAGGAGGAAAGAGAAGTAAGAGAGAGAAAAGGCTGATCTTTGAAAATAAAATAAAATTTAATTTTTTCAAAAAAAGAAAAACTATGAAAAACTACAGAAATTAGCACAAAACGGTGTCTGGCCACACTGCTGGTGCCAAGGGATGAAAGAAAATTGCTTGATCCCTCAAGATACCACATGGGGCAAGATCTGAGGCCCCAAGGCCAAATTGCCAGTGAGTTATGGGGTAACTCTTTTGAGAAAAGAGCCTGAGGAGGGAGGCAGCTAAAAACCGAACCCTTAACTCTTGTGGTTGTGCTATTTTTTACCCAGCTGTATTTTTTTGTTCATTTCTTACCGCACTAGTTGAGTCATAGGAGCAATCAGGCAGCCCCCCACCCCCACCTCCTGTCTGCAAGGTGAGTTGCTCAGCCTCCTCATAAGGGACAGGAGAGTTGCCTTCCACCCTCCCAAGCAGAACAATCCTAGATTCCACTTTTCTTGTCCTCCCATTTAAATTGTTCGCTACCTAAGGGCAGGAACTGTCCTTTTCTTTCAAAGTATTATTCCCTAACATAATGACCATGTTTATCTAACAGAATTGAATTGAACTGGCCAGCCAGCCTTTATGGGGAAAAGGGTCATAATAACCCTGGTCAAAGCTGTTGGCTGGGAGACTCCCCCTCTTCTCTACCCTAGCCCAATAGGTTTTCAAGGGAAGACAGGAAGGACTGGAGAAAGTCTTCTTAGCCAACATTGTCAAAGGCTTCTGAGGTTTACAAAGAGGCAGACTGCAATAGCATAAAGAGAACTGGCTCCCAGTTGGGCCCAACACAGACTGGCTGTGTGACCCTGAATGATGCATTTGACCTCTCAGGGTCTCAGAGCAAATTGCCAAGCAATATTTGGTAGAAGCTGTTTTCTCATTAGGAGTCCCCCATGCCAAATGACACCTCTAATCTTTTCCACAAAGATCTTCACTGAAATCCTGGGTAGCAGATATGATCATTATCTCCGTCTAACAGATGATGAAACTGAGACTCAGAGAATTTAAAGTCCTGGTCCAGGGTTCTTCAGTCCTAAGTGTCAGAGATGTGATTTGAGTGCAGGCCCAGTTCTCTAGTCACTAGGCAATGCATTCAGTGACTCTCAGCATTTAATCCACACAAACCACCAAACACCATCCCCCATACCTCTGTCCCTTCTTCCATCTCTCCCCACTTCTCCTTCAGGGTTGCAGTTCAGGCTTTGTGACTTACTAGCCTTCCAGTTTTGTGCAACTCACTGCCTTTCTAAGACTCAGTTTTCTCAGCAAATGGTGATAATAAATCTTTACCTTCCTCACTGCCTCACCTTGTTGTTATAAGGGGATTGAGTGAGATGTTTGCCTACGAGCTCTGAAATATTTAGATTGGAGGTAGTATTCCAATTATTTTCCTAATCCTTGGAAGGAAAAGCTTTCACTAATGATTCTACCCCAAAGGAGGGATTTCTTGCCTCCCTCTGAACCCTTTTAGCATGTAGAGCCTGCATGGTTTCTTGTGATATCTCTACTGTTGCCATCTTGAAAGTCTTCAACTTCTTACATGTTGATATTTTGTCTTCACAATTCAACTCAGAGCGTAACTAGCAGAGGGGTGAATGGGGTTTAGCCCAGGGCATCAGCCTCTGCATGATCGTTCTTCCTGCCTAAGAAGGTTTGCTTCTGCATCCTCCATCCATCATCCAATCATGGTGCTACCCCTAGGATCCAAGTGACATGGCATCCCTCTCTCAGAATTTTTCCCACAACTTCCATACAGTGAGAGCCTTTCCTGTCTTGATTTCACCTAAAATTGTACTATCTTCTGTAGTGCTAGTGCTGGCCCCTTCAGTAACTGTGTTGGCCTCAGATGAAAAAAAATTCTGAGTTAACAGTTCTGATTGCATTATAGAAACTATGAGGATAAGAGGAGGGTCTATCTAAGTCACTAATATAATGCCCTATACACAATAGATGCTTAACAAATACCTACTTAATTTTACTGAATTTTTACTAAGAGAGGTGGGATGGAGAAGGGCCCATAGAAAATCCAGCCTGAAGAGACAACACTACCAAATGCTGACTGGAATGGAGAAAATGTAATGGAGTGAGGAGAATAAGGAGAGAAGGAGAAACGAAGATAGACTAAGAAAGTAGAAAGAACATTGGATTTTCTCATCCTGTCATTTGCACTCGTGGGCTGTGTGACAGTGATCAAGTCACTTATATTTTTCTTCCTCTTTTTAAGATCATAGAGAGAAGTTAGTAAGGAGCTCAAAAGCCACGTAGCCCACCCCTCAATTTATAGTTGAGGCAACTGAGACCCAGGGAGGCTAAAAGTCCAAGAGTGCACATGATTACATTACACAAGATTATAGCCTTAGAGATGGGAGATGAGCCTATGGCCTCTGACTTCCTCCTTGGAAGGGCTTTAGTTTCTTCCTCTGGAAGTTGAAAGAGTTTATAGAACAATTGCTGAGATCACATAAATGCCTAAAATTTCTATTTAGGAGTCTCCTGTCAAATGTCACACAGAATAAGATATGACAAATAGCTATTGGTAGTACACTTAATAGAATCCTCTGAGTACAGCAAATGCTCAATAAGTATTTGCTGATTAGATTTGGAACTGGTGACATCAGATGACAAAACCCACCTCCTTTGTCTCCATAAAAAGGGGAGAGACCAGGGCTGTGGAAGATTTTGTACGTTTTCAGGGGCAATGCATTCAGTGCACTGCATTGGCTGGTCTTGCCTTGTTTCTTGGGGTGGGGAGGAGGAGAAGGCAGCTGGACACTGGGAAATTACTATGATATAAGCAAATGTATATATTTTTTAAAAAGAAAAAATGAGGGTTGTGCCGTTGACAACAGCAGCCAGGAATCTATAACGTGTCAAACCTAGACTATCAACATTCTGAGAAGTCAAGCTTACCAGACAATTGAATAGAGAACAGCATCCAATTTGTCTTTGTTGTAAACTTTTTGACCAGAAATCTTTCTAGAATGTTTCTCTCACTTCCTAGCCTTCTTTAATAGAAGATAACTGAACTAATGTAACTTATTCTGAATGACTCAAGGTTCATTATGAACGCCAGTTATTTATTGTCTACTGTTGTTCAGTTATTTAGTTGTGTCTGACTATTCATGACCCTACAGACCATGCTGTGCATAAGGTTTTCTTGGGAGACGCTGGAATGGTTTGCCATTTCTTTCTCCAGTGGACTAAGGCAAATAGAGGGTAAGTGACTTGCCCAGGGTCACACAGCTAGTAAGTATCTGAGGCCAGATTTGAACTCAGGTCTTCCTGACTCCAGACCCAGCCCAGTCTAGCTGCCTCTTATTGTCTGTTAGTACTAGCTATATGATATAATGAAATCACTTCCCCATCTCTGGGACCCCTCTCGTGTAATGAGAGCAATTCTCATTACATACAAAATCCCCTTCTCCCACATGCAAATCAGACTAGTCTTTCCTTAAAAGTTATTGTGGTTTGAGAATTCTGATCAATGCAATGACCACCCAAGATTCCAGGGGATTGATTATGAAACATGCCATCCACTCCCTGACAGAGAGGTGACAGACTCAAGATACAGAATAAGATAAATGTTTTTGGACATGGACAATGTGAAAATTTATTTTGTTTGACTATGTGGGTTTTTTTAAATTATTCATTTTGAACTTAAATACAAAAAGTTAAAAAAAAGAACATTTCCATGTATACAGTACAACATAAAAAGATTCAATCTAAAACCATGAATTTCCATTTCATACTGTTGACTTTAAAAAAAACTGCGTAATAAATACTACATTTCATTTTCAAAACTACCTTGCTTTTCTGTGCTTCCTTCTAAGTATTTTTTTTCAAAAGTTTTTTATTTTTCAAGAGAGGAGGAAAAAGGAAGGGAGAGCAAATAAATGTTTGTTAATTGAAAAACAAAATGAAAGGTACTGAAACCATTCTTCAGATTTGATTGTTTCAGGGAACTAATTGTTAAGGCTATTGACATCACTTTATGGTTGCCTGACTACAAAACAACCAGAAGGAGCTGTAGGTCCTCCCTGATGTTGGGCTGGCAGACCATCATAGGCAGCTCAGAAGCAGGTGAACATCATTCACCTGAATCAACTTGCAGCTTCCTTGACACATATCCTTGTTGAATATCCGTTCCCTTCTATAGCTCAGTAAATCTCCTTTTGTTAACTGTTGAATGACCTACGAGTATTTTATTTTGTTCTAATGTCAAAAAGACACTATGAAAGGACTGATCTGAATCAGACCAGGCCAGAACAGCCCTCATCTTTAAAATAAAGAGCTTTAGAGGAGATAAACTTAGCTTAATTGCTCTAAGAATCTAAAAAATTGATGATTCCCTCAGGGACCATTGAGATGTACTGGGCTGTCTCCCCACACAGCAAATGACCCTAGAGTATGAAAAATAGCTTTTTTGCCTCCTCTCTAAATAACCCAATCTCCCCATTCCCCAAGCAAATTAGGCTAGTCTTTTTTAAAAGGTGTTGTGACTTAAGGACTCTGATCAATGCAATAACCGTCCATGGTTCCAGGGGTCTGACGACCTCCTGACAGTGAGGTGACAGACTCAGTGTTTTTGGACATGAGACAAATGCCTTTGGACATGCACAGTGTGGACATTTGTTTTGTCAAAACAAAGTCCTCAACCTCAGAGTCAAGATGTCAGCTATCACTTTTTTTTAAAAAAATAGTTTTTTTGATACCTTTTCTTATACCACATTCATCTCTCTGTATGTATATCATCTCCACAGATCCTGTTCTTCTAACACAGAAAAACAAAGCAAAACCAACCAACACAGCAAGCCTTACCTGATAGCATAGTGACATGACATGACAACCTCTTCTGCTCCTAGAGCCCCTCCCCACCAAGCTCTTTACTCACAGACTCTTTCTAAAACGCTCATCTGATCACATTATTCCCCAACTCTGAAATCTTCAGGGACTCCTTATTAACTGTAAGATAAAATACAAAATCTTTAGCCTAGTATTTAAAGCTCTCCACAGTCTGGCTCCCACCTTCCTTCCTTCCTTCCTTTCTTTTTCTTTCTTTCTTCCTTCCTTCCTTCCTTTCTTTCTTTTTCTTCCTTCCTTCCTTCCTTCCTTCCATCCTTCCTTCCATCCTTCCTTCCTTTCTTGTCCAAATTAATGACTTCTCTCCATTTTATTAAAAACAGCACTTAAAGACATCTTCCCAGTGTGGTGAAAAATGATAAACCTTCTCTTAATTTCTTATTTTTCCATTTTCTTTTTTTTAAATTTAAGTAATATTTTTTTTTTTACCCAATTACATGTAAAAAACAATTTTTAACAAGTATTGCTTTTTTTTAATGTTGTGAGTTCCTAATTCTATTCCTCCTTCCCTCCCCTTCCTCTTCCCAGAGATAGTAAGTGATTTGATATAGCCTATAAGTGTGCAATCATGTAAAATATTTCCATATTCGTCATTTTATGTAAGAAAACTTGAAGAAACAATGAGAAAAAAAGAAAGAAAGAGAGAGAGGGAGGGAAGAAGGAAGGAAGGAAAGAAGGAAGGAAGGAAGGAAAGAAGGAAGGAAGGAAGGAAGGAAGGAAGGAAGGAAGGAAGGAAGGAAGGAAGGAAGGAAGGAAGGAAGGAAGGAAGGAAGGAGGGAAGAACACTTTGGTCTGTATTCAGATGACATTGTTTCTTTCTCAGGAGATGGATAGCATGTTTCATCATTAGTCCTTTGGAATTGTCTTGGATCATTGCATTGCTGGGAATAGCTAAGTCATTCTCAGTTGTTCATCATACAATGTTGCTGTTACTGTGTACAGCGTTCTCCTGGTTCTGTTTACTTCACCTTGCATCAGTTCATGGAAGCTTTGCCAGGTTTTTCTGAAATCATCCTGTTTGTCATTTCTTTTAGAGCAATAATATTCATTATAATCATATCATAGCTTGTTTAGCCATTACTCAATTGATGGGCGTCCCTTCAATTTCCAATTCTTAGCCACCACAAAAAGAGCTGCTATGAATATTTTTGTACAAATAGTTTCTTTTCCCTCTTTTAAAAATCTCTTTGAGATATAGACCTAGTGGTGGTATTGCTAGATCAAAGGGTGTGCATGGTTTTATAGCTGTTTGGGCATGGTTCCAAATCACTTTCCAAAATGGTTGCATCAGCTCACAACTCCAACAGCTTATTAGTGTCAGAGTTTTCCTACATACCCTTCAACATTTATCATTTTCCTTTTTTGTCATATTGGCCAATCTGATGGGTATGAGGTGGTACCTCAGAGTTGTTTTAATGTGTATTTCTCTGATTAATAATGAATTAGAGCATTTTTTCATGTGTCTATAGATAACTTTGATTTCTTCACCTGAAAATTGCCTGTTCTTATCCTTTGACCATTTATTAATTGGGGAATGACTCGTATTCTTATAAATCTTACTCAATTCTTCATGTATTTGAGAAATGAGGCCTTTATCAGAGATACTTTCCATAAATTTTTCTCCCAGTCTTCTGCTTTCCTTCTAATTTTGGTTGCATTGGTTTTGTTTGTACAAAAACTTTTAAATTTTATATAATCAAAATTATTCATTTTGCATTTTGTAATGTTCTCTAAATCTTGTTTGGAAAGCCCTTCACATACTCTGTTCCAGCCAAACTGCCCTACTGAAGGCAGTGGGTGGCAGTGGATAGAGTAATGGATCTAGAGTCAGGAAGATCTGAATTCAAATCTAGTTCCAGCTGTGTGACTCCTGGGCAAGTCACTTAATCTCTATTTGCCTCAGTTTCCTTCACAGTAAAATGGAGATAATAGCACCTACCACTCAGGGTTATTGTAGAGGATCAAATGAGATAATATCTTAAAAGCTTTAGCACACTGCATGGCACACATTAGGTGCTATATAAATGCTTATTCCCTTCCCTATGTCTATAAATCTATCATTTAAAATAAACACTTTTTTATTCTATTTCTCTTCTCCTTGCCTAGATCCAGACATCCCATATGTGGGATGCATTCTCCTCACTTCTGAATCTTGAGCGACCTTTGACACACAACTCAGGGACTCCTTCCTATACTGCCTTTCCTGACCTCCACTCCCACGACTGTTAGTGCTCTCCGCCTCCTCAAAAGGACTTTGTTTCTGTAATTTATCATTTACTTATCTCTATCTTTGTGGTATTTCCATCCCCTTCCCCCCACCCCAAGTTCCTTGAGAATAGGGATTATTTCTTATGTTGTATTTGTGTCCCAGCTCCTAGCATAATACCTTGCAAATAGGGTGGGAATTAGGAACTGGCCTTGTGATTTCACTGGTATAGGGTATTTCCAGAGAGGAAAACTCCCTCTACCAATGCAGGTCAGCCCCTTCTCCACAATTTATAGGAAGTTGCCTAGACTACTAAAAGATTCAGTGACTTGTCTAGTCACACAGCCAGGATGAATCAGAAACGAGGCTTTTACCCAGGGCCTCCTGGTTTGGAGGTCAGAACTCCAGTTAATAAATCATACTGCACATACTAGGTGCTTAACACAGATTTACCAACTTTGTTTGGATTGAATAGGAGAAAAATGCATTTCATCATCTGTCTTTGGGAATAATATTGGACATTTCAGCTGTCCCTTCATGTGGTTCCTGTGCACCTACCCCTAGTAACTATTTCTCACCTCATCCTAACAATCCCATATTTTTGTTTCTAAACCAATATTGGCAGGGGAGCCAGGTGTCCAAACCTGTTAGAATGGCAGGTATTGTCATGGCCTACTTATATCCTGTATTTGGTCAGTGAAATGTCAAGAAAAGCAATGTAATGGAGGAAATTAGTTCAATGAGACCAGAGGAACCCCACTGGAGTCAGGTTAAACTGATTCACAAAAGCGTATTGTTAAATTTTTGGAGTGAGCAATTGTGCCTTTCTACAAATCAGGGTCTTATTTATGTTTGTGTTGATTGTCTAGACTTAAGAAAGTGATGGAAAAATTATAATGATGCTTATTAAACTCAAAAGTATATATATATTTTACAAATGTATGTGTACTTTTTTTCTTTGCTGGAAAACATGCTGTTAAACATTTACTAGAGTACCATTACATTTATAACATGGGTGATTACCCAAACAATTAGAAATGAGATTAGGAGTTTGTTGTGAACGAGCAGTCCCGGAATAATGCTGAGTCCAGTAACCTCACATGTCCAGAATTTCACTGTCTGCAGGAGTACCATCCTCACCCAACAGCATCTCTTCAGATCCTATCCACCTGTCTCAACTGTCAGACCCAGACACTGGAGGGATTCACTTATAACATAATAATGACAATTTGGAGCAACTTTATGCAAAATATGGCAGTACAAAACAAGAATAGATGAAGCTCCTTGAGAACAGAAATTGTCTTTTGCTTTTCTTTGTATTCACAAAACTTAGCACAGTATTTGGCATACAGTAGGTGCTAAATAAATGCTTACTGACTGAGTGATACTAACGTGCTTGAGTTCTTAGATATGGTCTTTGTGGACTTCACTACATGAAGTTCACCATATCTATTCTGGCTGTTCAATGGCTTTTCTTTGATTCCTCAGCCAACCAGTATTTATTAAGCTCCTACTGTGTTCCAGGTGTTGTGCTAAACATTGGGGATACAAAGAAAAGTGGAAGACAACCCCTACCCTGGAGGAACTTCTCATTCTAGTGGTTCCTTTTTGGTTCTTGGATGGTATTCTGGATAGGTGAGGTTGCCATATTGCTGGAGTCTCAAGAGGTAAAATTTATAACTATAAAACAGAAGCAATAAGAAGTGTTTTTTGCTTTGGGAACAGCACTTGCCCTTTCCTGCCTCTATTACTGCTGTTATCTAACTTATGCCTCTCCTTCCTTCAGTAAGAGAACAGGAGCATGAATATTCAAAGAAAAACCCCCAACCATGGCGTGAGCGTTAGAAGGGACCCACGAGGGCTTCTGTGAAGCTCTTTCATTTTACAGATGAAGATATCAAAGCCTAGAAAGCGAAACAATTTAGTCCTACAGCAAGTGTCAAAGTCAGGATTTGAACCCAGATCATCTTTATTCTGAGTCCAGTGTGACCTTTCCACAGCACCATCTTCCCTCCTTAACCTTACATGTCCCATTTATACTGCTCCCTGCAAAAAACTGTTGCTATGAGCCAAAAACTTCAAGATAATGGCCAGCTGCAGGGGTGACCATCAGCCATGCCAACAGCAAAATGGGGGCTAGCACAGATGAAAGCATTGGATGAAATCGATAATCAATCAATAAACAATAAACATTTATTAAACACCTACTATGTTCCAGGCACTGTGCAAAGCACTGGACTGATCTGTGTACCTTTGGAGGTGAAGATGGGGAAGGGAAGGAAAGGAGCGGGGACACAGTTTATCATTTCTATTCAATGAAAAATTTTCTTACTACCCAATTTGTTGTTTTAGAAAGTAAAACTGTGGTCTGCAACAGTTCTTTTATTTTTTTTAAATATTTATATCAGTAGTGAATACTTCAGAGATGTGAACTGACTGCAATTGAACTGAATTGGATTAATTTGTAAGGCTGGGCATTTATTAGAAGTTGAAATCTTCAGAAAGTGAATAACCTTTATGAAAGAAACAGGAAGATTTCTTTCGTATGAAGGAAGAGGTATATCTCATGGTCTCTGTGACCACAAAGTCAGACAGAATGCAGCCTGTCTTGGTCTGTTTCCTTCTCCATCCTACTGTGCCTATTCCAGCCTAGGCTGCCTCTTCTTGTTATCTCTGTAACCACAGGTGCAAGGTCTGGTGAAATAGAAACAGTCCTTGACAAAGTTCTGCAATGAGAAAGGAAGAATGAAAACATCATTAAAGGAAACTGGAGGCCACAAACTGTTTTCAGTTCATGAGTGACTTGTTCATTCTGCAGTGCCCTTCCTTACCCGTTAACTTTCCCCAAGTCAACAGGTCTGCTGGCCACTAGGAAAGAAGAACTCTATAATTATTCCCCAAAAAGTAAGGATAAGACCTCCACCCTTGACTTTATAATGTAATTGGAACAAATCAAGGTTTAGGATTATAGAGAACAAAGACAGGGTGTGTGTGTGTGTGTGTGTGTGTGTGTGTGTGTGTGTGTGTTTGTGTATGTGTGTGTGTATGTGTGGAGAGAGAAAGAGAGAGAATGGAGTGGGGAGAGGGAAGGAGGAAAGGAGAGAGGGACAGAGACAGAGAGTTGGAAAAAGACAGACAGACAGAGACAGAGAGAAAATGTAACAAGAAATAGACCAGGGGAAGGAGTCAACATGGCAGAGTAGAAAGATACACATATGCTAGCTCCTAACCCACAGCCCATAAAATACCTGTAAAGAAGAATTCCCAACAAAATCTGGAGCAGCGGAAGCCACAGAATGGAGCAGAGGAGATTTCTGTTCCAGAGAGACCTGAAAAACTGATGCAAAAGGTCCGTCGCGCACTGGACCCGGAGCAGAGCCCGGCCCTGCCTTGGCCGTGCCACACCAAGGGGAGCAGATCTGAGCAGGCTTCAGGGACTGAATCTCCAGCAGCCTCACAGGTCCCTCCACCCACAGGCACCAAAGGTCAGTGAGAGAGTCTTTTTGGCTTGCTGAGAGGGGAGCAGGGTGTCCCCATAACTCAGGCCCCCTTGGAAGGCAGCAGCATAGGCAGCAGTGGACAAGGGCTCCCAAAGCAGGCAGGAGCTCAGATCCATTGTTGAAGGTCTCCACATAAACCCCCTGAGGGAACTGAGCCCCCTGAGGTGGCTCTGCCCCCAGCTGAGCATCTGAACTTAATCTCACACTGAATAGCAGCCCCACCTCCGCCAAAAGCCCTGAGGCTGGGAAGCAGCATTTGAATCTCAGCCCCCAGGGACTAGCTGGGAGGATCTGGAAGCTAGGTGGCTGCGAGAGGAAACTCAGAGGTCAAGTAACTGGCTGGGAAAATGCCCAGAAAAGGGGGAAAAAAATAAGACTAAAGAAGGTTACGTTCTTGGTGAGCAGATATTTCCTCCCATCCTTTTGGATGAGGAAGAACAATGTTTGCCATCAGGGAAAGACACAGAAATCAAGGCTTCTATATCTCAAACATCCAAAATAAATATTCAATGGGCTCGGGCCATGGAAGAGCTCAAAAAGGATTTTGAAAATCAAGTAAGAGAGGTGGAGGAAAAACTGGGAAGAGAAATGAGAGAGATGAAAGAAAAGCATGAAAAGCAGGTCAACACCTTGCTAAAGGAGACCCAAAAAAATACTGAAGAAAATAACACCTTTAAAAATAGGCTAACTCAATTGGCAAAAGAGGGTCAAAAAGCCAATGAGGAGAAGAATGCTTTCAAAAGCAGAATTAGCCAAATGGAAAAGGAGATTCAAAAGCTCACTGAAGAAAATAGTTCTTTATGAGAAACCAAGAAATCACAAAACAAAACTAAAAGAATGAAAAAATGGAAAATAATGTGAAATATCTCATTGGAAAAACAACTGACCTGGAAAATAGATCCAGGAGAGACAATTTAAAAATTATGGGACTACCTGAAAGCCATGATCAAAAAAAGAGCCTAGACATCATCTTTCATGAAATTATCAAGGAAAACTGCCCTGATATTCTAGAACCAGAGGGCAAAATAAATATTGAGAGAATCCACCAATCACCTCCTGAAAGAGATCCAAAAAGAGAAACTCCTAGGAACATTGTGGCCAAATTCCAGAGTTCCCTGGTCAAGGAGAAAATATTGCAAGCAGCTAGAAAGAAACAATTCAAGTATTGTGGAAATACAATCAGGATAACACAAGATCTAGCAGCTTCTACATTAAGGGATTGAAGGGCGTGGAATATCATATTCCAGAAGTCAAAGGAACTAGGACTAAAACCAAGAGTCAACTACCCAGCAAAACTGAGTATAATACTTCAGGGGGAAAAATGGTCTTTTAATGAAATCAAGGACTTTCAAGCATTCTTGGTGAAAAGACCAGAGCTGAAAAGAAAATTTGACTTTCAAACACAAGAATGAAGAGAAGCATGAAAAGGTAAACAGCAAAGAGAAGTCATAAGGGACTTACTAAAGTTGAACTGTTTACATTCCTACATGGAAAGACAATATTTGTAACTCTTGAAACTTTTCAGTATCTGGGTAGTTGGTGGGATTACATACACACACACACACACACACACACACAGCACAGAGTGAATTGAAGAGGATGGGATCACATCTTAAAAAATGAAATTAAGCAGTGAGAGAGAAATATATTGGGAGGAGAAAGGGAGAAATGGAATGGGGTAAATTATCTCTCATAAAAGAGGAAGCAAAAGACTTTTTAGTGGATGGAAAAAGAGGGGAGGTGAGAGAAAAACATGAAGTTTAAGAAATAGACCAGCTGCAAAGGAAAACCAGCCAAAAGTCAAACATGAAACCAGTCATCATTGCTTTCTAATCACTCCATGTATTTGTCTCCAAGTGATATCAACTTAAATGTTCAAATGAGTGCTTAGCCAGTGGAACGTGACGGACAATGCAAATGACAAAATAAGCGGAAGTTAAGCTATGAGTTAGGGGGACCTTTAGAAGAAGGCAAACGGTAATGAAAGTGCACTTTTTTTTAATTGTACTTCACAGTTTACAAAGCCTTCCCCACAGCATCTAGGTGATGTAGGCAGCATAACTAACTAGTCAGTCAATTAATCAACAAGCTTAGTAAAGAATCTACAGTTGCAGGCACTACACTCATCTCTATCTTAGAATAAAAAGACAAAAATGAATCAAAGAAATATAATGATCAACGTAGGAATGAGGAGGGTTGGAGGATTGATAAAAAATATTTCTACACATATATGGGGTGTATGGGGCATTCAGGGAGGACTAGCACCTCTGGTGCAGGGCTGCCGAGTCCTCCTTTCGTGTCACCTGATTCACTCGGGCTCCAAGAAGCTCATGGGCAGTAGCCATACCCTGGGTAAAACCACCTTGGCAGACAGGCTAAACCAGGTTGAGGGTAACCAACAGGCCTCAAACCTTTAGGGTGAATTAGAGGGATGTGTACTCCAAGCATGTGAAGACTTCCTCTGGTGGGCAGATAATAACATTTTGTTCCAGCAGTCATGAAGGTGGCTGAAGCAGGTGCTATGGAACACTTAAAGCATGATCAGACGTCAAAGACTTTTGTATTGCCACTGGGCTCTGATGACTCTGGAAAAGAGAGTGAAACTGATGACTTTGTGCAACTTAAATCCAGTTCATGTGTGAGTTACATCACCCTGTGATATCACTGGTCCTCTTCAAAAAAAAAAAGCATGTTTTTTTGTAGATCTAGGACCTGGGAGAATCCAAAATTCCTTGCAACCTTCTCCAGCATTCTGGGAGAATTACTGAGGTCAGAGCAACATTCCAGCTTCAAACAGTCTCTGGACACATAAAATTAGATTCAAACAAGATTAAAAAGTGATAAATAATCCAAAATATGTATGCGGAGGCATAGACATGTACATATACATAAGTATATGTGTATGTATATGCCTGGAGACTCAAAAATCAGATCAATAAGACTTTAAACTGAAAACAGATGGGAAAGAAGGAAATCACCCATATATATAGACCAACACAAATACTACAGAGTGGCAGATATGGCACAGGGACAAGAATTATAGTGAGGAAGGCCAGAAATTCACAGGGGATAATGCCTAGGGTGTCCCCTTACTCACTGTGCTCTTATAAAGGCAAGGGAAAAGGACAGACTAGAAGAGGTCCTCTGGTACCCACCATACTGCACCATGGTGAGAACTTGGAGCTGCATAGCATGATGGTCTTTATTATTAAAAACTGGAAAAATATGAGTACAAAGTAAAATAATTTCAAGGAAGAAGGGTAATAGTAAGGTGTCCTCTGGTGCCCTCCATATTGAACCATGGTAAGAAATGATGTTCCTTCATTCCACTTTGTGTCCTTGAGATTATATTTCTTTGTAGTCACATTTTCCCAATTTTTATTAAGTAAAAGCTCATTTTCTTCTCCCTCTAAACCACCAAGCTGCTCACCTACAAACAAGGAAGACATCATTCAATATCTTTTACAGATGATATGTCTTTATATTTGTGCCATTGTTAATTTTCTGTCCAAAACTGTTCAAATCCTATCTGAAAACCATGTTTCTTTGTACACATATTTTAACAGTTTTTATTAAGTGCAAGCTCTTCTCCTATTCGTTTCAGGCATCAAAATATTCATCTGTCTTACATCCTTTGCTAATTGCTTTACTCTTCTTATATACAAAAGTACCTCCCTACCCCTTTCAGCATTAAACTGCTCCATATGATAGGACAATAAAAGGACAAGAACCTACGGGAGGATGAAATTATCATTAAGATGATTTGAGAAATTATGAATTATTCTCCCTTTGGCAGAGAAAGCCCACCAGCAGATTGTCTGTGTGCTGGAAGTCCCCCATTACTAATATAATGTGTCTCTGTGCCAGGTTTATGATGTCTCCCATGATTCACAACTGTTTCAATTGCTTTCTATCCATCTTTCCTTTCTCATGGCAAACAACATGGTTTCTACTTCCATCACCTACTTCTCCACTCCGAGCCTTGGATTTCCTCATGAAGAAGTTAATGAGAGACTTCTACTTATTTAAATAGGTATGCCTACATATGTAAGATTTTAAGTATGTACGTGGGTGCTCCTCCCTAAAAGGGTGCCCCACATGGTATATGGTTGAGGGGGTGGCAAAAAGGAGCAGGGCTGAGGTCAGAGCTGAGGAATTTAAGGAATGCTTTCTCTTGTAGAAAGAGGTGGGCACTTCGTGGATAAGTATGATCACCCCACTTCCCATGCTTAGTTCACTTTTTTCCTCAAAGGCTTTTTTCATTTATATCTAGGGGTATTAATATTTACAGATATATGCCTATTCATATGCCATTCTCTCTGCTTATAGGTTATCCTATTTATGAAAACTTGCAGCTGTCTGTGAGTATGCTTTTGGGGTTTCCAAAAGGGAGCATTGTCTGCTTTGACTTCCTGTTCATGCCAGAGCCTCTGAGGCAAGGATGTATGCCCCAGGACTCTACAGACTTCAAAACTCCTCTTTAAAGTTCTAACCAGTGCAAATAATCACACCAGGCAAAGATTTAGTTTAACCTGAATTAGTCTAACACTGCATTTAGCTTTACACAAAAGGGGAATAGGTTTATAAGTATTAACAGTAATAGCAGGCAATTTAAAAACAAATTGTTTTTAAACATAGCACCCTACCAGGACTTTCTCTGCAAGTTGATGCTCACAAGTTTGCAAGTTGGGTTCCCAGGTAGGTGATCATTACTTCCAGGTGCCAAGGTGCCCTACCCTATGGGTCCATTTTTCTAAAACTATAGCTCATGAACACCCAACAATATCTTCAGTAGTTAGCCAGTAGACACAATTAACCCAAAACAAAGGCATTTACTAATAGCTATAAAATGTTCTTCCCCTAAATCTGGGGTATACTTTCACATAAATACATACAATCCCTGTGGGAAGAGTGGGCACAAACTTAGATTATACCGATACTCAGACATACATATAAGGGATATGTGTGGCCAAATCAACTCACACCTCAGTTACCACTGGACCTCAGTGTCTCTTCTCTCTTTGTGAAGTCCTCACACCACCTCCTATAGTACCTTTGCTGGGTGAGTATAATGGTAAGCGAATTTGAAGAGCTTCCCTGACCTTTAATAGGCCCATGTGACCTGCTTTGAGCTCTGACCCAGCCCATAGCCCAAGTCACATGGAGAAAACTGTGGGAGGAGCTTGCTGAATGGATAGAGCAGGAAGGGCAGAGCTGGGAGAAAGCAGGCAAAGTAGAGCAAAGCAGTGAGTGAGAGGGAGTGATTTTGCCTAAGGGAGCTTGTTTGTGGGGAGGCCTGATGGAGGAAAGGTTTGGGAATGGCCATGCTCCCTACATTGTTAGTGTGTATAGATTTCCTTGTTACTGTGATGGATTTGGTTTTCTGGGGACTGAGTAAATGTCTTGGTTTCATCTCTGAGGAAGAGAGTTTTTATTTTGAGAATTTACCCTGGAAATATGCATGCATATTCATAGAGGTTGCCATAGGTATCACACTGGTATTACAATGGGTTCCTCTTTTGGGTCCTAGGGATCACTCCTATCCCACATATCAACTCTATTACCAGGACTAGTTCTCTCTTGAGATCATAGTTTCTATCTGTCTGTCTGTCTGTCTGTTTCTTTCTCTCTCCCTGTCACACACACACACACACACACACACATCTCTGGTCTCTGCTGAATGTGGTATCTCCACCACCAGGTGTGATGAGGATGGGATGAAGGCATGTGTGAATGAAAATCCCCTTCCACATGCCTGTTGCAGTCTAGTAGAGAGACTGAATTCCACATATCTAGGCAGACTTTAGCAAACCAGCTTTTTAAAGGTGACACTTGGGGAGGGGGAAGGTTAGGGAGAGGGAGAAAAACACTTGGAACTCAAAATCTTATAAGGGTGAATATTGAAAACTTAAAAAAAAAATTAACTATCATGCCAATGGAAATTCCACTTGTGCTCTTTGGCCCCAGAGGGAAGAATTGTTAACTAAGTGTAGAGGTTTCAGGGACAGATTTCAGTTCAATGGAAGGAAAACTGTCATAAGTTATATAGCATTTAAAATTTAGCATAGTACTTTCATCTAAACAACTGTGTGAGGCAGGTAGTGCAACCCATTTTATAGACTCAAAAATGGAAGACAATATGGAGGTTAAGTAACTTTCCTGAGGGCACACTGCTAGTGTCAGAGCAAGGCCTTAGGCCTGGGTCTTTTGATCAACATGGCTTCAGCAGGCTCCATAAATAAAGGCCATGGGTTGCTTCATGTAGCAGTGAGTTCCCCATTACTGAAGGTCTTTTATCAGGGGTTATAACCTGTCATAGATGTTCAGTTATGGGTCCACATTAAAAGACACTGAAAAATTAGAACTGGTGACCAGAATGATCAATTAAGCAACTAGGGATTTTTTTAGCCTAGAGAAGATAAGATTTAGGAAGAATATATCCTCAAAAAAAGAATCCTTGGTCAATATAACTTGGACTAGGTGTCCTAGGTCTTTGAGACTGTTGCAGAGGGAAAGTAGTTAAGCTCAGGGATTTGCCGCTTAGCTCATCTCTGTCATTGGGACAATTAAAAGGAAGGCAAAGTTGTTAACCTAGGACAGGGCCAATCTCTGATCTGTTGCTACTCCTTCAGCATCTCACCAGTGCCCACCTATTGCTCTCCACACAAACTAACAAGCTGGAGCCACACCTGAAGGCTAACTGGAACAACCCTCCAAACGTTCCCCTCCAGTGCTCTGTCTTCTGTGCCTGGGCATTACTGCCTAGAAAGTCGAGCTTTGTGAAGGTTTGTTCTTTTGGCAAGAAAGAGGAGAAAACTAACCTAATCACCTCCCCGTCATGTGTGGGGTTTAACAATCCCTCTTTCATAAGCCTCCCACTGAAGTGCATCGGACTCTGGCCTCAGAGTTGGCTTTAGGGCCTGCCAAATTACCCTTTGGAAAGAAAAACATCTTATACTAAGGAGCTTTAAAGGATGTTGGGGCACTGTGGAGAGATTCTCTGGGTTTGCAACCAAAGACTCTAGGACTAATTCTGGAAGTCACAGTGGGTAAGCACACAGAATGTCAGAGCTGGAAACGGTCTAAAGAATTATATAGTGTTCCCTTGTGGAATGTAGGTTCTTTGTGGGCAGAGAGTATCTTTCATATTTTCCAGGTTTGGGGGGTTTTTTTTGGAGGAAATCAGGGTTAAGTGACTTGCCCAGGGTTACACAGCTAGTAAGTGTCTGAGATCGAATTTGAACTCAGGACCTCCTGACTCCAGGCCCAGTCTCTATCCACCTAGCTGCCCTCATTTTTTCCTTTGTATCCCTAGCACCTTACATACTGCTTGGCACAAAATAGGAAATTAATAAATGCTTATTGAAATGACACCTAGTTAACATTTATGTAGTGCTTAAGGTTTACAAATTGCTTCGTAAATATTATCTCATTTCATCCTCACAACAACTCTGGATGTGGGTGCTGGTATTATCCCTATTTTATAGAGGAAGAAACAAATGCAGGGAGAGGTTAAATGACTTGCCTAGGGTCACATAACCTGCAAGTGTCTGAGGCTGAATTTGAACTCATTTTTTTGACTCATGGTTCAGTGTTCTATCTACTTCACCACACCTTATATTCCAGAAGAAGTAACTGAAGCCCATACAGGAGAAGTGATCTGTCCAAGGTCACGCAGTGGATTTAATGGGCACTGGAACCTAAAAGCCCTGTTCTTTCCCTTATGCCACATTATCTCTGACTCTTACCTTATTGAGACATGAACAAATGATACATACATTAGTGGACTTGTGGGAAAATATTTAATGCAAATAGAAAAAAAAATGTATTCCTTAAAGAAAAAAGGGGAAGTCTAGAAAACCTCAATTTAGGAACTAGGCAGTTTCCCAGACCAGAAGCCTATGTTGTTGAGTCACTCACTTGTGTCCAATTCCCCATCACCTGCCCCTTCAGAAACCTATTGTCATATAGCCATAATGTAGCTGAAGTGGTAAACATTCATGATTAAAAAAAAAATAGTAGAATATTATATTGAAGGCAGCAAGGTGACATGGTGAATGGAATCATAGGCCTTGAATCAGAAAGAGCCAAGTTCAAATCTGGACTCAGAAGTTCATCAGCTGTGTGACTCTGGGCAAGTTACTCAGTCTCTGTTTGCAGCGAAGGAAATGGCAAACTACTCCAGTATCTTTTTCAAGAGAATCCTATATGGAGTCACAAAGGATCAGACTTGACTGAATGAAAACAAGAAAATTATATTGTTGCACATAGAATGATTTAAACAAAAGCAGAGTTTGGGGTTGTTTTTTTTAAATAACTCTAATTAATGGTATTTGGGGATTTGTGAGTCTCCTTTTATCTTAAAATCAGAATGGAAAAAGCTTTGAGAGTGAGGGGGGATGGAGAGGTCTATGAAACAGAGTAGGAGTGAGGTCCGAATTCACTTAGTAATTGTTCTTCAAGGTGGGGAGGCAAGTGTGGTATGGGGGACAATGAAGAGGGAGGCAAAGTTGTGGTATCGTACAAAGGATGCTGGGATTTGGAATCAGAGAATGTGATTTAGATAATTGGCTCTCCCTCTGTGACCTTGAGCAAATCATGTAATATGTTTAGGGCTGTTTCCTTATGGAGAAGGTTGGGCTAGATATCTTTTAAGGTTCCATTAAATTGTAACACTCAAATCCTTCGATCCTATGAATCAAATAGGGTGAGTCCTGTTATTAGTTAGGATTCAGTTAATCCAGATTCAGATAAAAAACATTTCAAGGAAGGAAGGGCCCTAATCCAAGAGAGGCCCTGGACCATGTAAATATCCTTTCATTATTTTAGTCTAAGGACATTCCATTTACAATGAAAAAATGAGATATTACTAAAGCATTTTGAAAACCTTAAAGCATTAAATAAATACTGGTTATTTTTATTATATTGTAATACCATCATAATAGATCTATATTAGGATCTTAGGACAGTATATAATCCATAGTCACTAGCCCCCTAGGTGCAAGATTCTTTTTTAGAAACTTTGGGGCCTATAGATTGAAAGAGGTCCTTCTCTGAAGGAGTTTACAAACTAATGGTAAAGACAGGACATACATCCATGACAAGATAACCAATAACATAATGGATTCCCAACTAGTCTACAAGGCTTGATAGTTTATCCAGGCTTAGAGACAATAGGAATATTTTTATCCCCATTTTACAGATGAGGAAACAGAGGCTCAGAAGGGCATTTCCATGGTTCTTAAGTAGCAGAACAGGTGTCAAATTCAGTTTAAGGCTAATGCCCTTTCTATTATAACACAGTGCCTTCCTACAAAGCAAGCACCTTCAGTAATTAGGGTTGGTTTTATGAAGGAGATGGCTCTTGACCTAAGCCTAGTAAAAATAGTAATAATAGGTTACATACATATAGTACCGTAGGGTTGCAAAGTGTTTTACCAACATAATCTCATTTTATCTTTATAAAAACTCTGGGAGGTATGTGTTATTATAATCCCCAATTTTACAGATGAGGAAGTTGAGGCAGATAGAGATTAAGTGACTTGCCCAAAGTTTCACAGTAAGAGTCTGAGACTGGATTATGAACTCAGGTCTTCCTCATTACAGGTCTAACGCTCTACCCACTGCACCATCCAGAGAGAGAGTCAAGAAACAGAGAGGTTATATATAAGATTGCAAGTCTTCTCAGAGAGGGAGTGGGAAGGGAAGGGGAAAGAAGAGGGAGGGAGGGGAAAAAAATCTAAGATATATGGAACTGATAATAGAACGCTGAAAACAAATAAAATAATTATTTGAAAAAAAGAGATAGAAAGGTTAGAGGAGCAGAGGGGTGACCTAAGGCATAAAGGGAGACATAGGCAAGGCTCTTTAGAGGGGCAGTCTGAGTGAACAGGAAGCTTACTGTTATCAGGGCAGTAAGAGATCAGTCTTGGAAGGTAAGTTGGGAGTAGATCATTGAATGGCCTTGAATGCCAAGTTAAGAAGTTTAAGTTTTCTTCTATAGGCAATGGGGAACCATGGAAGGTCTTTGATTAGGGGAATCACATGATCAAAGTAGTAATCCAGGAAGATTAATCTAAATAATAGCTAACATTTATCCAGTGTTTTAAAGTTTGCAAAACAACTTTCAAATATTATCTCATTTGATCCTTATAATAAACCTGGGAGATAGGTGCTATTATTATCATCCCTATTTTACCAATAAGGAGACTGAGGCAAAACAGGTTAAGTAATTCACTGAGAAATTGCCCAATGGACAGACTGAGCATTGTATTAAGAGACCTAAAGGAAAGCCCCTGGCACACTGGGTTGATCCTTTCTGGAGGAGTGATGGAAGGACATAGACCAGAATTATACCACAAAGAAAGCACGAGTCATTATATTGCCAATGGTGGGAATACTCATATTAATGGGATCATAGAAATAAAAGCTCATAGATCAGAGGGAGAGAGTAGAGGCAAGGAGGCCAGACAAGAGACTCCTGGGGGAGGACATAAAGTAATAAGGATGGAAATTAGTTTAGTGAGAGTGGGGAAAGAGAAGAAAGGGATAAATAGGAAAGATCTTGTGATGAGAAAATTGACAGGGCTCAGGCTTGGTGACTCAGTATAAGAGACAGAGGAGTCTGTGATGCCCAACCATCAAGCTTGATTGACCAAAAGTTTAGTATAATTCAGTTCAGTTCAAGAAAGCATTCATTAAGTGTGTTCTATGTGTGAGTCCCTCTGCTAGCACCTGGGGATGCAGAGAGGAAAATGACACACCATCCCCTGCCCTCAAGGAGTTTATAATCTAATGAAGACCTAGTCTTGATTATAGTCTAGAAAGAAATCTGAGCACAGGGGTAGAACCAGGATTTATTTATGTTGTCTTTCTTCAAACAGAGAGAAGGGAAATATCAACAGTCAGTGGTAAGAAAGGAAGGTATCAGGTATCATGGAAGAGAGAGGGACTTGAGCAGGGCACTATGTTCTAGTCCAAAGAGTGCTGGTTCTGAAATCAGCAAAGACCTGGGTTCCAGTCCTGCTTCCAGCACAGGGGAGTAACCTCAAATTCTTCATCTGTAAAATAGGGATAATATAATCAATAAAGCCTGCCAGACAGGGTTGTTGTGAGGATCAAATGAGATTATGTCTATAAAAGAGCATTTTACAGATCTTGAAATACTACATAAATGTCAGCTATTATTAGTCCCTACAACTAAACCTCAAATTGTGTTGGAGGGAGCAGAAGGGATGGTTTAGTATAGCCTTGAGCACCAGGCAGGAAACTACCCACAGTGCTGAGGGCGAATGGGCTGGGCTACCTACCACCCACTGCAAACCACAGTCCAGATGTTATGGAACAGCACCACGAGGCAATGGGCAGGGGAGTTTATACAGCATTAGAAGTGGGAAAACCCCCATGTATGAATAGTTGTCAGCCAGCCAGAGCAGGAGAGGGTTCCTGGTTTTGTGGCTGTCTCAGAAATCAGCCTAAAAGTAGGCTTAATGGATGACTGCAGTTTGGATGCAGAGACCCAATATCTCTGGGCTTTGGGCTGCATCATCCATTATAAGATGGGGGTGGAGGGTGGAGAAGGAGGTGATGGACCTAGAAGAAGGGAGATAGTTTCAAGATGAATAAATTCTTTGTTACAAGGGAAGGTGCTAGAAGAAGTGATAGGAAGTGCTAATGTTGGGGAGCTAGGAGAGTGGGAGAAAATCAATAAAGCATGTTTATTTTTTAAATGAATGAACCTGATTTACATATAGACTCCTCACAATCTACCCTCTGCAAAGCCGCCTTCAGGATGGTGAGAAAGCATCCCAGGAAAGCTATTCCCATGACACTAGTGGGTGGGAGAGAGAAGAATGGAGAAATGACAAATCATTCTAAACCAGATAAACAGGAAGTAATGGAAATCTCTGTGCAATGTGATTTTTTAGGAGGTTAATAAATGCGAAACGAGTGGGACCGAATAAAATGAGGGAGACTCAATTTCTTCATTTAATAATTTAATTTAATTAATAAATAGATAAATTTAACAATAACTGACACATAGTCCTTAGAGGTTGCCAAAGCACTTTATATACATTGGAGCCTCACAAATACCCTGTAAGGTTGTATATTGTATATGACTATATACCCACATATGCTAAATAAGTAGCAAATATTATAATTATTCCACTTTACGAATGAGGAAACTGAGCCTACGGAGAAGAGGTAAGTTCTTTCTCTTGTGTTCGTCCTTCATTGCCAAAGAAGACTATGCCATCAGAGAAATGATGACATGACTTGCACTTGACTTTGTTTTGAGTGAGAAGGGCTGTGCAGGTCACCAGCCTCCCTTCTCCAGAGCCATCTCAAGTTCTTTCTCTAAGGATCATATAACTACCAAGTTTCTTAGGCAGGATTGGAATACAAGTCTTCCATATTGCAGGTGCAGGGCTCTATCCATAACATTAGGTTGCCTCTTTTCTCTAGGCTGGAGTGAGCCTGGATGGTTTCATACATGGAGGTTGTGACCAGACTGGGAGTCAAGATACCCAGGTTCTAGTATCAGCTCTGTCACTAACCCTTCCCACTACTCATTCCTTCTCCTGACCTTAGTTTCCTCCTCTACAGAAGAAAAAAACAAACAAACCTTAGAGGTTAGATGGGACAATGAGCTTTTTAGGTCTGCCTGTGAGTTCAAAATATGTTGCATTTCAAACCCTGGCAAACTGTCAAAGTGTTCTCTTGAAAGAAAATGATGGTTGAAAAGCTGATACTTAGGGGCTGAGGTGTCTGGGAGGAAAAAGAAAAAATTTCAGGTTTCTGTGGATGCTCATACTGCCTACAAACCAGGAAGGATGAGGTTAGTGCTCTCATGTTTTAAACCCATGCAAAGGTAATGGAATAATATGGAATTGTACTTTTCATTGTCAGTTAAGAGATAGCCAGGGTTCCCTCCCTGAACGAATGAATGAAATATCCTTTATTAAGCACTTTATCCAGAACACTAAACTTTGGGGATACAAAATAAGCAAACTAGACAGTTCCTTGCCCCCCAGAAGTTCATATTCTAATAGGGGAAGTCTCCCCATACAGAGGAGTAATGGCCCTGGAAGAGGACAGGGTGTTCCAAAGGAATTAGATTGTCGTCCTAGGGCAGTTTAATTGACACTAGAGAAGTTTAGTTAGGCATTTGAATTAATCACGAACTAGTTTTTTTGGGACGGGCTGGGAGAAATTTGACGTAGGAGCAGAGGAGAGATAGGGTGGGAAGCCTTTTGTCTTTTATCTTTCCAGTAGATTAACGCTGGGAATCGGTCTCTAAGTACCTTTTCCTATAGATATTCTTCCTTCTTCATTGGCCTGGAGGGATGCTGCTCCCCTCTCCAGCCCAACCTATGCAAATCAATGCTCACCTTCTGACTTCTTCAGCTTCTCCCCCCAAGGCAGCAACAATCCCTCCACTCCCTGACTCTCACACCCAGGGTAAAGTACAGCAGACTCTCCCAGGGATCTCCCCACCTCTCCTCCTTTCTAAAGAAGCACGTACACAAGAAGCAGAGGAGCTGAGACCAGGTGAGGTATGTTTCAGGGACTCTCGAATCTTCCTCCTCCGTCCTTCCAGCACACAGCTGCCTCTACTCCTACAGTGCTGGAGGCAATCAGGGGCAACGAAAGAAACGGAACACTTTTACTACCTACCCCACACTCTCGGGGGTTGTAAGATAAATACTTTTTAAAGATTTAAATGATATGGAAAAAGGAATCCTTATCTGCTGGACTTTGCTTGAAAAGCTCCCTTAGTTCTCTATTGCTTGAGATAAAAATCTGACTTTCAGGATCCTCTGAAGGCTGCCTTTCCAATCTGAGCCTTAACTTTGAGGCCTTTCCTGTGACTTGCATAGTTTTTGTACATACATGTGTACTTGTTGTCTTTCTTAATGGCATATGAAGTTCCTTGAAAGCATGGACTTTGTTTTGTCTTTTTTTCCTTTTATCTTTTTTCATTCCTGTCTCAATAGTGGCTCAGGAGATAGAGCACTGGGCATGGAATCAGGAAAACTCATCTTCCTAGCCCCAAACACTTACTAGCTGTATGACCCTGGGCAAGTCACTTAACCTCTATTTGCCTCAGTTTCCTCATCTAAAATGATCTGGAAAAGCAAATGCAAACTATCCCAGTATCTCTGCAAAGAAAATCCCAAACGAGGTTACAGAGAGTCAGACACGACTGAAGTGACAGAACAACAGCGAAGATTGATCTCTCCATATTTCCTGACCCAAACTCTCCATCTCTTCCCCTCCACTATACGTATCCAAATCCTACCTGTCATTGAAAACCCAGGCTAAGTCCCATCTCCTCCACAAAACCTTCTCTCCCCTCCAGTCTACATTTTTTCCATCACTTTTTAAAAACTAGACCACCCATGTTTTCTGATTTCTGATATATAAATGCTTACCTTGAAAATCTAACCATCATCTTTTGAAACCAGTTCAAACTGGCTCTAGCCCAACTCTGCTTCTAGCTCCAAATCTGTGACTCAGGCAATTACAGTACATTCTATTACGTCAGTGCTTTGGAGAGGGGCAAAACAAATGTATGTGAGGTCTGAGCGGAAAGGTTGACTGCGGACTGAAGTCTTAGGAATGGTTTTCTGAAGGATATTACATCTGAATTGGACCTTAAAGCATGCCTAGCAATTACACAAGCAAAGAGGGGAAGGAGGGCCTTCTAATCAAAGGGATCAGCCTTGGAAAAGTCATGTAGGAAGAAAAGGGTAAGGAATGGGGGAGAGGGGAAGAGAATGATCCATTAGGCTAGAGAGTACATAAGGGTATAGGCAACTGATAATGTAATATAAGGCTGAAAAAGTAAAGTGATGACAGATTGTAGAAACTTTGAATACACAGGAGTTTCTTATTATTTTATATAGCTTGTTAATATTATTTTATATAGCTCATTATTTTTATGTGCTCCTAACATTCATTTTTTAAAAATCTGAGCACCAAATTCTCTCCCTCCAACCTCCGGCACACCCTTTGAGACAAACAATATGATATCAACTGTACATGTAAAACATATTTCCATATTAGCTTTGTTGCAAAAAAAAATCAAGAAAAATAAAGTGAAAAAATTATACTTCAATTTGCACTCAGAATTCATTGTTCTCTCTCTGAATGAATATAGCATTTTTCTTTGTGAGGCCTTTACAACTGTATTGATTAGAGTAGTTAAGTCTTTCATAATTGATCATTGTACGATATTGCTGTTTCCCATGTACAATGTTCTGATTTTATTCACTTTACTATGCATTAGCTTATATATGTCTCCCCAGGATTTTCTGAAAGCATCCTCCTCATTTCTTATAGCACAGTAATATTCCATTACATTCATATATCACAACTTGTTCAGCCATTCCCCAATTGATGGGCATCCCCTCAATTACTAATTCTTTACTGACCCAAAAAGAGCTACTATAAATATGTTTACACATGTTCTTTTTCTTCTTTTTTGATCTCTTTGGGATATAGACCTAGTAGTGGTATTGCTGGGTCGAAAGATCTGCGCAGTTTGGCCCTGCTTCCAATTTTTTCTCCATAATGGTTGGACCAGTTCACAATTCTACCAACAATGCATTAGTGTCCCTATTTTTCCACATCCTCTCCAAAATCTGTCATTTTCCTTTTCTGTCATGTTCGTCAATCTGATAGGTGTGAGATGGTACTTTAAAGTTGTTTTAATTGAATGCATAGCAGTTTGACTCCTTAATAAATAGCAAAGGATGTGGACCTTTTTCCTATAAGTAGTGACTGACTTCTAGATTTTTCTTCCTGAGTCCATATTGACAACAAAGGAGGCTTTGGGACTATAAGGTCAAAACAAGAATAATTTTTCTTCTTCACTTAATAGTATCTGAAATAAGAAACAGGGTAAGGACTAAATCTGTTCATAAATAAAGGAGTGAACAAAAAACCCAAAACAGAATGAAAAGCAAACAACAGGTGAGCCAACTCACTCTCCCTGGGGAGATCAGCACATTTTCTCTAGTAGAGAGAGCTGCCCAGAGCATTAAAAAGTTAAATGACTTGCCCAGCGTCACCTAGCCATATTGTGAGAGAGCCAGACCTCAAATCCAGGTGTGCTACCTTCAAGGTCAGATCTCTATCCACTACACCATACTGCCTTTCAAAATAAGAAATAGCTGTTTTTGAAAAAAACAACAAAATTAATATATGCCAATGATCATGTAATTAAAAAAAATCAACCTGGTCCTTAGCCTTTAGAGTGTGTATGTGGACTCTAACCAAGCCCTGCCCCAAACCCCTCCATCCTCCCACTCCATTCCTCAAGCTCTGTGGGAGCCCTGACAGGAATGAAGGAGAGTGACAACTGATTTTCATTTATATGATATGATTGCTAATACAAGAAGACATCAAGGAGTCCTACATGGCTCCCACTGTTGTCCAAACTATTATAAATTAAGAGCTGGAAGGAGCCTCTGATGCCTTTTGATCCAACCTTCTCATTATGCTCATAGTCACATAGGTAGTTTGTAACAGAGTAGGATTTGAACTCATATCCTCTGACTCAAATTCCAGTGCTCTTTTCACTGGGCCACACTGGTCCTGGAGCCAGTGCCTCTTTTCTCCTGTTATCTTTCTCCATCCACCTCATTCTGCCCCAGAATTCCATCTATTGGCATTACATTGAATTTTCATTCCCTACAAGATTGTTGTTGTTCAGTTGTTTCGGTAATGTCCTTCTCTTTATGACCCCATTTGAGGTTTTCTATGCAGAGATACTAAAGGGGTTTGCCATTTCCTTCTCCAGCTCATTTTACAGATGAGAAAACTGAGGCCAACAGGGTTAAGGGACTTGCTCATGGTCACACATCTAGGAAGTATCTGAGGCTGGATTTGTACTCAGGTCTTCCTGATTCTGGGCCCAGTGTTCTATCCATTACTCAACCTAGCTGCCCTCTCTACAGGATATCCAAGTGGAAATGTGTGTAGATATTTGGAAACCTATGATTAGAGTCAAGGAGAGAGGCCAGTGTACATAAAAAGAGAAAAGGGCAGAGGGCCAAGAAGAACCTTGGGGAATGTCCACAGGTAGGGGGGTAGGATGAAGATGCAGAAAAGGACAGAGAGGTCACAGAAGAACCAGGGAAGGACATTGTCATGGAGGCCAAAGTAGGAGAAAGTTTCCAGAAAGAGGGAGTGCTTCACAGGGTCGGGGTCAGCTACTGAAGAAGGTGCAAATAGGCTGAGGAGTGCTCTTTTTTATGGTCAAGGTCAAGGAGGCTGAAGAGAGAAGCTACCTGCTGAGCACTGGCCGGGAGAGGAACTCCAGGAAAGACCAGCTGTGTCCCTTGCAGCAGACTGACTGCAGGGAGTCCTGGGAGGGGAGCAGAATGTCCCCCCAGCCTCACTGCTGCTGCTGGTGGTGACTTCACTCCCCACTGCGCCAAAACAGGGTGTAACATAAACCAAACCATTGCTCCTTTATCCTCTCTTTAAAGTAACCTGACGTGTTTCTTGGATGTTTTATTTTTTACTTCTCTTTCCTGCCACAGGATATTAGGGGGGAGTAGGGGAACCCACTTAATCTCAACAAACATCTCTGTCTTGAAAGCAAGGTCCTTTACATTAATAGCCCCAGTGGCACCTAAGGATGAGGTCTTTGCTCTCTGACTTGGATCAAACACACTGTGACTGAGGACATCCTTCTTAATTAACCTGGCCAGAAAACCATCCTCTCAAAGTCCCATCCAGGAGAGCCCAATAACCTGCATCCCTAAGACTTTAGAGTGGGCTGGGGGGCTAATGCCCACTCCAGTCAGTGAACTGACAATGTCCAGTCAGTGCAGTGATTTTTCTCAAAAGAGCTTTGAAGTGTAGGGAATGAAGGAGCTTCCTTTGTGCAGAATCCCGAAAGAGGGAAAGAAGCTAAGCAAAGAGTCATCTGATAGAAGAGGTTTCCCGGGATTAAATTTGTCAGCTTTCAGATGGCTAAGAGTCTATCAAAGGCTCATTGCTTTAGTGTCGCAAGGGTTCTTAGAGATCATTTAATCCAGCCCTCTCATTTTACAGATGAGGAAACTGAGGCCCAGGTAGGTATTAAATGACTTGCCCCAATTCACGAAGACTAAATAGAAGAGGCAGGTCTTTTCTCTGTACCACAAAACATTTCACTAAGCTCATCCCCCTAAACCAGGAGTTCTTAACCCTTTCTGTGTGCCATGGACCCTTATGATAGTCTGGTGAAACCCATGGGCCTCTTCTCAGAATATTTTTAAATGCATAAAATAAGACATAGGCTTATAAAGGAAATCAATTATATTAAAAATAAAGATTTTTTTCCTCATCTAAGTTCACAGATCCCCTAAAATCTATCCATGGACCCAGCGAACTCTGGGTTAAGAACTTTTGCTCTACGCTGTGACAGACGGGAGGAAAGGAGCAGAGACAGGGTGGAGAGGAAAGAACTGGAGATCTGAGTCTGGAATTCAGACTCTTCTATCTGCATACATGTGCTATAAAATGTGTCCCAAAGGTCTTAGTGCAGTTTTTAAGCTTTAATAGATGTGTTTAACTAACACGGAATGTTGATAGGGGTAGAGGCAGTTTGCCTAGTTAGTACAGGATCTTTATTGTTCTGGGAAATTAATTGGTCCAGCTTGGAGTCTTTGCCATCCATCATTAGTGGCCCAGGGTTGAATATCTCCTTCAGCAGTCTGGATCAACCTGTCAGGCCCTCTCCTTGATCAAAATGGAGAATTCAAAAAAAAGGAGGAGTTCTTGGGAATTATCTGATTTAACACCTTCATCTTAGATTTTATTTTTAAAAGGTTTATTTATGTCTTTTCTCTCTGCACCACAGTCATTTCTCCATATGAAATATCCCAATCCCTACTACTGAGCCCTCCTTTGTAAAAGAAAAAAAACCAGTTAAGCAAAACCAAACAATTCAGCCAGTCCTTCTGAGAGTATATGCAACATTTCATATCCTTCCCTCAAAGAAGGAGTTCTTACCCTAAGGTCAGTGAACTTGGGTTTGTGTGTTTCTTTATATTTTGATAAATATGTTTCAATATATTTGGTATCTTTGATAATCAAATATATTTTTACTGTATACATTTAAAAACATCATTCTAAGAAGGAATCCGCTGGCTTCCTCACATTGTCAAAGGGGTTCAAGACCTATAGAAAATTCCCTTTCCCTTCAGGAGAGAAGTTTGTCTCATCATTTGTTCTCTGGGGTCAAGACTGGTCATTCCAATCAACCAGAATCCAGCTGCTTTCCATTTTTTCTTTCTTTTAATTTCCATTATTATAATCATTGTGTATACTATTGAGATGGTTCTGATTACTTCATTCTGAATCAGTATATACAAGTCTTCCCATGTTTCTCTGAATTCCTTATATCCTTGTTTTTTGTCATTACTTTACCAGGGCAGCTAGGTGGCACAGTGGATAGAGCATCGCCCTGGAATTAGGAGGACCTGAGTTCAAGTCTGGCCTCAAATGCTTACTAGCTATGAGACCCTGGGTACATCACTTAACCCCAATTGCCTCCCCCTCAAAAATACCATAATTTATTCTGCCATCCCCTAAACAATGAGACTGTACTGTGTCTCCAGTTTGTTTTTTTTTTTGGCTTTCTTGATCACTGAATCAAAGGTTACAAAGAGTTTTGTGACTTTTTTGGAATAATTCTAAATTGTTTTCCAGCATACTTAAATCAATTGACAGCTCCATCAACAATGTATTTATGTGCCTCTGTTTCCCATAGACCCTTCAACATGAACTATTTCTATCTTTTATCATCTTTACAAATTTGACAGGAATGAAGCAAAACCTTTGAGTTGTTTTAATTTGCATTTTCCCTATTATTCGTGACACAGAGCATGGTTGTTGATAGTTTGTGGTTCTCTGCCCTATTCTACCCCCCATTTGGATAGTTAAATTTTTTACTAGTCATCTATTGAGAAAGAACTCTTGATCCTTTATATTTTTATCAATTCCTTATTTATCTTGAATGTCAGACTTCCATTGGAGGGATTTGATACAAATATTTTTCCCAGTTAATTTATTCTCTTTTTTCTAGCTGTCTAGATTTTTAGTGCAAAAGTGTTAAAAAAAAAAAATTTATACAGTTGGAATTGTCTACTTTATCTTTTAAGATCTCCTCTAGTTTTTATCTAGTTAAGACTCATCCCCTGACCACATAGTTGTTAAAGGTAACTCCTTTTATTATGCTCTAATATTTAAAATACGTGATCTTTTATGTTTGGTTTAAGAACCTAATTGGAGCTTATTGTGATATATGATGTGAACCTGATTTTTGCCAAGCTGATTTCCAGTTTTCCCAAAAATTCTTCTTTAACTTGGAGTATTTTCCCCAGTAGTTGGTGTTCTCCATTTATCAAACCCTGGACTGATTTAGCCACTTGCTCCTGGGTCTAGCTTATCTAATCTGTTTCACTAATCCCCTTTTTTTTACCAAGGAGTAAGGTGAGGTCCAGAAAGATTAGGGAATTTGTTGAAACCTGTGCAATCAGTCAGTTGCTCTGCCGAGATGACAGCCTAGATGCCAGACTCCCAGTATACCTTTACACCACACCAAAATATTGATAGACCACCAATAGATCCCAGGCCAAGCCCTACTTAGTCTTAGGTGAGTGTGAATAGCAATTGTTTCTGTTTCAGTCAGAAACCCTGAATGTCTTCCCCTTCCAGATTGATTTTTTTTTTTTTTTTTTAGGTAAAGAGGTCACTCTTTCCCTCATTTCTTACTAAGCCTTAGTCACTGAATGGGGCTTGCCTCCATCAAACTGAGATCTGTTAAAGGAAAGGTCAAGGTCTCCCATTGTATCCTGAGCTATCTCCAGTTGTCCTGATTAGCATCTGGCCACTGCACCTGGTTGGCTTGGGAGGAGAGAGTGAGGCTGGTGACTCTGCACAGCCTTCCCTCACTCAAATCCAATGCATCACCTTCCTGATGTCATGGTCCTCTTTGAGGACAATGGACAAACTTAACTGCAACATTTTTCTCTTCCCATCCTCCTATCTTCCCTCTCCCTCCCCACACAACACCTCTTCCCCACCTCTTTGGTAAATGGCCACCTCTGAAAGTTGCCGGTCACAGGGTCACACACATGATGGCACTGCACAAGGTAGAAGAGATCAGCAATTTCCACAGTTCTCCCTGTACTCTTTACCTTCTAAATTTCCCAATTGTTCATCTTCCCTCATTCCTTCTAAGCCTGAGTTAGCCTATTACCTCTGTCACCACTGTTCCAGGTCTGTAAATGGGTCTGATGTTCACTGGTCAGCTAGTCCTGTAGTAGGTGAAAGGTTGAACTATGTGAACTCAAATTAACCAAGACTCCCAACTCTATAGCCAAAGATACCCCTGGATATTGTAAATCCTACATTCTCCCAAACTCCCTATATCGTTTACTAGATGTCTGGCTTTTTACAGTTGTCTCTTCCACATTACGACTTTCCATATCACAACCTTCCCCATTGGTTTCCATATATCACAGACTGAAAAAAGAAATTGAATGGAAAGTTTTGGGGAGTTTTGCAGAAACCACAGAGGATATGCAAAGGTGAGCACACAACACGGAAAAAGTTTAGCAACTCAGAAATCCATAAAATCTGCATATAGTATAGTATAGTATAATATCAACATTCTATTATCTAATACCTTAATAATTCAGACTTCTCCTCTGGTATAAAGGGAGGACCAAAAACTTTTACCCAGATTTTCCAGAATGGGGGAGGGCCACGCCCCTAACTCCCATGATGTGGAAGGAATAATTGTACTGTGCTGTCAGAAGGAGAGGGAATTTAAAGTTTAATTTATATTCAATTTAATTCAAAGTCCATTTAAAGTTCTAGTTTCTAACTGTCTTTGTTCTATTTGGTCATACAGGAGAGTAGGGTTTCCCATCCTAATATGAATTTAGGACATTTGGACATTGGAGAAAGAAGAAATCTTCATCTATAACTCAGTTTCCTCACTGATACAAAAAAGGGGTTAGATCTTTATGATTTCTAAGGTATTTTCCAGCTGCAACATTCTGTGATTCTGTGAACCCTGGGACAAATGGTTATGATACGGTGGAAAGCAGAGCTGCTAGGTAGCTCCATAGTGCAATGAATGTTGGGCCTGGAGTCAGGAAGTCAGTCCTGAGTTTAAATCCAGCCTCAGACACCAGCTGTGTAACCGTGGGCAAATCACTTAACACTGTTTGCCTCAGTTTCCTCATTTGTAAAATGAATTGGAGAAAGAGATAGCAAACCACTCCAGTATCCTTGCCAGGAAAACCCTAAATGAGGTCACAGAGTTGGACACAACTGAAATGAGTGAATAAAATGGTAGAAAGAGCTCTGGATTTGGAATCAAAGGACCTGGATTGAGTCCTGCTACTCACTAGTTAGGTGATCTTAGAAAAGTCACTTCATATCTCTGGGCATCATTCATATAATAAAGGGACTGAATGTATTTAGCAGAGTTAATACTTTTCTGATTTTAGGCAAGCCAATCCACTTATATAGGCCCCAGTTTCTTTATTATAAAATGAAAGGATGACACTAGATTATGGGGCTAGGGTGGCAGAATGCTTAGAAGACGGGACTAGGAATCAGGACTCATATTCCTGAGTTCAAGTCCAGCCTCAGATACTTACTGGCTGTGAGACCCTAGGCAAGTCACTTAACCCTGTTTGCTTCAGTTCCTTAGCTGTAAAATGAGCTGAAGAAATAAATGGCAAACCACTGCCAAGTATCTTTGCCAAGAAAATTCCAAATGGTGTCATGAAGAGTTGGACATGACTGAAAAAATGACAACAAACAACAACAAATACTAGATTATCTCAAAAGTCCCTTCTCCTCCAAAGTTAGGATCCTACATGCATAAGACAAAGTGCAAGAAAACTCCTTGTTGGAAACAGGCAAGTTAATTCACTGCCAGTAGAACTGTGAGTTGGTCCAACCAATCTCTAAAATAGTTTAGAAGTCTATAAGATAAATGACTAAACTGTTTGTGCTTTCTGACCCAGAAACTCCACTACTGTGGCTATCTGTCTCAAGAAGGTTATTAACAGCAAGGAAAGGCCCATGTTCACCAAGATATTCAGAGCAATATTATCAGCGATAGCAAAAACCTGGGGGTGAGTTGGGAAGTATGCCCAGTAGCTAGGGAATGGCTGAACAAATTATGACATGAATGCAGTGGACTATTACTGCATCATAATGAATGACAAACATGAAAAATTCATAGAAACATGGAAAGACCGGTGTGATTTGATAGAAAATAAAAACAAAAACTCCAAAGACCAGTATATATAATGTCTACAAAAATATGAATGAAATTAACATGAGGAAGCCACAAAACCAGATTCAAGTGCAACAGTTGGTGTGGGTTCTGAACTGTTCAAATGAAAAGACATTCATTCTGTTGGTTAATCAATAAGCTAACTGTTTTGGAGGATAGACTTTGTCGGGAGCTTTCATTGGGAAATGTCCATGATGTCCAAACAAAATGTATCATTAAATTAAAAAAAAAATAAAAAGAAGCAAGATGAGGTGTTGAAACAGATGAGTTCCCCCTCCAGGGTCCCATGATGCTATGACTCCTGCATCTAAGTTGGGAAATCTTTAGGTCATCTATTCATGGATAAAGGCTATGGCTTCACTAAGTGGTTAGAATCCTGCCTTCCCCAAGAGGTTTCTTTCCATTTCCAGCTCTGACCTCTTGCCAAATATTCCACAAGCCTCATTTCCCAATGTCTCCCTCACCCAGCAGGCCTGCAGAACCATAGTTATTTCTTGCCTCTATCTTTTCAAACTCAGCACCAGCCATAATTTTGGAAAGCAAGAACAAGGCAAAAAACAAAACAAAACACCTTACCACCAACCAGAAAGCAGAAGCAACCAGGGGCTTTCCTAAGGTGAAAATTCCCCATCTGCCTCTTTAATAATCTTGTCCTTCTTTTCCCCTAATCTTATGTCATAATTTCTCAGTATCTCTCCTCCCTTTTCTCCCCAAGAGGCAAAACCTCAGTAATGAGTGTTAGCTTTCGTTCACAATCCAGGCTATTTTTTTTTTCAAAAATGCTTTCATATATATAATTCTTGCAATAACTGAGAGTTGTAGGTGAAACTGTCTAACTGACCCTTGACAGATGAGGAATACGCATCTATGCTCGTCTCCCTCTTTAGAATGGAAGATCCTTGAACGCCGTACACAGAAACAATGATTATGTAATGATGATCAAATGTGAAAGACTACTTGCTCGATATGATGGTCCAAGACAATCCCAAGGACTCAGGATGAAAAGTGCTATCAACCCTCAGACAGAGATTGATGAATTCTGAGGGCAGACTGAAGCATAATTTTTTTTCAGTGTATTTTTCTTGCTTTTCTTTTTGCAACATGGCCAGTATGGAAATAGGTTTTGCATGGTTTCACACATATAATGAATCTCTCACGTTGCTTGCCTTTTCAGTGGGTGAGGGAGGGATGGGAGTGAGGGAGAGAATTTGGAAATCAATTTTTTTAAAACAAATTTTAAAAATAAATGAATGAATAGTTAAATAAGTATGCGGGGGGAGGAGGGGGGGAGACAAGAAGAATGGAAACTCCCTGAGAGTAGAGATTGTTCAATTCTTTCCATTTATATCTCTAGTGCCTAAGACAGTGCCTGACATAGAGAAGGCACTTATTAAATACTTGGATTGATTAGTTGGTTAAAGGAATGAATACATGGAGTTGAAGGAGGTTACACAGTGAGTTTGTTAGTAACAGGGCCAAGACTAGACTCCTAATCTCTTAAATTCAGTTCAGAGCCCCGGTTTGAACACACTGCCTCTGTCCACTGTGATGCCTGGATTTCATTAATATCAGTTACAGCAGACATTTATCAAGAGCTTGCTATGGGCAGGGCACTGTGCTGAGCCTTAAGGGTACAAAAGATAATTGTGAACCAGACCCTGCTCTAAAGGAAATTGTAGCCTAAAGGCCAGCAAAGGGGAAGAGGTAGAAATGCGATATCTTCAGATAACTGATAAAAGGAAAGGGTAATTTGCCCAAAGGCACACTGGGCTGATAAGTGGGAGAGCCAGACCTGGAACCTAGGTCCCTTGTCTCCAAAACTCACAAAATCCTAAAAGTGGAGAGATCATCTAGGGTTCCAGCCTCCCTGCCCCCTGACCCTCCCCAGCCAGGAGAAGGTTGGATTCGTGTCTAGAGCTTTCATAAAGAAAGTTTCCCATTTTCTGACTCGTTGGTCCAGACTCCCTGCTGACTGCCGCCCCAGTCTCACTTCTTCAGAGACAAAGGCAGAAATAAACCTGCTCTTCCTTCCTCCTCACCCCCCCATCTCTTTCTTAGACCTCATCTTCCCTCAGAGCTACTCACTACCTGTGCCCATGAGGAAATGACTTCTAAGAAGGCAGTTTCAGGGGTGGCATTAGGGCAAAGCAGAGCAAAGGGCAGGGCAGGGACAGGGCTGGATTATCAGGGACTCCCTGCTGGCCAATTTATTATCAGAAGTGAGCCTCCCTCTAGCTTCAGGCACTTCTTTGGGGGCTGCTCATGACTGATCCTATGGTAACGCATATCATCTCTGCTCCTTTGGTCCTCTGGAAGGGCCACAGGAGCAAAACCAGCTTTCCTGTCTTTGCAAAAAGAAAAAAGAAAGAAAGAAAAAGGAACAAAAGAAGAAGAAAGGGAGGGAGGGAAGGAAGAAAGAAGGAAGAAAAGGGAAAAGGAGCAAGAAATAAGGAAGGGAGGCCCCATTTGGGGTTTTCATGGCAGAGATACGACAGTGGTTCGCCATTTCCTTCTCCAGCTCATTTTACAGATGGGGAAACTGAGGCAAACAGGGTGAAGTGACCCAAGGTCACACAACTAGTAAGTTTCGGAGGCCAGCTTTGCACTCAGGTCTTCCTGCCTCCAAGCCTGGCACTGTATCCACTGAACCACTTAGCTGACTCAAGGGACTGTAGGATCATAGGATCTTGAACTAGAAGGGAGATCATAGGGTCCTAGAATCACCAAGTTAGGGACCTAAGAGGATGTCTAGTCCACCCTCCTCTTTTTACAAACAAAAAAACTGAGGCCCAGTGGTAAACGACAGTCAGGAACAGACCCTTGATTCTCCTGTATCTACACTACTCCTATGCTTCTTATCATCTGCTGCCATGTACCATTTATCTTTTGAGGTCTGTGCCCTGCCTCTCCAATTAGGACTCTATACTTCTTTAAAAACTAAAAGTAGGAAGCATTTGTACAGCACTTTAAAGTTTACAAAGCACTTTACAGTGTCAATTTATTTGATATTCACAAAAAAACCCATGGGAGCAATGCTTTTATTATTCCCATGTTCTACGTGAGGAAACTGCTGGGTGTGGGTCCTTCTTTCTCTCTCCGCCTCCAATACTCTACAATATTTTTTTTTCTTTCTTCCTTCTTTCCTTCCTTTCTTTTTTTAAAGACCTTTATCTTCAGAAACCAGCCAATTTTAAGTTCCCTGGTCCCATGTCTAATTTAGAAAATGGTACATTAATTAGAGTTGGAAAGGATCTTGGAGATCTTGTTCAACTTTTTTAGTTTACAGATAGGGAAACTGAGGTCCAGAGAGGGGAGTGACTTACCCAAAGTCATACAGCCATTTATCAGCAGAGCTGGGACTAGAACCCATGTCTCTTGTGTCTCACTTTTCTTGTCAACATTGAACTGCTTCCAGGGGCCTGCTACAGTCAGCTCAAACTTGCTCAGGGAGAGATGGTTATCAGATTTTTCAGTGTAAACATTTCCAGCTTGAAAATCTAGATTTTAAAAAGTGGGCAGCTAAGAGAGAGAGACAGAGACAGAGAGAGACAGAGACAGAGACAGAGACAGAGAGAGAGAGAGAGACAGAGACAGAGAGACAGAGAGAGAGATCAAAACCCTTATTCAAATGACTTTCTACTAAAAGGCAGAGGGGAAAAGGAGAAGCTTTCAATGGCAACCCAAAATACTACAGTGTAAGAGAGGAACTATCTATCTGGGTGAAAAACCCCATACTTTGACTGATCTATCAAAACACCCAGAGGACAATATAAGCCATGGGACCCCAGTTTGCTCATATGACTGTTTAGTTCAATTGCCTAATTTTGTAGAAGGAAAAACTGAAGTTCAGAGAGGTCCTGATTTGCCAGAGGTCATGGTAAGCAATAGAACTAGCCCCAAACAAGAGGCCCAGCTGTCTAGGAAGGGCACCAAAGGTTCACATGGCTGGCCCCACCCTCCCTAGGTACTAATTCATCTGAGAGGGTTTAAGAATTGGTCTGGATCTATGGGGAGGAAGCAGGGGAGAGTGGAAAGGGAGATAGGGCTTCTAGACATCTTCAACTCATGGCCAAGCAGTTTCTCTCCCTGTAAAATTAAGGGTTTCTTTCTCTTGTCCCAAACACTTCTTAAGCTTCTGCTTGGGTAGGAGGTGGGAGGAGGGGGGTCAACAGAGCCTTCTGGGCCTGCCAGAAGCCCAGTAGCCAGCCTTGTAAATGCTGGCATGCCCTGATAATTCCCCATTCTTCTTATCAGGACCTAAGGAGAGCCTGGTGGGGTGAGTTGGAGGAGGAGGAGGAGAAGAAATGGTACTGGAGGGGGAGGATTCTACACCCAAATAATCCCCTCCTATCCTCAACCTAGAGAGGAACTGAGAGCTGAAGTAGGGATAGTGGAACAAATGGAATGTATATATGGGTTGTCAACTAGACCAAAGTGACCTCTTACCTGTGGATGGCAGGAGCCAAACAGAGCAAGCTAGAGACAGGGAGAGTCAGGAATCAAACAGAAGTTTAATTTCAAAGTGAGGGAAATGGGTTTGCAAGCAAAGAGGGGATCTAGACATGGGCTGAGGCCTGTCCTTAGTGGGGGGACCTGAGGCAGTGCTGAGAGAGCTCAGTAATTATATCAACGGTTGGGCAGTGAGCTATAGCCCTGACAATGCAATGTGACCAGTTTGATTCATAACAGAGATTCATGATCAGAATTGGTCCAAGCTTGTCCAAGCTCAGAGAACACCTGGTGCTGATCAAAGCAATATAATGATAGCACGGGATTTTTTCAGAGCAGTGACATCATCCAGAGGGTGAGTGCAAAGGACTGTTGTTATGCCAAGCTTAGGGCACAGCCTGCTTGCTGGGCCTTAACTCTGGAAAACAGGGGGTCTCTTAATATCTTGACAAGGTGATGGAAAAAACTCACATGCAGTGATGGAAAGGTCTTGGGAAGAAAGCTGAGGGATTTTGCATAAAAAGCACAGGATTCTTTAAAGAGATTAGCCATGATATGGCTTATTCTTTGGGACTGTGACTTGAAGAATGGGGCACAGTTTGAAGTCAGGCACCGAAGCAATGTCAGGTCCCCAAAGTTCCTTGACAATGTAGCTGAAATGTCTATGAGCCTAAGCTTGGAGATGGTGTTATTCTCTCCCAACCACAATGGGGTCCCTATTCCACATTTGTTCAGTCATTTCAGTTGTGCCTGACTCTTCCTGATCCCATTTGGGATTTTCTTAGCAAAGATACTGGAGTGGTTTGCTATTTCCTTCTCAGGCTCATTTCACAGATGAGGAAACTGAGGCAAATAGGATTAAGTGACTTGCCCAGGGTCACATTGTTAGTGTCTGAGGACTGATTTGAACTTGGGTCTTTCTGACTTCAGGCCCAGTGCTCTATCCATTGCGACACCTAGCTGCCCACTACTACACACTACTACACTCTATATATACTAGCCCATACTGCAGCCTCCTACAATAAGCCAAGTATCTCAACTATGAGATAAAACTTTAGGAGAGAGGGAGAATTTGAGGTATCTCAGTTCACTTACCTTCTGCCCCTCATCCCTCAGCCTTTAAGAGCCTAGGCTGTTGCTGGAATTTTTGGCCCAATCTTTATTTCTCAAGCCTCCCTCCCATGCTCATTTCAAAGACTAAAGCCCCCTCCTTTCTGTCCCAGTCTGGTCCCCACTCAGAAAGGGAGATAGAAGAGGAACAGTTGTGAGCACTGCTCCTTTCTAAGCCAAGCCTTGAGCTAAGTGTAGGTAGGTCCTGGTGAGTGTGTGCTCATATTCACAGACTTGTGAGTAGGAAATGACTAAAAGGATGAGTCCTGTGGTTTCAATTTTACAATGTGAGGAGATAAGTCAAGTATTTTTAAAATATTGTAAAAAAAAAAAAAAAAAGGTGATGGGGATTTCCTAAGACCAGACTGGGCTGGTCTTTTAACATGAAAATATGTATAGTGAGTGACAAGGTGAATGGGTTATCAGGGTGTCAAGAGTTTGGCATGGAACATGACTGGGAGGTACCATGAAAGATAGGATTGGGGCTGAGGGAGAGAGGGATGCCTGAACATTATTAGAAGTATAAGGCACATTGATGCGTTGTGCTCCAGCTCATCAGATCATGGGAGCTAGAGATGGAAAGGGCCTTGGAAATCATGAAGTCCAACTCTCTCATGGATTGTTATGGAAGACACTAGCTGGATCAAGTGAGATGAGCAGCTATCAGAACAGGAGGTTATAATAGGAATGAACTGGGAACCCAAAGGGGAAATGACCTCACACCTGTGGAAACCAAGAAGATGCTAACATCAGTAGTTCCCACCAGCATGGGAGGCTCAAAAGTAGATTGACTGTGTATCAGTGGAGAAAATGCTGAATTTAGACCTTAAAGACTTGGGTTTTAATCCTGGCTCTAACACTTACCAATTGTAACAACCTAACTCCCAGGGTTATTATGAGAATACAATGAGACTCTTGTCAATCACTTAGCAGAGCAGATGGTACATAGTAGGTCCTTAATGCTTGTTTTCTTCCTTCTTTCCCATGAGACCTTGGGCAAATCATATAAGTATTCTGTGCCTCGATTTCTCTGTCTATAAAATGGGGGTAATATACAACCTATCTCATGGAGTTATTCAGAGGAAAATGCTATACAGATGTGAGCTGCTCTTGACCTCCAAACCACCTCAGTCCATAATCTTCCCTATCCTTAGAAAAGTAAGACAGGTGGGACCAGCCCTTGTCCTCCACACATCACTCTGGTTAATGGTTGTTTTTTTAAAATTATTTGTCTTAACACTTGTATAAATCTGTTTCCCTCCTTTTCTGGACCAAAGTCAGTTCATTTCTATCTGATTTCACCTACATAAAAATGGGATGGAATCGCGCTTTTGATTTTCTTGTACTTACCCTGTATGGATGGTCCTTCTCAAGGATGACCCCACAGGGTGAACTGACTGAGATAATCATAGTCCTCTGTCCAAGGCCTAGAGTAAGTAGAGAGGAAACCTAACCACCACAGGATGAGGGACTTACGAGCTGGAAAGGACCTTGTGTTGTTCAGTTGTGTCTGACTCTTTGTGACTTCATTTAGGATTTTCTTGGGAGGCATACTACAGTAGTTTGCTATTTCCTTCTCCAATTCATTTTACAAATGAGGAAACTGAGGCAAGCCAGGTTAAGTGATTTGCCCAAGGTCACACAGTAAGTGTCTGAGCCTGCATTTAAATTCAGAAAGATGAATCTATCCTGATTCCAAGTCTAGTGCTTTATCTACTGTGCCGTACAAAGGACCTTAGAGGACATCTAGTCCAAATCCATTTTACAGGTGAGGAAACTGAGGCCCAGAAAAGGCAAGTGACCTATCCAGGGTTGACTCTGAGTTGAGAGTAGAACATAGGTCTTCAGGACTCCAAGTCCAGCACTGCAGTAGGCGTAGACTCATGGGTGTTGTTTCTGGTTCCCCCACCCCGTCACACATTTTTAACCTTGGCAAGGGGGAACCCACATCAACAGTGAGTGAAATGGAGGGAATGCTTTCCATGTTTATGTGTGGATCCCAGCCCAGACAGACATGGTGGGAGTGGGAGGTTTGTAACACAAAGCATTTCATAAGCCCCAGGGACCTAAACCAGATATGAGATACTCCACTCTAGCAAATGCACAGGAGAATGAATGAGTCATAAATAACTGTCTGCTGCCCTCTCCAGCCAGAGGGCAGCAGCAACTACACCAGTCAGGAGAGGCTAAGGGGCATGGAGATGCACTGACTCATGTTTGGGGACAGAGCTAATGTTCCTTTTGGAGGAATATTTAAGGACCATAAAATGTAAGACCTAGAAGCAAGCTTTGCTGCATTCTGGGCCAACGTTCTCATTTTGCCCATAAAGAAATGAGAGCCCAGAGAACCTTCCCTAATGTCATCTAGGGAGTAAATAGGCAAAGACTTTGATGCATCCAGTGTCCTTTCTACCACTCCACACTGCTCTAGGAAGCTAGTAAAAGGTTATTTAATGGAGACTCTAGAGGAATTAAATACTCCCACCAGTGAGAGCCAGAATGGGAAGAGGGCAGGATGGGATCTGGGAATGGGGAATGGGGAATATTGTGGCTCAAGGGAGAGAGCCCAGGGAGAGGTGGTCTTGGCATAGCAGAACTCCTTAGCAAGGGCTGGCTCCAGGTGAATGGATCCCCAAAGCTTGTCTCTGGCCCTCTCTTAGTTGAGGAAGAACACCCACACTCTGAAGCTGAGCAAAGAGAGAGAAACAGTTGGGAATATACCCATGGTGCTCTGGGGATTTCCCCCTACCCTGAACCCTATCATCCAGTTCACACACACATACACACACACACACACACACACACACACAAACACACACACACACACACACACACATCCTTCCCCACTAGCATTGGCAAACAATGGAAGATCCCTTGCTCTATTATCTCAAGGTGGCCTTCAGAGAGCAAAGGATAGAAGGGACTTTGAAGTCTACTATTGCATTCTTTTAAACAAGGACATTATGACCCAGAGAGGGGAGTTTACTTACCCAATTCATATAGCTAGTAAATAGAAGAGCTGGGGCTAGAACCCATGTCTCTTGGCTACCAATACAAGGCTCCCTCCTCTACACTTGGCTGCCTTTACCCACCCCATGAGGGTCATAGTGATTTTGCATAGGGTGATGCTACACCCCCACCCCTCACCCCCAGGGTACTGGGATGTATTTCAGGCAGTCTTCCGGTTCACCTGCCCTTTTCATGGGTAGGGACATGCAGTGGCCAGTCTGTCCCTGGAATCTATGGAGTAGCCTGGCATCGTGGAAAGACCCAGCATGACTGATGGAGCCTATCACCCTGAATGTAGTTATCTCCTGGGGTTGCCCCTCCCTGGATCCTCCCCACACCTCCACATACATTTATACCCCTTTCCCCTTTACAAACACAAAGTCTTTGTCCCTTACCTTTGGCGGAGGAGCCTCTTCCCCTCCCCCTAATGGACCTCTCCCAGACCACGGTTTCATGTGGAAGAGTTGGGGGGCGAGCATGGGAACAGAGTGTGAGCCTGGCATATTGGCAGGGTGGGGTCTTGGCATGCTGGTAGGGTGAAGGCCTGGCACAGCTCCAGTAGAATGAAGGGTGGGCACAGTGACAGCATAGGGACAAGACACACCAGAGGACTGAGAGTAAGGCACAGGGATGGGGCAAGGGGCAACATGCCACTGAGGGGAACATAATCTGGATATTTGAGCTCTGTCTGGCCCCACCACTCTCTGCAGCCGGATGGCTTTTGCCATATACCTGGGAAAAAGAAAACAACCCATTTACTTGATCTCTTCTCCCATCCCTTCTTCCTAGAAGGAAGAATGCCAGGGTTCTGGGCCCATAATATTTGCACTGCTCCAGGCAAGTTGCTTCCCACACTCCCACCCTCCTCCCTCCCCATCCTTTGAAGCTGAATAGCCCACTTTAGAGAAGCTGGGCTGGGGAAAATGGGAGGGTTGGCAATAGCCAGCAATGCTGCATCCAGCTCTTCATGCAATGCCCTGGGGACAGGGTTGGAGAAAGGGCCAAAGAAAGGAGACTGAGGATAACTAGAGAAGTCGGGGGGCTGGGAAAGGGTTAGGGAGGCAACCCACTCAGGTTGGGGCCCCAACTCACTTAGGTCCCAGCGGTGCACAAAAGGTTAAATACCAGTTACTGGCACAGCCCAGGTCAAAGGGATTATAACCCTGCAGGTAACGGCACTGGGAGAAGCAGGAGGAGAGTTGGTAACTCGTACTTACTGCATAGTCTTGTATAGATAGTCATTGGATAGTATTTGTCTTAGCTTTCTTAATGCCTCCTCCAAAAATCTCCCTCATAACAATATAAGCACCTTGAAGGGCTGAGTCCCATTTCATCTTTGGGTCTCCCGCAAATAGCACAATGCCTTCCTTGCAAGGAGAATGGGGTGTGCTTAATGAATATTTAATATAAATATTTAAAGGTCAGCAAGACATTTTATATGTTATCTCATTTTGCTTTCACAAACAACCCCGGGAGGTAAATGTCATTATGATTCCCATAACTGAGGCTGAGAAGATGTGACTGGTCCAGAGTCACACAGCTGGTGAAAGCCTGAGGCAAACTTTGAACTCAGATCAATCGTAGTGACACCTAGCTGCCTAGATGTGTCTTGAATGAGAGAGGAAGAGAGGAAAGAAAGCTCTTGGGAAACAGGACTATTGAGACCCTCCCGAGATGACCCCCACCCCAACGCTCAAGCCCAGGGCCGCTCCTGTACCTTGACCTCATAGGAGCGTTCAGCCGAGCTCACGGACAAAGCTTGCATGAACAGCAGCAGTAGCAGGGGCAGCAGAAAGGCTGCAGCTGGGACAGCGACCACAATGCTGGCAGCTAGGCTAAGGGGGCAGACCCACTGGCCCTCTTGTCCGTCCCTGCCACCCTCTCTTCCCCATCCTGATTTCACCAGCCCCTTCCCTGTCTCCTCAGTGGTTCCTTTCTTCCTGTCCTCCTTCCCCAGTCCCTTCATTCCTATGCCTTCAGCCTTACCTCTCCCTCTCCCTGACCCATCATTCCCTGTCTTCACTGCCCTCCCCTCTGATCCCTTCCCCTTTCCCATTCCTCCTCCTGGTCCATAGGATCCCTCTTTCCTGGTCCCCTTCCTTCTGCATAGACCCACCCCCTGATATCTTCCCCTCCCCTCCCTTGCCCAGAAGTCCCAGCCCCAGTGGTCCTGAAGAGGATACGCGAAGGCCTTATCTACAGAGAATGGCTGTTGGAACGTTTGGACGAGGAAGGCCAAGCAGGCAGAAAGCAGGGCCCCCGTGTAGAGGCAGAGCGAGACCACTAGCACCATGAAACATCGGAAGTTGCGTTGGCCAATGCAATTGTTGACCCATTTGCAGTGGTGATCAAAGTCCTGGGAGGAGTGGGGTGAAATGGGGCTGGGGGCTCAACTAAGGAATCCCTATACCTCAAAGCCTCCCTTTCCTGGCTCTTACCTCACCACTCATTTTATCATTTCCTTTGCACTCCCCCTGTCCCCCCCCCCCTTTTTTGCCCTCCCACACACTGGAAGAAACTGAGAGACCAATTAGACAAGAAGTTTGTCCCTTGGTCTGGTAAGCCTGAAAGCTCATCCTTTCAGTGAGGCCATGAAAGGAGAGTCAGACCAGCAATCTCCCATTCGTTTTAATTCTTCTGTGCAACATGACTAATGTAAAAATGTGTTTAATGGGAATGTATGTGTAGAGTCCATGTATGATTGCATATCATCTTGCGGAAGGAGGAGAGACAGGGAGAGAGAGGAGAATTTAAAACTTATGGAAGTAATTATTGAAAACTGAAAACAAATAAATTAATAAATCTGAGGGGAAGAAAAGAAACTGATAAGTAAGTAAGTAAACCCACATCTTCTGACGCCAAAATCAAAAAGCTTGTTCCACACTAGGATGCTACCTAAAGTCTCATCACTAGTCAGTGACAGGGCTGGAAATCAAACCCAGATCTGATTTCCAAGGTCAGGGCTCTCTTGACAGCACCAGATGCATCTCTGCTTTTTATAGACATGCCTGATGCATGTATACACACATGTTCCCTTCTGTGGTGGGGCTAGCTCACATGTGACATGTTTTAGAACAGTCTTACAAGGTTTTCTCCTCATAAATGTCTTTATGTGATGCAGGGGAAAATTGGATTGTTGTATGGGAAAGGCCACTAGATTTTTTTGTGCAGAGACTTGGCCTTAAATCCTAGCTCGGAACCTTTGGTATGACCACATGCAAGTCATATAACCTCTCTGAGCCTCAGTTTCCTCATCTGGAATATGGAGATAATCCTTTCAGTGTCTTATGTCAAAGAGGTTGTTGTGAGGAAGGTACTAGAGGAAATGTGGGTTACTAGTATATCCATTTGTGTTTGATCCACAGATTCTGTAAGTGGGTGGGAGTCAGGAAGCCAACCTAGATGCACATCCAGGACTCACCTCCACACAGATGTTGCACCAGGGACAGTGGTAGGTCCGGGGAGGACGGTGGTAGCAACACCTATGGCACCACTGCAGGTGGAAAGCTCTCTTGTTCACCCAAACCACTTTGATGGCCAATGGGCACTGCCACTCAGAACCTGGCCATGGAGAGAGGCAGGAAACACCTGATGATGCTTACATCCCCATAAGCAGCTGGTCACCAGAACAATGGACTAGAGACCCTTGAGTTTCCAGGTTCTAGGACTCTAAAGAACCCTCCCTGAAGGGAGGGAGCAGGCTAGAGGAAAGAGTAGAGCAGAGACATTTGCAGGTGCATCCAGGCCCAGGGGATAACCCTACCGGGACACCTGAATGTCTAAAGCACGTAAGTGTCCCAGCAGGAGGAGTTTTGATTTAGAAGTCAGGCCTTTGGAGTCATTGTTGGCCTGCCTTTTAAGGTGGAGTTGAGGAAAGGAGTGGGGCAAACAAAGGAAAAAGGGGTATTGGGAAGACAAAGTAGGACACGTTCAATAGGATGGAAGAAGGGGCACATTCTCCTTATCATTCTCCTCCACAACTGCTGGGTTTCTCCCCTCTTCTTCCTTTCCATGCTTCTTTTACCCTCTTCCAGAACCAGTAGGAAAAGGAAGTCACTCAAACCAGTTCCTTTCTTTTACAGAGACCCCAAGAGGGAGAATGCCTTCTCAAGCTACACAGCTAATGGGTGGCAGAGTCAAGAAGAGACTCCAGGTCTCTTAGTTCCCAGCTCACAGCAGAACCCTATTTTGACTTCAGAAGTTCCTTGAGTCATGGCTTGATAGTTTGGGAAACACAGCTTCTGGAAGCAGAAGGAGCAGAGGCAAATGTTTTGGGGAAACTAAGGCACATGACTTGCCTGATCTGTGGTCACCAACCCACCTCCTCCTTCCCACCCCTTTTACTTCTTGGAGTACAAGGTCTCAGACAGGCAGGAGAACCTCACCTCGGTGGAGAATGCCAGGGTCAGAGAAATTGAGAAAAATAAGACTGACCACAGTGGGAACAAAAAGGAACCCGGTGATGGTGGGAAACACCCAGTCACCATGTTGAGCAAGCCACCTGCAACTGAAAAGAGAACCAACCCCAGACTAAGTTTCCTTTCCAGTCTTCTCTCCGCTCCCCCATGCAATTCCCCTCCCATCCAACTCACCCCAACCTCCAGGGTTCAGTAGGACTAAAAGGAAGGCGTATCAAATGCAAATTTCCGGAATTGGATATTGTCTCACATCTCATTATCTCAACCAATGTCCCAACCTAACATTATACAGGTGGCAGACTGTTCTAAGGCAGTGAGAGGATGAGAATTCCAGTTCTAGATAACTGATGGAGCAAGAAGGTTCAGGGAGTATGGCCCATTTCAGTACAGTGGCCATGTTTTACCTACCAACCAATCATTTAAGGCCATGAGGTATCTGGGTAGGCTTTGGAGAAGGACAGGGAGATTACCTTGGATCAGCCCAGAAGACTAAAGAGAATAGCAGGGACATTGGCTTGGAGAAAGGTAAGCATCTCACTAACAGGGTGCGGTTATGGGTATCTGTGAGATGCTACAATTACCATAAGGGATGAGGGACCACTCTAGCAGATCCTCCCTCTCCACTTGGGATTTCTGCAAAAGGAAAGGGGCCATGACCAGCTGGGCCATGGAGAAGGTGAGATGCCTGTGAGATGGGAAATTCGCGGGAGCAGAGAATTAAGAGAGACCCACTCACGGAAAGGAGAAGAACAGACCACTGATGGTGAGCAGCAATACAACGTTGAAGGCAGCAAAAACGCTAGACAGAGCCCAGGAGTGAGGCACATTCCTGTGCGGCACCCTCCTGGGGAGCATGACCAGGCACCCAGGGCCCCCAGGGGAGAGTAGAGCCACAGCTTGGCTCTCTCCCCCCTGCTGGCTACCCATGACCTGTCCCTAATCTTCAGAATCCTGTGAGAAGTTGCCAAGTCGATGGTAACCACAAGGAGGAGAATACAATGTGACATAATAATGGAGAAGGGAGTTCCAAAGGGAGAGAAAGACTTAGGAGTTTTCAAACAGAGATACTTCCATCTGGTTCTCCTGTTTTATTTCACTATTCTCTATCCCCTGGCTTCCAAGTCTATTGTCCAAGTTCTGTTACTATGAGGAATTATTTTCATAAGAATGAAAAAGATAGATAGATAGATAGATAGATAGATAGATAGATAGATAGATAAATAGATAGATAGATAGACAGACAGGTAGATAGATGATAGATATAAAAGTAGATAGAGAGACAGACAGGTAGATTAGACAGACAGACAGACACACAGATAGATAGATAGATAGATAGATAGATAGATAGATAGATAGATAGATAGATAGATAGATAGATAGATAGATAGATAGATAGATAGATAGATGATAGAGACAGGTAGATAGATAGACAAATAGGTAAAAATAGACAACATTTATGAAGTGTTTACTATGAATCAGGCACTCTGCTAAGGACTAAGATACTGAAAAGTGGGGGAGAGGAGGGGAAAGATATTCAAACTCAAAACTAAGGTGAGGAGATAACCAGGAATTGATGAAGTTAAGGTGAAAATTCACCTATCAGATCCTGAGGACACAGGAATAGACGCCAAATTTTCATTAGGGTAGAGATGGCCAGAGCAAAGGGCCATGGTGAAGAACCAGTGGGGATATGGCATGGAAACCTGAACCTCACACATGGCTAGGCAGCTATTGATGCTTAGGGATAAAAAATTTGGGGAAATATATTGGAAACATCTTTGGCTGACCACTACTTAAAAAAAAAAAATCTAGCCAGAAGTTACTGAAAGGTAACTTGCCTGGTCTCTACCCCACCAATTTTTAAAATAATAATAATTATTATTCCAGTGATTTCATTGATGCAGGAACCTTTTCATGAAGAACTCCACTCTATCAATGTTAATAGGACAACTCCTACCAAATTCCTTTTATGACACAAATATGATGCTGATACCTAAACCAGGAAGAGCTACAACAGAGGAAGGAAATTATAGACCAATTTTCGTAATGAATATTGATACAAACATTTTAGATAAGGCACTAGCAAGAAGATTATAGCAATATATTCACAAGAATCATACATTATGACCAGGTAAGATTTGTACCAGGAATGCAGAACTGGTTCAATAATAGGAAAACTATCAGCATAAGTGACCATATTAATAAGAAAAGTTTTTCTCATTCCTATTAAAAACACTAGAGAGCATAGGAATAAAGGGAGCTTTCCTTAAAATGAGAAAGAAATGGAAGGAATTAGCATAGGCAATGAGGAAACAAAACTATTATTCTTTGTAGATGATATGTTGGTATACTTAGAGAATCCAAGAAAATCAACTAAAAAGCTAGTTAAAATAATTAACTTTAACAAAGTTGCAGGATATAAAATAAACCCACATAAATCATCAGTATTTCTGTATTTTAAGCAACAAAGCCCAGCCACAAGAGATAGAAAGAGAAATTCCTTTTAAAATAACTATAGACAGTATAAAATATTTGGGATCCTACCTGTCAAGACAAATCAAACAACTATATGAACACAATTATAAAACACTTTTCACACAAAGTCAGATATAAACAACCAGAAAAATAAAAATTTCTCATGAATAGGCAGAGCCAATATAATAAAAATGACAAGTCTGCCTAAACTAATTTACTTATTCAGTCCCACACTGATCAAACTACCAAAAACGTTTTACAGAGCTAAAAAAAAATAACAAAGTTCACATAGAAAAACAAATGGTCAAGCATATCAAGGGAATTAATGAAAAAAATGCGAAGGAATACTGTACCATAACTCAAACTATATTATATAGTAGTAATCATCAAAACTACCTGGTACTGGCTAAAAAACAGTGGCAGATCAGTGGAATAGAGAAGGTACACAAGACACAGTTATAAATGACCATAGCACCCTAATGTTTGATTACCTCAAAGATCCCAGGTTCTGGGTTAAGAACTCAACTATTTGATAAAACTGCTGGGAAAACTAGAAAACAGTATGGTAAAAACTAGATATAGACCAACATCTCATGCCATATTTAAAGATAAGGTCAAAATGGGTACGATTTAGACATAAAAGGCAATACTATAAGCAAATTAGGAGAACAAAGAATAGTTCACCTGTCAGATCTATGGAGGAGAGAAGCATTTATGGCCAAACAAGAAATAGGAAGCAGCACAAGATGTAAAATGGATAATTTGGATTATATTAATCTAAAGATTTTGCACAAACAAAACCAAAGCAATCAAGATTAGAAGGAAAGCAGAAAGCTGGGAAACAATTTTTTATATCAAATGTCTCTGATAAAGACCACATTTCTCAAACAAATAGTGAACTGATTCAAATTTATAAGCATACAAGTCATTCCCCAATTGATAAATGGTCAAAAAAATGTGAAAAGGCAGTTCTCAAAGTAATCAGAGTTATCTATAGACAAAAAAAATGTTCAGAATCACTATTGATTAGAGAAATGCAAATTAAAACTACTCTGAGATACCAACTCACACCTATCATATTGGTTAATATGACAAAAATGGAAAGTGATCATTGTTGAAGGGGATGTGGGAAAATCAGGAAATTAATTCACTGTTGGTGGAATTATGGACTAATTTAACCATTCTGGAGAGCAATTTGGAACTGTGCCCAACAGACTATAAAATTGTGCATGCTCTTCAACCCAGTAATACTACTACTAGGTCTATAAACCAAAGAGATCAAGAAAAGGGAAACGGATCTACCTAGGAACACAAAAATATTTATGGCGGCTCTTTTTTTATGGTAGCAAAGAATTGGAAATTGAGAGGATACTCATCAATTGGGGAATGACTGAACAAATTGTAGTACATGAATGTAATGGAATAATATTGTGCTATAGGAAATGATGAGCCAGATACTCTCAGAAAAACCTCGAAAGACTTACATGAACTGATAGAAAGTGAAGTGAGCAGAACCAGGAAAATATTGTACACAGTAACAGCAACATTGTATGATAATCAGCTATGAGTAACAGCTGTTCTCAGCAATACAGTGATCCAAGACAATTCCAAAAGAGTCATGAAAAATGCTATTCACACTCAGAGAAAGAATGATGAAGTCTAAATGCAGATTGGAAGCATAATATTTTCACTTTTTTTTCCCATGGTTTTTTCTTTTGGTCTGTTTCTTCTTTCACAAAATGACTAATATGGAAATGTGTTTTACATGATTGCACATATGCAATTTGGATCAAATTGTTTGCCATCATAGAGAGAAGGGAAATGAGGGAGGGAGGAAGGGAGAAAATTTGGAACTTAACATTTTTTTAAAATGAATGTTAAAACTTGTGTTTACATACAATTGGAAAGAGTAAAATACCATTTTAAAAAATGTAGAAGAACCATTTCTCTGCAGCCTATACCCTGAAAGAATTGTCTGGGGCACTGAGAGATTAAGAGATTTGCCTAGGATCATGTAATCAGTGTATTCAGAGGCAGGGCTTGAACCAGATCTTCTTGACTTTGAAGTTCTCTGTCCACTGGGTCATTTGTTGTTATTGTTGTCAAGTCGTTTCAGTCATATCCAACCCTTTGTGACTCCATTTTGGGGGTTTTCTTGGCAAAGATACTGGAGTGGTTTGCCATTTCCTTCTCCAGCTCATTTTACAGATGAAGGGACAGCTAGGTGGTACAGTGGATAGAGCACCAGTGCAGGAGTCAGGAGGACCTGAGTTCAAATCTCTCCTCAGACACTTGACACTCACTAGCTATATGACCTTGGTCAAGTCACTTAATTCCAATTGCCTCATCCCAGGTCATCTCCAGTCATGCTGATGATTCAGAAGGCTCTGGAGGAGAAGTGAGGCTGGTAACCCTCACAGCCCTCCCTCACTCAAAGCAAAGTCAAGTGCAAGTCATGTCATTATTTCTCTGATGGCACGGTCTTCTTTGGCAATGAAGGATGAACACACACAGATGAAGAAACTAAGGCAAATGGTTAAAATTACTTGCCCAGGTTCACACAGCTAATAATAAGTGTCTGAGATCAGATTTGAACTCAGGAAGATGAGTCTTGGTGGTTGCAATCCCAGTGCTCTATCCACTGTACCACCTAGCTGTCTTCCACTTGATCATACTATCTCTCTAATATTTTATTATAATTTCTTTTTTTATTAGTTATCTCCTCCACTTTCCTTGATTCCCCACTAACAACAACTCCATTTCATGCAGTCCTACTATCATGTAAACTAAGTGTGATGCATGTCTGTGCTTGTGTCTCATCCCCATCTATAGACTCCAAGTTCTATTTAGGCAGGTCTTAGAACTAACCTAAATTTTATATCTTTCTCAATGCCTAGTTGTCCAATGCTTCGCCCACAATGTGCTGAGAAAATGTTTGTTAAATTGAATTAAAACTGAATTAAACTTAATAATGGTCTCAGTTATTGCAAACAAACAGAATGTGGTCTAAAACCTCAAATGAAACCATAGAATCTGACATTTTGGTTTTGGTTTTTTTTTTTTAAATAAAGAGGATGCTAGCATTGTGGATGAGTCTCACAGGATGGAGGGGATGCTCACACGTATCCTGTCATAGCTCCAGGAGAGTGTAGGACAATAATATACATTTCAGTAAAATAATAATGACTATTTACTCTGTCATTCCTAATCTCTTTTCTGTTTATAGACTTGAAGTGTTGTTCTATAGGGTATTTTGTGCCATCGTAGTGAACATGTGTTCTATTTCTTCCTTCTCCACTTTATACCACTGAGTCTTTCTGCATTTCTCTGTGTTCTTCTCATCTTTCCTTTTGCCAGCCCTGGAGCATTCCATTTCATTAATGTACCATAAATTATTTAGCCCAAAGACCATGTTAGAAACTCAATTTAAACAGTGGGAGAGGAAAGCAAGAATGTGCTTTGAGCTCCAACACAGACTCACTTCAAGGATGGAAAGTCCTCAGATCTGTGGTGGGGAGCAGAGTGGGGGGAGAGGTGTCCTTTTCTTCAAAGACCGGTTTGATAATGTCTTTTGCTTTTCTATCACCTTCATTTCCAAATGTATTTTTCTACCCAGAGAGTGATTCCCAGTATCAAAGAATAAAAAAGAAAGGAAAAAAATCAGTTTAGCAAAACTAATCTACATATCAACTGAATCTGAGAGTATAAAAAATGCTCCAAACCCATAGCCTTATGGGGGAAAACTGCTAAAGGCTGCTCCATGACAATAATAGTTTTTGGAATATGATAGGGAATGACCGAATCCAAGGGGCAACTAGGTAATAAAGTGGATAGACTACTGGGCTACGAATCAGGAAGATTCGTCTTCATGAGTTCAAATCTGGCCTCAGATGCTCACTAGCTGTGTAACCCTGGGCAACTCACTTAACCCTGTTGGCCTCAGTTTCCTCATCTGTAAAATGAGTTGGAAGAGGAAATGACAAACTACTCCCGTATCATTGGCAAGAAAACCCCAAATTGGGGTCATAAAGAGTCGAACACTGCTAAAACAACTGCATCAAGACCTGGTCCAAATAGCCAGAAGTTAGGAAGAAGTTATGGGAAGGAATTATTTTCACCAATCCAGCATGTCTCTGTGACAAAACCTAAGGAATGCCTGAGGAAATCTGATGGGTATCTTTGATCTTCCTTTGAACCGCAGTGGCATCTAAGCTCTACCCCTACTCAATAGGCACCTATATTGTCATTTGTCCTTTTATGTAGACCAACCTAATGTAATGGAAAGGCAAGGGCCAGAAGACATGTGTTCAAGTTCTGAAGCTGGGGAATTGTGGGTGACTCATTTGTGCTGGTACAAGATGAGAGACTATGGAAAAAATCTATAATTTTCAGATGTTGTAATATCAACAATAGGCAAAGGATAAGTAGGAACTATCATTTGTGAGCTTTATTACTGCATAACTACCCTGGAAATCAATGTAACAGTAACTACTGAGACTTCCAAGTCACACAATGGTGAGGAACCCATATAGAGTAACCTCATTATATTGCACCTTAGTGACCTCTAGTGTATATACAAAGCAAATCCACCATAATACATACAGGACAGGGGGTGGAGAGTGAATTTTCCAAATGTGGCTAATTTGTAAAATTTCAGAGATCAGCCAGTACAACCAGTGCTAAATAAAGGATCTCTTCTATGATATACTCAACAAATGGACCTTTGGTTTTTTCCTTGAAAACTTCCAATGAGGGGGAAACCCACGACCTCCTGAGATAGCTCACTCTACTCTTGGATAAAGGTTAAGTATTTATTACGCAGTTTTTACCTATCTCAAGCCTAAATTCACCTCTTTTCGACTGCCACCTATCACTCCTAGTTCCGTTTTTTGGGACCAAGTAGAATATGTCTCATCCCGTGGGATAACCCTTCATATATTTGAAACCAAATGTTTCCTCTTCTCCAGGCTAAAACGCCCCAGTTCCTCCAAATAATCCCCAAGCAGCACAAGCTAAAACCAAATCTTCAGGGAATGCAGGTTATCCTCCTCTAGGCACTGTGCAATTTATCAATGTCTTTCCTAAAATGTGGTGCCCAGAACTGGGAGGAGGGAATAAGCACTTTTTAAGCACTAACTATATTCTGTTAAGTACTTTACAATTACTATTATTTCATTTGATCCATACAACAATTTGGTGAGGTAGGTGCTATTATTATTCCCATTTTACAATTGAAGAAACAGATTTCTTCAGAAGTTAAATGACTTGCCCAGGGTCACACAGCTAGTAAGTGTCTAAGGCTGGTTTTGAAGTCAGTCTTCCTGACTCCAGTCCAGCGCTCTGGTCCATCTAAGCTGCCTCAGAACTGAACATAATACTCTAAATGACATCTGAACAGAGCAAAGTAAATGAGAACTAGCACCTCCCTCGTCTTATACATGATCCCTCTGTTAATGGCATTTAAGATTGTATTAGCTTTCTTGTTTACCATATCACATTGTTGATGCATGTATTTTGAACTTACAGTCCCATAACGTCTCTCGAACAGAGGATTCTTAACATTTCTTGTGTCATGCAGCCCTTTGGCAGTCTTCTAAAACTTAAGGACCTCTTCTCAGAACAATGCTATTAATGCATCTGTAACCAGGCTTTGCACGTAAGATCATCTAACATGGAGGCACACACATGGAGCAGACTAGGGATCAGCTTCTAGAAGAAGATATTCTACCTTCCCCTACCACATGGAGCCAGAGTCTCACCTTGCATCCTGGGTCATCTCCAGGCATCCTGAGGAATATCAAGTCACTGAATTCAGATGGCTCTGGAGGAGAAGTGAGGCTGGTGACCTGCACAGCCCTCCCTCACTCAAAACAAAGTCAAGTGCAAGTCATGTCATCATTTCTCTGATGGCATGGTCTTCTTTGGCAACGAAGGACAAACATAAACCTCATGGGGCAGACTAGCCTCTTTCATTTGGCCATGTAGGTGGAACAGGCTGCATCTTTATAGCTATCAGACTGGGACAGTCTCTCTTGCCAGTTGTATCCAGAAGGGGTGAACCTTCTGTTCATCTGGAGATAGACATCATGAACTAATCTCAGTGAGGAGGAAAGGCTCTGTTGTCTAGGCCCTGTGACCTTAAGAATTAGTTTTGAGTTTTGTTCTGGTGTGTTTTTTGTTGTGGTGGTGGTGGTTGTTCAGTTGTTTCAGTCATTTTTTTGTGACCCCATTTGGGATTTTCTTGACAAAGGTACTAGAGTGCTTTGCCATTTCCTTTTCCAGCTCTTTTTACAGATGAGGAAACTGAGGCATACAGGGCTAAGTGATTTGCCCAGGGTCACAGAGCTGTCTGAGACCAGATTTAGACGCACAAACATGTGTCTTCTTAACTCCAGGCCTGGCACTCTATCCACTGTGCCACCTAGGTGCCCCCAATGAAATTTCCTAAAGGCAATCTATCCCACTCCACTATCCTGTTCAGTTCAGACCCCAACCCAGTGACCATCACAGTGCCTTGTTCAAAATGTATATATGCTGATGAATGAACTCTATAAGTTGTCCATCTAACTTTATAATATAGTTTCAAAAATAATCATTCTTCATCCACTTGATTTTCCTGGTGTGGATAGTTAGGCCAAATTATTTTGAGAGATTATTTATGAGGCGTTGCAATGTTTTGGGGCTTGATGTAAGAGTGCAATGTCATCTACCTCCAGAGTCATCTGGAAGACTTCACCACATATAGCACATTCGTAAATGTGGTCTCTTCACTGAATTTTCTCCATAAAAGTAAGTAGCACCTCTAGCTAGCAGACATTTCCCTGCTTTATGCTTAGATTGATATTAAGGATTAGATCAGGAATCAGACAGTTATTGAATAAGTTTACCTCCATCTATAGTTTTCCAAAAATCTTAAATAATTTTGACATATGCACAGGAGGCATCTTGACAGAGAAGACCAGTTATGGTGGAGTTTTGCTTGAATAGATCAGATTTTACTAAAGGAACAGAAAATAAGGATAGTAGAATCATAGTCTTTCATTAAATTGTGTGATGACAAAATGGAAGCCTATTGTGGAATATCACTTGTGAGAGCTTTCTTGTTTCCTTTCAATACCCTCATCAAGCATGCTCTTAATTTATATGCAAATTATTCTCTAAAATTTTATCCAAATGAGTTGTTAGTTATTGATTTTTTGACCAATTTGTTTTTGGTAATTATTAGGGGTCAGATTTTTTCCTTACTTCTGATATGCTCCCCTCCTTCAAGTAGCTTAAATATTGATCCCTCATTACCCTTAAAATTATGTAGACATCTTCTTTGCATATTTGGTATAGTACTACTGCTTTATATGGCTTTTTTGAGGGACATTTACATTTTTTCTGTTGTATAGTAAGGACTGTGCTGTTGAATTCAGATGTGATGGCTCCACTGTCCTCAATAGTAAAAAGTGATTATTATGAATGCATTTTCAGACTGTTTTTATCTTCTTTCTACTTTCATCCTCATGTAGTAAAGAGATAAGGATGTTCCCCTGTAATATATGTATGGGACCTGTGACAATAATTCTGCTACCCCCTACTCACATTAAACAGCATTTATGTTGATTTGATGACTGTCAGTGATTGTATTAGTGAATTAAGCAGAATAGAATTAAAATTAAGTTAGTTATATATGGATAAGAGGTCTATATGTCAGGATCCAACAACCTCTTATGTTTTAGTGAAATTGATATAATCATTAATGGTATTTTACTGTAGATCATAGAATAAAATTATATAACTGTCTGGTAGAGAAAAGCACACTATATTTTCCCCTGAAGCTTGCTTATTACAGCCTCAACATCCTTCACCCCCATGAATCATGGTCACTGCCTGTGACCTTTCCTTTTGCCTACCACTTCCTTATTTCTTAGGATACCACTGACCAAAACATTGGATGTTTCATTTCCTATGAAAATTTCTATTGAGGTGATAGGTGGAATGCCTTGGCTGGGTAAAACCTGCTTCTAATGACTCAAAAGCCTGCCAAAGTGGTGATGATTGACGGACATGCTCCTCAACCAATGATAGTTTTCCCTGCTTCTTGTGTTAATCAGTCATGAAATTGTGCTACCTTATTCTATTTTTAATGCTTTTTCAAGTGTATAAAAGTAGCTAGCACCCAAGGGCAGGGGTCCCTAATCATGAGGCAGACCTTGGTCCCAATTAATTAGGGATCCCTGGACTCCCTAATAAATTGAAAATGCTTGGAATGCCTCACTGTCCTTTCATTGTATATTGGATTGGAATCTTGAGGTCACTGGAGTACCACCTGTAACACTAAGATATTTAATAGGTTTAAAGAGTATATACTACTCCAAGACAGAGCACAGATCTGTCTTTCTTGAATTTGACTTGTTTTTGCTTCAAAGGTTTATGTCTAGTAGACCTAAGGGTATATTAACATTTATAATATAAGGGTATAATAACATTTATAATTTTTTGGGTGACAAAGAATTGAAATCTGAGAGGATGTCCACAAATTGGGGAATAGCTGAACAAGTTATGATACATGGTTGTGATGGAATACTATTGTGCTGAATTCTGATTGTGTTAACAACTGATTAGTATTCCAGAGAATTGATGACTAAACATGCTGCCCACTCCTGATAAGGAGAAAAAGGACTCAGAGTACAAAATGAAATTAAATATTTTTTTTTACTATGGCAATGTGGAAATTTGTTTTGACTATATATGTTTGTAATAGATTTTACTTCTCTTATGTTCTCAATAGGGGTGAGAGGATGAGAAGTTGTATCTCAGATGATTTTAAAAAAAAGAAAAATTATAAAATATATTATAGTGGAGGCAGCTAGGTGGAGTCAGGTCACTTGGACTCAGGAATACCTGAGTTTAAATACTCCCTAAGGCACTTATCAGCTATGGGACTCTTGACCAGTCACTTAACTGCTTAACTGCTTCCAGTCCTAGTTTCCACATCTGTAATTGAGGCTAATAATAGCACCTAACTCTCAAGATTGTTGTGAGGACCAAAAGTAGTGATTAATTACCCTGGCTTCCACTACCTGAAGATCAAGTATGTTACATTTTACCCCTCCCCAGTGTTCTCCAATATGCTTAAAGAGGTGGGGGGGGGGGGCATCTCTCTGCCATTGACTCAAGCTCCTACTGATGGTGTTCCCCCAATTTTAAGGGCCTCTTGTACCCCATTGCTACTTAATAGTCAGATTAGCTTTTTTTTTAATTAAATTATTTTATTTCTTTTCAGTGTTCTACAATCACTTCCATATATCTTAGATTTTTTTCCCCTCCCTCTCCCTCCTCCCCTCTCCCTCCTAACGCCCTCCCTGAGACGGTGTGCAATTTTATATAGGCTCTACACGTACATTCTTATTAAATACATGTTGCATAGAAGAATTAAAATGAATGGGAGAAACCACAAAACAAAACAAAACATAATACAAAAGAAAATGGTCTGTTTCATTCTGTGATTCAATTCCACAGTTCTTTCTCTGGATGTGAAAGGCATTTTGCCTCAAGAGTTCAATGGAAATTTTTTAAGTCTTTGCATTGCAATGAAGTATTAAGTCTACCAGAAAAATTCCTCGCACACTGTGGTTGTTGTTGTGTACAAAGTTCTCCTGGTTCTGCTCCTTTCATTGAGCATCAGTTCACATAAGTCTTTTCAGACTTCTCTGAAGTCCTCCTGTTCATCGTTTCTCATAGCACAATAGTATTCCATTACATTCATATACCACAACTTGTTCAGCTATTCCCCAATTGATGGGCATCCCCTTGATTTCCAGTTTTTGGCCACCACAGAGAGAGCTGTTATAAAAATTTTTGTACATGTGGGACCCTTTCCCATTTCTATGATCTCTTTGGGATAGAGTCCCAGAAACAATATTGCTGGATCAAAGAGTATGCACATTTTTGTAGCCCTTTGGGCATAGTTCCAAACTGCTCTCCAGAATGGTTGGATCAACTCACAGCTTCACCAACAATGAATTAGTGTTCCAACTCTCCCACATCTTCTCTAACATTTATCACCTTCCTGTTTTGTCATGTTAGCCAATCTGATAGGTGTGATGTGGTACCTCAGAGTTGTTTTGTTTTGCATCTCTCTAATCAATAGTGATTTAGAGCATTTTTTCATATGATTATAGATAGCTTCCTCTGAAAACTCCCTGTTCATATCCTTTCACCATTTATCCATTAGGCAGATTAGTTTTTACAAAAGAATATTTACTTCAAAGGTGTGATAGGAATGAATATACAAACATCCCCTATCATAAGAGAATTTTAATATTATTGTCATTTGTCATATATCTTACTTGGAAGAATTTAACTTAGGCATCTAACATTAACCTGGTCAGTTCCTACTCTGTCTGTTTGCAAAATTCCAGCTTGAGATATCAGTTAAATCCCCTAGTTTTTGCTGATCAGTTTATTATTTTACCTGATGTAGATCAGTCTTCTCCTCTTACTATAGATCCTTTGATGTGTAAATCTTTACCTTCCTTTTTTGCCCAGTTATTTCCATTGTGCCTTGTCCCATGTAAGATTTTTGTAAATGCTACTCATGGCCCTTTGCTTTTCATGTACCATGAGATTATACTCTAAGCACAGAATAAATTGACTATTAAAATATCTGTGCATGTTAATAAGCATGATTGGCAACAGAACCTATCAGAGAATCCTTGAATATTTTTGTATCAAAATAATAGACCACAAAGGAATAGGAAGAGGTTGGAAGAATCAAATCTTCAAGCCCTGAAACCTTCCAGCATGCCGAACGTAAGATTTACCTAGGGGAATTTCTGAGCAGGAAAACTCACCAACCGGTAAAGTTGTTCTTCTTTCTAAAACAAATAGCAGAACATGTATAACCTGTATATGATTGCTTACCATCTCAAGGAAGGGGGAGAAGAGGGAGCGATAGTATTTAGAATCTTAACATTTTTTTTAAATGTTAAAAAAATATTTTAGCATGTGATTGGGGAAGAACTTAATTTTTTAAATTTTTATTTATTTGTTTTGTTTTTTGATATATTGCATATATTTTAAAAAATTTAAAATAACAGAGACAAATAATGTTTTGTATACTTGCCTGTGTTGTCTGTGTTGCCTGTTTGTTTATCTCTTGCCCCTGAATAATCAGATACAAATGTGACTTCCAGAGTGCTCAGTCTGGCAACTGCACCAGTCTCACTGATGAGTAAGGCACTGTGATTTAAAATCAAAAGCAAGGCCTGGGCTGAGAAACTCTTGGTTCTCAACAGGAGGGGCTAGGTATTTTTCTTTTTTTTCTTTTTTCTTTTTTTAATTAATTAATTTATTTAACTTTTAACATTCATTTTAACAAAATTTTGGGTTCCAAATTTTCTCCCCTTTTGTCCCCTCCCCCCCCAAACACCAAGCATTCTAATTGCCCCTATGACCAATCTGCTCTCTCTTCTATCATCCCTCTCTGCCCTTGTCTCCATCTTCTCTTTTGTCCTGAAGGGCCAGATAACTTTCTATACCCCTTTACCTGTATTTCTTATTTCCTACTGGCAAGAACATTACTCGACAGTTGTTCCTAACACTTTGAGTTCCAACTTCTTTACCTCCCTCCCTCCCCACCCCTTCCCTTTGGAGGGCAAGCAATTCAATATAGGCCAGATCTGTGTAGTTTTGCAAATGACTTCCATAATAGTTGTGTTGTATAAGACTAACTATATTTCCCTCCATCCTATCCTGTCCCCCATTACTTCTATTCTCCTTTGATCCTGTCCCTCCCCATGAGTGTCGACCTCAAATTGCTCCCTCCTCCCCATGTCCTCCCTTCCATCATCCCCCCCACCCTGCTTATCCCCTTATCCCCCACTTTTCTGTATTGTAAGATAGGTTTTCATACCAAAATGAGTGTGCATTTTATTCCTTCCTTTAGTCAAATGTGATGAGAGTAAGCTTCATGTTTTTCTCTCACCTCCTCTCTTTATCCCTCCACTAATAAGTCTTTTGCTTGCCTCTTTTATGAGAGATAATTTGGGGCTAGGTATTTTTCAAACCATTGCACTTCATTTTCCCTCTGACAAATAAGCAACATGCTGGTCTTTCTGCCATTTGTTATTACTGTACAATTTGTTATTACTATACTGTAAATTCTTGGATAGTCCTTGTTTGATCTGGAAAAATACTAATAATATTCTGCTTGGAGATCTTGTTTGGTCTGGTCTGGTTAGGTTAAAAGAATACAAATCTGACATCATTCTCAATTCTCCATGAAGGGGGCTTCAGAATCACTGTTGGAGGGTCTCTCAGTTTAATATGTCTGATTGTCTGTATTTGTCATTACTGCACTGTCGTTACTACTGAATAGTTCTGGTATGGTCTGGTTAAAATGTGACATAAATCTCAAATCTGCTTTGAGTGGGCAGTGATCTGAATAACTCTAGTTTTTGGAAATTGCCTATACATTCAGAAGATAAATTATTCTTGGTCAAATCTGCTCTTGATATGGGAGCTCTAGTCTGATTAAACTCTGAAAAAGAAAAATTAATGAATTGTAAAAAAACAAGTAAAATACAATAATCTTGACCGGGGAGGATCTTTTTTTGAAATGTATTTTTATTTACTTTGTTAAATATTTCCCAATTACATGTTAAAAAAATTAATATTCTTGTTTTAGATTTTGAGTTCCAAGTTCTCTCTCTCTCCCATTCTTTCCCTATCCTTGTTCTTGTTCACTTGTAGGGTTTTCTTGGCAAAGATTCTAGCATAGTTTGTCATTTCCTTCTCTAACTCATCTTACAGGTGAGAAAACTGAGGCAAACAGAGTTGAGTGATTTGCTTGTGGTCACTCAGCTAATGTCTGAGGCTGGATTTGAACTCAGGTCCTCCTAACTCCAGGGTTGCCTCTTTATTTACTGAGCTACTTCACTGCCTTCCTTCTCAAGAAAGCAAGCAATTTGATACCAATTATATATGCGCAGTCATGCAAAACATATCTCCATATTAGCCATGTTGCCAAAGAAAACATAGACCAAAAAAGCAAGAAAAATAAAGTTAAAAAGTAAGCTTCAGTCTGCATTCAGAGTTTATCAGTTCCTTCTCTGGAGGTAGATAGCATTTTCATCATATGTCCTTTGGAACTGCCTTGGATTGTTGTCTTGATCAGAATAGCGAAGGATTGAACACCCTTACCTATATAGCTGTTACTGCTGGTTCTGGGGAGGATCTTTGGAGGTTGAAAACTTGAGTATGCTTAAATTAACTGCTGAAGCTTCACAGTCAAGGTAGTTGGGATTGTTTATAATTACTGCAAGTCAAACGCTGACTCCACTTTCATACAAAAGAGGGACTTTCACAGTCCCCTTGTTTAAACAGTTAGGAAGAGATAAGTTTCAATAACTAGCAGGAAGAGACCAGGGGTTTATTTCTCATCCTTGAGCTCCTTGTTTTGGTTGGAAGTATAGTAAGAGGTGGGGGAATGAGATGAAGATTTCCCTTTTATAGATATTAATTTAGGAAATCTGTTTACCATGCATTTAAAATGCATGAAAATGGGGTTTGAAAACACTGAAAAATATCCTAGTGGGTTTTGGGGGTAAAAGAATCTTTTGTTATATAAAACATCCCTCTGTCACACTCTTTATTCCTTGGAAAGTATCTCCTAGAGCAGGGCTTCTTTTTTTAAAATTTTAGACTCAAATACCAGAACACAAATACAGAATAAAGGAAAGAAACAAAAACATGCCACAAATAGAGCAAGGCTTTTTAAACTCTTTTCACTTGTGACCCCTTTTCGCCTGAAAAACTTTTACACAATCCTGGGCATGCAGGTATAAAAAATAGATATGTAAACTAAACATTTAGTAGTTTCATAAAGAAATCATAAAGAAATTTATTTTAAAAGAATTATTTGGTATACATACAATTTTACCATTTATTGAAAATGAAAGCAAATATGCATACCAATGAGATGGATGCGCTTGTTTATTTTTACATAAAGAATTAAATCTTGGTGGAATACTTGATACTGAAGGACATAGAGCACCTTCCACTTTTTTCTGAGTTGACCAATGTTTTGATTTTATAATCATCAATAGTGAGAACACCGTTTCACATAAATATATAGTACAAAATGGCAGAAGCATGTGTAGGGCCATTTCAGAAATTGTTGGAAATTGCGTCCTAATCCCAAGTCAAGATTCATTTAACAATTTTTAAGGAAACTCAAGTTTTAAACCTGTGTTGCTTGATAATTCAGCAAATTCATCTTGAACTTTTGATGGCAGATGAATGACATTTTTTATTGCGGTTGAGTGTGGTTTAGAATCAAAATTTGAAGGAAAGTATTTCTGAAACTGTGTCTCCAGGCACTTCATATGATCAACTAAACCTTTGGAAAGATTATTTTCAATTATCAAATCATCTTGTAGCTGTAGACATTTCTAAAGAACCATTTTCCACCATATTCTTCCATATGTTAATTTTTAGTAAAACTTTCCGTTTTATCTTTTAACATAAATACATTACAATTTTTTCCCTCGAAGTGACATGTTTAAATCACTGAGTTTTTCTTTTTTTTATTAATTTTATTTATTTTCAGTGTTCTACAACAACTACCATATAACTTAGATTATTATTTTCCCCTCCCTCTCCCCATCTTCCCCCCTAGATTTTTATATAGGTTGTACACATACATTCCTATTAAGTACATTTTCACTATAGTCATGCTGTGTTGAAGAATTAAAATGAGTGGGAGAAATCATCTAACAAACCAAAATGCAATACACTCATACACACACAAAAAATGATCTACTACATTCTGTGATTGAATTCCATAGTTCTTTCTCTGGACGTGGAAAGCATTTTGCCTTAGAAGACCAATGGGAATTTTTTTTAAGTCCTTGCATTGCAATGAAGTTATAAGTCTACCAGAAAAAATTCTCACACACTGTGGTCATTGCCGTACACATAGTTCTCCTGGTTATGCTCCTTTTGCTCAGCATCAGATCATATAAATCTTGCCAGGCCTCTCTGAAGTCTTCCTGTTCATCATTTGTTATAGCACAATAATATTCCATTACATTCATATACCACAATTTATTCAGCCATTCCCAATTGATGGGCATCCCCTTGATTTCCAGTTTTTGGCCTCCACAAAGAGTGCTGCTATAAATATTTTTGTACATGTGGGACCCTTTCCTATTTTTATGATCTTTTTGGGATACAGTCCTGGAAGTGCTATTGCTGGGTCAAAGAGCATGCATATTTTTGTAGCCCTTTGGGCATAGTTCCAAATTGCTCTCCAGAATGGATCAGCTCATAGCTCCACCATTAGTGTATTAGTGTTTCAACTCTCCTACATTTATCATCTTCCTGTTCAGTCATGTTAGCCAATCTGATAGGTGTGATGTGGTACCTCAAAGTTGTTTTGATTTGCATCTCTCTAATCAAAAGTGATTTAGAGCATTTTTTTCATATGACTATAGATATCTTTAATTGCTTCCTCTGAAAATTGCCTGTTCATATCCTTTGACCATTTATCAATTGGGGAATGACTTGTATTTTTGTATGTTTACCTCAGTTCTCTATATATTCTAGAAATGAGGCCTTTATCACTGACATTAGCTGTAAAAATTCTTTTCCAGTTTTCTACATCCCTCCAAATTTGGTTGCATTGGGTTTGGTTGTGCAAAACCTTTTCAGTTTAATGTAATCAAAATTATCAATCTTGCACTTCATAATGCTTTCTATCTCTTCTTTATTCAAAAATTCTTCCCTTCTCCATAAATCTGATAAATACACTATTTCTTGCTCCACCAATTTATCCATAGTATGAATCTTTATAACTAGATTGTGTACCCATTTGGATTTTATTCTTGTGTACAGTGTCAGGCATTGGTCTATGCCTAGTTTCTGCTACACTGTTATCCAGTTTTCCCAGCAATTTTTGTCAAACAGTGAGTTTTTAGCCCAGAAGCTGGGGTCCTTGGTTCATCAAACAGTAGATTGCTATATTCATTGTCTACTGTGTCTTGAGTACCTAGATATTCCACTTATCTACCCTTCTGTTTCTTAGCCAGTACCATGTGGCTTTGATAATTGCTGCTTTATAATACAATTTGAGATCAGGTAGCGCTAGGCCACCTTCCCTAGCATTTCTTTTCATTAGTCCCTTTGATATTCTGGACGTTTTGTTCTTCCAGATGAATTCTGATACTATTTTTTCCAGCTCTAGAAAATAATTATCTGATAATTTAATTGGTATAGCACTAAATAAGTAAATTAATTTAGGTAAAATTGTCATTTTTATTATATCGACTCAGCCTACCCATGAGCAACTGATGTTTTTCCACTTACTTAGATCTGACTTTATTTGTGTGAAAAGTATCTTGTAGTTGTGTTCATATAGTCCTTTGGTGAGTTTTTCAAAAATATCCAACAAATAACATGGTTTTACAAGCCATAAGTCATCATAAAAAATTACCAAAATCAGATTTCTGCTCAGTCAAAAATACAAGTTCATCTTTCAATTTCAATAATCTGTTTAAACCTCACCCACTTGAGAGCCACTTCACCTCTGCATGTAGTAATAAGCTTTTGTAATCTGAATACATGTCTTCTAAAGGTTTGAAAACAAATGACTGTTAAGGGCACAGCTTTTAATGAAGTTAATGGTTTTGGTAGTATCGCAAAGCACATCTAACTCTGGTGATTTTTTTTTGGCTACAACTGCCTCTCAATGGATCATACAATGAGAAAAAGTGATATGTTCATTGCCACTAGCTTTAACTTTTGCTACAAATTCAACATTCTCACCCATCATTGCTCCATCACCATCTGTACAGACTCCAATGCAATTTTGCCACTGTAAACCTTCATTTGTGAAAAATTCATCAACTTTAAAATATATATATATATCTTCTCCTATTGTGTGCTCTTCCAAAAAGTGACAAAACAATAATTCCTCACATATGCTTCTTTCATAAATGTATCTTATATAAAGTAACAACTGTGCCATGTTAGAAATATCAGTTATTTCATCTAACTGATTAATTAACTTTGGGCTGCCCTGAAGCTGGGTAATGAGGTGCTAGAATTGGTCATTACTAATATCAGAAATTCTTTTGAAAAAAGTATCATCCAATAAATGAATTTTACAAATTTCATCCCCATATTTTCCCTCATATTTCTGACATTTTAATAGCAGGAGGTAACATGAGATGACATCTATTGTGTAGGGCTTTTTAGTTTTTGCAACTAAATAAAAAGCTTTGTAAGGTGCAAGTAAATACTTTTTGTTGACAATAACAAATTTTCCATAGCATTGTTTTTCTTTACTTGAAGATTTTAAAAGTCATTCAAAATATTCCTTTGACTTATTGTAATCTATCAATGTTTGATGTTTAAGATGTCGTTTTAATTTGGCTGCTTTCATACTCTCTGCTACCAAAACTTCTCTACAATTCAGGCAAAGAGGTTTTTCCATTCCATCATCATTATTAGAAGTAAATCCGTATTGCAAAAATGGTTTGACATATTTTCTTTTTCTTATCAATTTAGGTCCACCACAACTAGTAGTGAAGACCCTGCAACCTTGTCATCAGTATTTTTGCCTCTTCTGTCTAAATTTAGCCACTTATCCATAGCTAAAAAATATTTTGTCCTAAAATATAAATAAATACTGCTAATAATTTCTTAAATAAGGACTAGCTTTAGTTTATGAAATTACATTTGTTTTGCTTAATTTTAAAAAATTGATGCTCACACTTACATACATATACAATGATGATGGTGGAGAAATATCATTAAAGAGCTTTTGTCTTTACTTGCTGCAATTAAACACTTGTGTTGCTGTAAAAGAAGGAGATAACAGCAATTTTAAAAATCAAACATTCTAGCACAATACAATTCAAAGATATACTAATTTGATATTTACATGCTGAGGAATGATGATAGAAAAATATTAAAACTCTTTATTTTTTCACAAGTAAGCTATTGTGTTTCTGTAAGAGCAGCAAACTTTGTATGTACAGTAAAAACACTGCAATTCATAAAATGCAAGTGTCGAATCTGAGCCTAGGTGTTTCTGTCAGTGCTCACTGGTATTATGTGGCATGAAGGCATGCTCAGTGCAAAGTGAGAATGTTGTGTGTTCAGAACCAAGGCTGCTATGAAGTCATGTGATGGCACATGGGCAAGCACTACCAAAACCACCTCAGATTCATTATGCATTTGATTTCAAATTAATATTAAATTAACTTGAATTTCAAATTAATTTAGAAACTTTTTACTGTCGCCAAATTTTTCATGACACTCACATTCAGTTACATGTAACCCACAGTTTAAGAAGCACTGTCCTAGGGAACCCTCCAGAGAAGAGAAAGAAAGAAAAAAAAAGCCTTATCTAGTGTTCAAGATTATCTCTTCTTTCCAAAGGAGCTTATTTAAATCAAAAAGAGAATTTGAAAAATTTTATTATAGGAAAAGAATCTTTACCTTTTCATTGTGAATAATTTAACAAAACTAAATTGTATAGGTAAATCAAAAGTAAATTCACATAACAGAAATTGGAATGGACTTCTCTTCTGTGAGAAAATTTCTGAGGAATGGTAAAAATGTCCTAGCTAATTCCATCCAAGTAGAGCAGGAAACCTTTTAAGATAGTGGAGACCTCTTTTAAGATAGAAATGTTGGGTTACTTGATTACTAGGAACAGTCTCTATTTGCACAACTTTGTAATGGCTCCTTTGATCTCTAAGGAGTTTCAGTTTTGATTTGTGGGAAAAGTACAGACAATTTCAGCTTAACTGGCATGATATTAATTTGCAAAGGAGAGATTTGGTGTAATGAAGGAACTAGTTCTGGGCATAGGTTTGAGACATTATTGGGAAGCATACAACTGTGAGGGCTTAAGAAATTAGTAAGGGTACTCCAAAATTGTCTTTAAAGAGTTGAATTGTCAGGCTTTAATTAAAGTCCATAGGAGGCAAGGGAAAGAAAGTTTCAAGAATTTTAGATTCCATTGAGATCAAAGGAGAATAAGAAGATTTCTATGCCTGTAAATTTGTGAACAATACTTGGAGATGTTGCTTTAATCAGTTTTTAAATATCTCATGATCTGAATTTTATTCCAGCTATTTAGATATTCTTGTTAATATAGGAAAATAGCTGGAATCATAGTATGAATTAATGTAAACACTTACCAAGGGAAGTTAGAAATGAATTTGTGTGGGAAAACTTTATTAAATTGTTTGAACCTAGCCCTGTGTGGCTAGGATAGCAGACGTATTTAATGCTCAATGCAGAATGTCATATCATGTTGACCCTAGAAACTTTCCAGAAGAGTGGGCTTTCTTTTTTGGCCCTCCTCCCTTTAAATGACTTAACAAGCATCTTTCTTAAATTTTTTCAGGTTTGGGTTATTTCTTAGCTGACAATTTGCTGTAAAAAGATGGATCCAATGGACAATACAAGAAGTCCAAAGGCTCACCTTGTCCATAGATGCTGAATATATTTCTGTGATCATAGGACTGAGGCAAGTAGGATTGATTTACATGGGCTCAATTGGTATGGAAAGAACCTGATGAGTACCTTATGGTTTGAATGGAACACAAGTAAGTTGCTTCTGGCCCCAGAATAGGTCTTAGTATCCTCTTTACTCAACTTCTTCTGAATAGAAAATTTTCCCACCTACTTAACCACTGTATGATTGGCTATTCCAAAATAAAGGTTAAATGTGATTCTTACCTGGAATTATACAGAGCTAAGGAAGTTTTATCTTGTTATATTTATTCAAATCAGCCTGTACCCTTGAAGGGATAGTCCTTTCTTTCATAGAAAATTTCTATATTTAGGCTAGGTGAAGTGTATTATGAATCTTATTGTTGCGATGCTCAAATATCTCTAAGTTAATATAATGAGATGTAAATATGAAAGGCTTTACTGTTTTTATTAAATAAGTATTCTATTTTCAATTTCTGGTTACTAATTTTCATGCATAAGATTAGGTTCTTAAAGTATCTCATTCTTTCTGAATGATATAAGGATAATACATAGCCTCAAAAATGGGAGTAGAACAAAGGTGTGAGATGATAATGGAGTAGAAAATTTCACTTTGAGAAAGCAACAAGACTAGATTGTTTTCTGTAAGAACTAGTATACAAGCTAATATTGTACTTTTTGTCATTATTCTCAATAAAAATAATTGAAAATCAATCATACATTTGTATATACTATGTACACACACACACACACACACACACACATATATGTACACACACATATGTATGATTGGCTTTCAAACTTCATTAAGTAGAGTCATAATCTCATATATGCCCTAAGGAAACATACCGGGGGGAGGAGGCAAGATGGTGGAGTAGAAAGATACACATATGCTAGCTCCAAACACACAGCCCATTGTTGACCTGAAAACTTGGTTAAAGAAAAGGCAACAGGCTAAATGCATACATCTTATGATTTAATTAATTAATTGATCAATTTCCTATTAAAGAAAATGGTAACATAATGCATTATGGAGCCAGAAATGTTCTGGCTACCCAGTGCAGAAATCTTCTGGCTTATATACATTTTGCCGTGAGAAAGGAACTCTCCTAGTTGAACAAATCATAAATTCAGTAAGACAAGACAATTAACAAAGTAATGTTGGTTGGGCCTTGTGATTCCAGGCTGTGTAAACATATGTCTCGGTGACAAGGACAGAAATCCCACCACTAGTGAGAGGCAGGCTTCCTGCCCTAAACAGATAACTGACATAGGAAAGGGTAAACAAAGTTCAATAGAAATTACGACCTAAGATGTCTATATTTTCTTTACCATTAGTATGCCATAACATAGTATATGTCTAGAGATAATAAGATATAAAGGAAAGTCCCATTATTCAAGATAGTGTCGTAGGTTAAAGGTCTCCTAAGGAATGTAGAGTCAGCCTTGGCTGGCTTTGTTGACATAGGAAGAGGCATTCTCTGAGTTTGCTTCAGAGAGAACAAAGAGATTATTCCAAAATTTTATATTAAACATTATCACCATACAATACCTGTAAAGAAGAACTCCCAACAAATTCTGGAGCAGCAGAAGCCACAGAACAATGGAGTGGAGGAGATTTCTGTTCCAGAGAGCCCTGAAAATCTGATCTGAAAGGTGCGTCGTGCACCGCACCCGGAGCAGTGCCCAGCTCTGCCTTGGCCCCGTGGCACCCAGATAAGCAGATCCCAACAGGCTTCAGGGATGGGATCTCCCGAGGTCTCCCAGGTTCCTCCACCCACAGGTGCCAAAGGTCAGTGAGAGGGTCTTTTGGGCTTGCCGAGAGGGAAGCGGGGTGTCCCCATAAGTCAGGCCCCCTCAGGAGGCAGCAGTGGAGGCAGCAGCAGACAAGGGCTCCCAAAGCAGGCAGGAGCCCTGATCCATTGTTGAAGGTCTCCTTGTAAACCCCCTGAGGGAACCGAGCCCCATGTGGCGGCCCTGCCCCAACCTGAGCACCTGAACTTAATCTCATACTGAATAGCAGCCCCACCCCCGCCGAAGCCCTAAGGCTGGGAATCACAATTTGAATCTCAGACCCCAAGCGCTGGCTGGGAGGATCTGGAGGCGAGGTGGGGGTGGAAAGAAAACTCAGAAGTCAAGTCACTGGCTGGGAAAATGCCCAGAAAAGGGGAAAAAAAATAAGACTATAGAAGGTTACTTTCTTGGTGAACAGATATCTCCTCCTTTCCTTTCTGATGAGGAAGAACAATGCTTACCATCAGGGAAAGACACAGAAGTCAAGGCTTCTGTATCCCACACATCCAAAATAAACATACCACGGGCTCAGGCCATGGAAGAGCTCAAAAAGGATTTTGAAAATCAAGTTAGAGAGGTGGAGGAAAAACTGGGAAGAGAAATGAGAGAGATGAAAGAAAAGCATGAAAAGCAGGTCAATATCTTGCTAAAGGAGACCCAAAAAAATGTTGAAGAAAATAACACCTTGAAAAACAGGCTAACTCAATTGGCAAAAGAGGTTCAAAAAGCCAATGAGGAGAAGAATGCTTTCAAAAGCAGAATTAGCCAAATGGAAAAGGAGGTCCAAAAGCTCACTGAAGAAAACAGTTCTTTCAAAATTAGAATGGAACAGATGGAGGCTAATGACTTTATGAGAAACCAAGAAATCACAAAACAAAACCAAAAGAATGAAAAAATGGAAGATAATGTGAAATATCTCATTGGAAAAACAACTCACCTGGAAAATAGATCCAGGAGAGACAATTTAAAAATTATGGGACTATCTGAAAGCCATGATCAAAAAAAGAGCCTAGACATCATCTTTCATGAAATTGTCAAGGAAAACTGCCCTGAGATTCTAGAACCAGAGGGCAAAATAAATATTCAAGGAATCCACTGATCACTGCCTGAAAGAGATCCAAAAAGAGAAACTCCTAGGAACATTGTGGCCAAATTTCAGAGTTCCCAGGTCAAGGAGAAAATATTGCAAGAAGCTAGAAAGAAACAGTTCAAGTACTGTGGAAATACAATCAGGATAACACAAGATCTAGCAACTTCTACATAAGGGATCAAAGGGTATGGAATATGATATTCCAAAAGTCAAAGGAACTAGGACTAAAACCAAGAATCACCTACCCAGCAAAACTGAGTATAATACTTCAGGGAAAAAATGGTCTTTCAATGAAATCGAGGAAACATACCTAGTTAAACAGACACTATTGGTAAATTCTGGAATAGGTCTCTTTCCCAGGGAAGTTCTGGAGAGATGTCCTGCTAGATCAGGTTCCATGGTTTCAGCTTACTTGCAGAGGTTCCCTAGGCAATACCACTAAAATCTTGTAGTGAAAAGATTTAATATAATTTAGTAAAACTTAGCACAACCTCTTAATTTTGGTTTTCCAGTAACTAGTTTATGTGGTGAAAATCAGTTCAAACCTTATGAACCTAACCTTATACTTGTCCTTTTGTCATTGTTCTACTAGGAGGAGGTATTCTGGTGCTTTGGGAATGACACCTCTTCCAGAATTTACCTATGGTATCCATTTAATTAGGTGTGTTTCCTTAGAGGATTATGATAGTATGACTCTGTTTAACCAAGTTTGTTCAACTTTTATGACATTGAAAGAAGCATGGGATTAGGATCAAGTGTTTTTAAAACTTTTTCTTCAGTAATGCTCATGGTTATCTATGTTCTTCTCTGATGTTGCTTTCAATGACTTGGAAATCTCCCTGTATTGGGTTGCACACTTGTTTCCTGGTACAAATCTAAATTCCCTGACTTATAGCCCCTGATGCTTACTCAATTTGAGCCCTCCAATTATGAAACACTGAGAAAAGTTTGCTGTCATTCAGGGTTCTATTCATCTTTAAAATAATTCTATCAATTTCTAGATAAGATGGGGGCGGGGAGTGGAGGGTAGGTGGGACCTCCACCAATTCAAGTTATTCTAATAAACTTCCTTTGAAACTTTAACCTAGCTCTCTGCTTTTGTAATTGTGTTTACCCTAGAATAGAAATGTTGGGCTTTAAAAGCCCCAAAGGGAGGAAATTATGGGGAAATTTTTATTGCATTGTTTATTGCAATTATTGGAATTTTTTATTACATTAGCCCTGTGTAGTTTAGAGACCAGATTTGTTTAATGCTTCAGAAACCTTCCAGAAAAATGGATCACATTTTTTTGGCTCTCCTCTCTCATGAATGACTTAAAAAACTTCTTTCTAGAACTTTCTTCAGGTTTGGGCTTGTTCTTGACTGACATTTGCAGCATGAGAATATTTGAGTGTGGTGAACTACACTTTTTTCTTTGAAAAACCAGCAGAAGGATATATTTGAATCTTTTTGTAGGGAAAATAAAATCATGATTATGTGACTAAATAATGGAGGTTACGTTTACAATTCCCTCATTTCAAAATGTACCCCAAAATTTGGCTATGAGACACACATCTCAGATAAAGATTGAAAGTATTGTTATGGGAAAAGTATCTCCTCACTGAGTTCATGTAGTAGGTTACTGCTGCCTAAATAAATCTACAATGATGTCCCGAAATCATAGAGATAAAAATCTAGGTTTTATGATGCTTAAGCACATATTCAGGAGGTAGAAAGTAGCCTTGAACAAAGATTAGGATTCTATTGAAGCCTTTTACAGACAAAATTACATCAGAAAGACAGAGAAATAAAGTATTTTATGTACTGCAACCTCATACATTCTTTTAGGGTATAAAAGTTTAAAAAGACAGGTTCATAATTCCATGCTTCCTTCAACATCATGAAAGCTGAAAAATATAGTTAAACAGAACATAATCTCATATCCCCTATGGAAAGAAACCTAATTAAGCAGACTCTATAAGTATACTAAGTCAGGTTGCAGATCAAACTGTATTTAGAAGGTTTGCATAGGACTGATTGAGAAAAAAGATTCCACAAATAACTACAAATAACTACAGCACTCTGGAAAGCTTAAATTCCTCTTTGCCTTCTGGTAGAAAGAATGTCAAAAAGTTTTCCCTTTTTCCTATCACTCCAAGAGACAGGTTTTAGCTGAGAGGTTAATGTTAACAGGAAACAATCTATCCAATATTTATGAAGATGGCATAATAAAATGTAATAAAGGGAAAATGAAGGATTCCTATCACAGCGTCATATCTCTCCCTTTATCTTAATCTTATCTGAAAAAGAAGTTTCTGTTTCCTTTGGCCTTGAATAAACAGGCATGCACACTTTCTTTCCTTTGTAACGATTTAAGCATTCACTTTTTGCTTATAAATTACAATTTACCTGTCTGTACTCTGCACTTCCTTCTAGGAAGGACCCTGGAAACAATATTATAATGCAGTGAAGCATATATTATAAAGTGAAATGTGAGATGTGTACTATTTTTCTTTTTCCTCTTAGGATGATTGTATGTTTTACCCTCTATAAGTAAAATGGGTCTTGATGGAAAATACATTGTAATTTTGCATTAAGGTGAAATGGTTATGGACAGTGACAATAAGAACCACTTTTGAAACCATAAGCAAAAAAGGACTTTAATTATTTTATGCTGTTCTCTGACTACACCTGGTATAGAATGCCTTGTTAAAGAGATACATGAATTGATGGGTTTGTTTTTGGATTTTGGGGGTTTTTTTTGGTAAGATAATTCATTCAACTGGATTAATGTAATTTGCCTGGTAATAACTTTCATTTTGGATCCGTGTTTTAAATCTATGTTATTCTGTTATTATGCTTAATTTCTTCCATTGAGCTTTTGGGAAATCTTTATATAAGAAATACTGTTAATTTGGAAGAATTTTCTTAATCTGGATGACAGAGTGCCCTTCTGGTTAAAGATTGCCCCTGTTAGAAAAGACTTTTCTGGTTGGTGGTAGGACTAAGTCTCAAAATTCTCACGGCCTATAGAGGAGAATAATTTGTTTGTTATTTATATAAGAAATTGGCTCCTGATTCTGTAAATTGTGAAATTGCATCCAGAGTAATATGAGTTAGAATTAGATCTTTGAGCCAACTTAGTTTTACCTAAATACCTTAATACATAGCAACCAGTGTTTTTGTACTGAGTGATGTGTGAATTATTGTGTATTTGTGTTAAATAATAAACCTCCAGAATGTGAATATTTTCTTAATGTTTTCTTAATTGATTTTTACATTAGGATATGTTAAAGCTAGAAAAGTAAAGTGATGAATGAATGCTTTTGGAAAAGCTTTGCATATGCTCAATAATTACGGTTAATGTTTTTATTAATTATTACTTGTTGGTCAATTGTTATCACAATATGAAAAATAATTTTTCTTGCTACAAACCATAAGCAGTAAAGCTTGCTACATGGGATAGAACTGTAACTTAATTTGCTATGAATTTTGAATTCAGGTATAACTATAACTTCCATTTTCAATGAAAATGCTAAAAGCTGCTCAGAGAAATGCCTTCTGGAAACTGTTGTGGATCAATGTTAATGATTGGGGAGGTTTCAAAGAAGGCCTTATGGTAAAGGCAGGATCCTTTTGACTCAGTTTCCCCATTATGCTAATTCCTTTCTAAATAGAAATGTTTCCCTCCTAATTGCTCCTGAGGTTGACTATGATACCCTGTGAAAAACGTAAGACTGTCTTGCACGATTGATGATAAAGATGTAAAACAAAATTTTAACAGAATTGCAAATTTCAATAGATTGCTTCCAATTGAGAACTAGGAAATGTGACTGGCTTTCAAATGTTTGATCAAATAAATGAATATACTTAATTTAAACCTTCTTGGGATATCTGCAATGGTATTAATAGCCTTAAAATTTTTGCTTTTATGCCAATGAAAAGAATGAAAATAGTCTAGTAATAATGATGATCCTAAATGATATATATTAAAATTTTATCCTGGAAGTTATAGGGAACTACCAAACTTCTTTCAGGATCATTTGAATATTCACAGATAGGGGCAGCTAGGTGGTGGAGTAGATAGAGCACTAGTCCTAGAATCAAGAGGACCTGAGTTCAAATCTGGCTTCAGAAACTTACTAGTTGTGTGATCCTAGGCAAGTCACTTAAACTGATTGCCTCAAAAAAAAAAAAGCATATTCATAGATATCTGTTCATATAAATGCCTAAATACACAGGCTCTGGATATGTTTTAGTAATATGTTTGAATATGTTTAACTGATAATTTATAAAGCCTCAAGTTGGATTGAGGTTTTTACGTATAGAAGCTTAATTGTCAAGAAACTTTTTTTACTACCAAACCTGGATATGCATATGTTATATATACATACATTATAAAAAGAGAAAGAAAGTCTTCAAAATAATTAGAAATATGACCCATTATCAAGCCATACAATAGGTCTTCACTGTCATTCAATCTTAAAATGCTTAGCTTTAGAGGAAGAGTTTGTCTCAATTTGTTGAAGCTCATCCATTAAGTGGACTATTAAGAGATTTTCCATAGCATTTCAATGTGCATAAGAGGATTAGATGAATGTAAAAAAAATGTTTAGGAAAAAACTGATGTCCATAATGTGGTTTAATTGCTTGATTAAAAGACCAATTTTCAAATTAGGACAATAATGAAGAGTTACTAATTATAAAGAATAGATTTTAATACAATAGCTAACTTTCTTAAACTCAAGCTTCAAATTATTTTTTAAAAATTTTGCAAATGGAGGACTGATTTTTTTTTCTGCTTGAGGTGTCTCATGGATAACATCAAGAGACAAAAGGAGTTATTTTTACAAAATTTGATTCTTCCTCTAATGGATAGTTTTATTCATATCATGTATAGGGTTCAGGTAAAGATAGCAAGAACAAGTAGCATGTGAAGATTGAAATTCTCTATAGGTAGCTTAATTTGATGTTCCTCCTGTAACTCTTGTGTTTATAAGATCCATGGGATCTAAACAAGCTTTTATCACATGAACTAACTACAAGAAGACCTATGTAATTAAATTTTGTCAAGCTTCCCTAAATTATACTAAGTCTTATCAGTGGCAGATTTAAGCAGCATTAACTAGGGAATCTCTACAAGTGACTTGGAACCTGAGAAATGGATCCACTAGGGGGAATACCTCTCCAAAACTGCGCTAGGAACAGGGCTAATTTCAAGTCAACTAATATCTCAATTACGGAAATCAGTATGTTGATTCAGGAGTATGTATTTCTGAATTGGACACTGTGTAAACAATGGTCAAAGACAGACCATTCTGTCACAGAATTTTCAAGAGAAAATGTTTCCTGGAAATAGATGGCTTCATAGGTAGACAGCTAAACCTAAGTCAACAGGATAAGAAATCCATTGTTTAAATGGATTTCATCTAAATGTTGCCCTTATGTGTTTGACTAAATTAACTTTTTAATTTTAAATTATTTTATTTGTTTTCAGTTTTCTACAATCACTTCCATATATCTTTAGATTTTTTTTCGTCCCTCCTTCTTCTTCCCCCCTCCCTCCCCACTCCCTCTCTGAGATGGCATGAAATCTTTTATAGGTTCTACACATATATTCCTATTAAATACATTTTCACCTTAGTCATATTGCATAGAGTAATTAAAATGAATGAGAGAAACCATAAAACAAAATAAAACAACACAACACAAGAGAAAATGGTCTGCTTCATTCTGCCATCCAATTCCATAGTTCTTTCTCTGGATGGGGAAGGCATTTTGCCTCAAGAGCCCATTGGGAATTTTTTAGGTCCTTGCATTGCTATGAAGGACTAAGTCTACCAGAATAGTTCCTCTCACACTGTGGTTTTTGCTGTGTACAAAGTTCTCCTGGTTCTGCTCCTTTCCCTCAGCATCAGTTCATATAAGTCCTTCCAGGCCTCTCTGAAGTCTTCCTGTTCATCGTTTCTTATAGCACAATAGTATTCCTTTTCATTCATATACCACAACTTGTTCAGCTATTCCCCAATTGATGGGCATCCTTTTGATTTCCAGTTTTTGGCCACCACAAAGAGAGCTGCTATAAATATTTTTATACACATGGGATCTTTTCCCACTTTTATGAACTCTTTGGGATACAGTCCTAGAAGCGATATTGCTGCTTGACTAAATTATTAATATTTCCTCAGCACCTGAATTGCTTTGAGATGTTAGAAAAGCATCCAGAGAAGATTAAATATGTAAGGATATCTGACCAGGACAGTTAAGATTGGTTGCCAGTAACAGGCTGGATCCAATAAATTTTGAAAATCCTGTTTTATAAAATGCTAACAATTGTCATTATATTTCTTTTGTTTTGCTCTTTTTTCAATGATTTTTAATACTTGAATCTGCCTGTGGAAATATTTCTCTGAAAACTTATATTAAAATGTCTAGAGAGGAAATAGGTAGGATGTACAAGAATATGATCGGAGAAGCACGTGATATGTCTATGACCAAAGGCTTGGAATATCATAAGAGAATTTTAATATTGTTGTCATTTGCCTGAAATAGTAAGTCATATCTCTAGCTGGAAAAATTTAGATTAAGCATCTAACTTTAGCCCTGTAGTTAACTGGTCAGTTACTGCTCTGTCTGGTGGCAAAAAAAATTAGCTTGAGATTAGCTTAATTAGCTGAATCCCCCAGTATTTGCTGATCAGTTTATTATTTATTATTATTATCAGTAGATCTTCCCCTTATGCTATCAGTTTTTTGATGTATAAACCTTTACCTTCCCCTTTTGTCCTCTGTAAAAAATTCCAATTGTATCTATCCTGCTTTGATCAATGTAAAATTTTTGGAAATGCTTCTTGTGGCCCTTTGATTTTTGTGTACCATGGGACCGTGCTCCAAGAATAAAATAAATGGGATATGTCTCTCCATGTTCATAAATATGATTGACAGCAGTACTTATCAGAGAATCCCTAAATAATTTTGTATTCAAACATGGAGTGTAATCTCCTCTAATACAACCTCACTCTCTGGGGAGTAATGGGGCATTAGATTCACACTTTAGCTCAGTTTCTTTATAATCCTTCTAAGTTCCAAGTCAAAAGCTTCTTTTGAGTTTTTCTCCTTGTACCTCGCTTCTCAGAGAGTGACCAACAGCGACAAAGGCAACAGAGAGGCTAAGAAGGATGAGAACTGAGAAAAGACTCTTAGATTTGGCTTGTAAGAGACCACTGATGATTTTGAAAAGAGGAATTTCAGTGGAATAATGAGATTATTCTACAAACCATTCTACAAATGGTTGAGGAGTGAGTGGGAAGAAAAGAAGGATAGGCAACAAGTATAGAGTTTTCTAGAAGTTTGGTTGAAAAAGGGAGGAGAGTTATATAATAATAATTTAAGGAGATGATAGGATTTAATGAAGGTTTTATAAAATTGGGGTAAACTTGGGAATGTTTGAGAGAAGTGAAGGAACTCATATATAGGAAGAAGTTTCAGTAGGCAATGAGACACACACACTCACACACACAGATAGAGGAAACGGAAACAGGACATGAAAGAGCATGATTGAGGGGACAATCTGTTAAACAAAAAGGCCAGCAACACAGGATAGAATAGGATCAAGGGGTCATGGAGGAGCATTGCCTTGACAAGAAGAAGAGAAAGTGGGATAACACCAAGAGACTTTAAGATGAAAAGGGGAAAAGAGAAAGTTCACTGTGAATGCCCTTAATTTTCTCAGTAAAGTAACAACTGAATTCCTAAGCTGATAGAGGAAAGTGTGAAAACCTTAAGGAGAGGAAAATTGATTTTGAATAGCCTCTGTAGGGAATGTGATAGGGCATCAATTAAGGAGAAATAAAAATATTGGCTTCTGGCAGTGAGGGCCCAGTTAAAGTTAGAGATCACAAATTTGTGATCTACCCAATCACCACATTTATATGACTTTCTCTTGCTATATTCAGAAACACATGAATAGGAGCTGAGGAAGAAGATGGTGGGAGCTGTAATTTGGCAAACAGTGGGGGAGAAGAGGGGGAGAGATTTGAGAGCATAGAACAGCATGGAGTTGAATTGGTGAACTATAGGGTTAAGATAGGGAAACTGCAAAAAATGAAGTCAGAGAAGGGGCAATGAACTGAGAAAGCAGAGAGGAGAAAAGGCATTGGAGGCCATGAGGAGGGCAAAGACTGTGTTCAGAAGGCGTGAGGCATGGAGGATAAAAGATGGAGGCTATGGCCAAAGGAATCTCCAGAGATTTTTGATCAGTGAAATGGAACACTTGTGAATAATGATGAGATCTTAAGATCATCAAGAAAAACAGAAGTATTCCAAGTCCTTAGGGCCTCTATGAATCCCGATGATGATATAGTTCAGAGGAGATATATGTCTCATATCTCAGCATATTTGAATGCAAATAGTTTACCCTTGTTTAGTGCTTTATCATTGTTCATTTCTGTTTACCTTTCTATGTTTGTCTTCACTCCAACTTCAAAGTTTCTCTGCATCTCTGTTCTTTTCATCAGAAATGCTTGGAAGTCTCATTTACAGTCTGTCCTAGGTCTGCTACCCAGATCTGGGCAGTGGGCAACAAAGCTACCAGTTGGAACTTGTCCTTGATATGGGTCTGGGGGTGCCTCAAGCAGGTCTTAGACTTTCTCTTTCACTCATGTCCGGGCTCTTCCTGGCTGCTGTTTTCCTTTCTCAAAGATAGCATTCCTGATCAGTCAATCAACACATATCTCATTAAGCCTTTATTATGTGCCAAACACTGTACTAGGCAATGAGAATATGAGTACAAAGAATGAAACAATCCCTGATCACAAGGAGTTACATTCTAATTGGCAAGACAAGTACATATTATTTATATATGTAATAAATTATAAATTATATAAATATAATTTATTTTAGACATATTTATTCAAATATATGAATAAATTATATATGCACATTTATTTATATATGTATATATCATAGTTAAATACAAGATAATTCTGGAGGGAAAGAACTAGCAATTGAAGGAGGGAAAGGAAAGGCAAAGAAAAAAAGAAGATGTTTCAGCTGCATCCTAAAGCAAAAGAGAGACTCTATAAGGTAGAGATAAATACATTCTCATGGAGACTGATGGCTTCTGAAATGAAATGAAGACAGGAAATGGAGTGTTGTGTATGAGAAATAGTGAGAAAGTCAATTTGGTTAGATTGCAGAGTACAGCACAGAGGGCCTCAAAGATAGGTTGTGTAGGGCTTTCAAAGATACACAGAGGAGTTTATGTTTTATCTCGGAGACAGCAGAAATACAATGGAGTGGACTGAGCAGAGGAGTGATGTGATCAGATCTGTGCTCTATGAAAGTCACTTGGCAGCAACATTTCAGAGAGACTGAGAGAGAGGCAGGGAGGTCAATTAGGATGCTCATTCATCTAGGTGACAGAGGAGGAGGGCCTGAGCTAAAGTAAGAGCTGTGTGAGTGAAAAGAAGGGTTGGATGCCAATGATATTGTCAAGGAATAACCAATGAGATTTGGAAATCAATTTGCTATGTGGGATGAGGAGTTAAGGAAAATGTTGAGATTATAAACCTGGGAGCCTGGAAAGATGGTGGTGACTTCAACAGATATAGGGAGGTTGGGAAGAAGGGAGAGTTTAAGGGAAAAAACAACAATGGCTTCCATTTGAAAGGTATTGAGTTTAGAATGTCTCTGGGACATCCAGATTGAAATAGCTATAATGCTAAGGGAATTTGAAGATCTTCCCTGCCCCTTAATAGGTCCATGTCACCTGCTTTGAGCTTTGGCCCAGCTCACAACTTGAGTCACATAAAGCCCATGGTGGGAAGAGCTTGCCAAATGAATAGAGCAGGAAGGGTAGAGCTGAGAGAGACAGCAGGCAGAGCAGAGCAGCTAGCATGAGTGAGAGAGGGAGTGATTTTGTCTAAAGGAGCTTGTTTGTGGGGAGGCCTGACTGAGGGAAGACTTGAGGATGACCATGTTTTCTGCATTGATAATATGTATAGATTTTTTTATTACTGTGATTGATTTGATTGATTTGATTGATTTGACTTTCTGGTATTTGAATAAAGGTCTTGGTTTCATCTTTAAGGAAAAGAGTTTATATTTTGCCAATTTACCCTGGAAGTATGCATGCATATCCATAGCAGCTGCTGTGGGTATTGGTGTTACAAATGATAATAAGGATGGAATTGTGAAATATAAAACCTCTACTTGGAGACAGAAAGGCTTTAGGGAAGGAAATGGGTATCTCAGGATGGGAGGATTTACCTTATTCCTCCCTGTCACAAGAATGGGCTAAAAGCACAGGACTATGAAAACTGGAAACTGAAGTGACAGAAGGGAGAACCCAGAGATTTAGAAAGATGTTTGCAAGCAACACCAGTGAACTGGGGAAAGAAATGGCAGGGATATGAAGAAGAAGATAGGCATTGTTGACAAGCTATCGTATTACCTGTAAAAATAGGGATAAATTTCTGGAAGAAAAAGTTCAGCTGAAAAAGGAGTTATCTGATTTGCAAGAGAAGTTTTCTATGAAACAGCATCTAAACTTACCTTTAGAAGAACAAGCTAAAAAGTGTCATGTGGTAGAAGGAAAGGAATCTATGAGTTTAGCTCAGAAAAAAAAAACACAAAAGTTTACAACGGGAAGATTCATGCAATCTTTGTACCTACGGGGCCTACCTGGGGTCCAGACACCTGGGAGGAAGACATGGGGGAGGAAAACAAGACAAATGTAGGTGAGGAGGCTTCTAGGAATGTGGGCGCAAGTCCAATACTACAAATGAAGCAGGAGAACCGGGGGGGGGGGGGGGGGGGACCACACAGTGTCTAAGGAAGTAACTGAGGATTTTACTCAGCAAGAGGTCACTGATATTTTAAGCCAATTCTCCCTAGAAATGGGAGAATCATTAGTATCTTGGATGGTGAGAATCAGTGAAGAAGGGGCTGGAAGAATATAGATAGATAATATAGATTATTTGAAATTCATAGGTATTAGACATAATCCTTTTGTACAACAGGTTTTTAGGGATTACCATATTCAAGGAGGTAACAACAGAACTAATCAGTTAGCTTTTGCTGTTGAGGGATGCAGTAGATAGACCCTGGTGTTTGATTAGAGACTGTATGAGAAAGTTAAAGGAAGAGGTAATGAAAACTGCAGTTATGGTCAGAGATGCAGATACCGATCATAACACTCCCTTAACCGTTCCTCATAAAAATATAATAGTGAGAACTATTCCTCCTGCTTAAGAGTAAAACAATGCCTCAGTGTAACTTCTTAGTTGCCCCATGAATGGAAGAAAAGAACTTCTAGCCATTCAAAGTTATGAGTTACCTCTTTGCCATATGTTCTCTCTTAACCTGAACCCACTTTATCTTAGTCTCTATATGTACTTCTGGAAAAGTACATCACAGACACTTTGGGGGGGAAGCGTTGTACCAGTTGTCCTCATTATACCATCTTAGTAAATAAATATCCTTTTCTAAAATCTGCTCAGGGCTGGCTGTTTGCTGTTGTTCAGTCATGTCTAACTTTCTGTGACCCTATTTGGTGTTTTTTTGGCAAAGATACTGGAGTGATTTGCCATTTTCTTCTCCAGCTCATTTTACAGATCAGAAAAATGAGGCAAACAGAGTTAAGTGACTTGCCCAGGGTCACACAGCCATATCTGCACTTACAAACACAAGTCTTCCTGACTTTAAGCCTGTCCATCTAACTGCCTGGCTGACTATATTCATTCTCAACTGATAGTATTGAGGGCAAGAACACCAGTGGAGACTTAGCCAATGACTTTAAAGAATTGCCTCTGACACTTCAAAATTATTCTTAAGATCCTGAGGAGGAAATGTAACTTAGTTATAGGGATCCAATTCTTTAGTGGGAGTGGGAGTTGAGATGAGGATCCTCAGAGCTTATGTAAATTAATATGAGAAATGAGATATTGCATTCCTAAAATACTAGAACATACCAGTTTTCCTAAAGCATGCTACGATTGTTCATGCTTTTATTTTTTAGCTTTTTTTCCCTTTTAACAAACCTACAACACATGCTTCCTTTGTTACATGAGTCCAGACACCCAAGAGAAGTGATTATTTTTCTATGATAATAATAAACAATTATTAAATTATGATTAAGGATTTTCCTTTCTATTTCCTCATTCAGGGGCCAGCCCTTGTAGGCCTTTCAGCTAGTCTCTGAAGGACAAGGCTGATTGATGAGATTGGCTAATCCTCAGGGTACACACTCCAGAAGATTTTGGGAGGGACCCTACACACGTAGGAGACCTTATTTTTAATTAGAGCATAAACAGATTCTAATCTAGATGAATTTCAACCCCAAAGTATCAAGTCTATGTCCTTTCATCCCTCTATTGGAGTCTAAGGTAACCCAGGTCAGGAGAAAACCAACCAGAGTGGATTGGGTAGCAATAGATTATCCAGATTGCTAGAGGTGGCTGAATCTCATGATTGTCATGTTCTCAGCAGGAGGAGCTGAAGATTTTTAGCCCACCTCCTCCTTAATTAATTAATCCATTACAATAAATCCATTAATTAATACATACCCTTTCATTAATTGTTCACCTGTCAGGGTTGATTTTCACTTGTCAGGAGCACCCCCTTTTCCAAAGGTATTTAAGCATTCAGGGATCTCCATGGATTGGTCTTTGGTTTTGGAGAGAAACTAGTGATCACCAAATTATTGTTAGCTAACCTAATTAACAAATTGATTATTAATTACCCAGAAACTCTGTCTCTTGGGATTTTCATTTGTTACACACCTCATCTGAGATCCTTTCAAATTATAGGTTCATAGGAAGAGGTTTACCCTTTGTCCTAGACGGTCCTCAGGAATCAACCCTAAGTGCTTAATGCTTTTCTTAGGAGTTTCACACTGGCTTGAAGTTTATTTCATGTTGTTTTCTATTGTATCTAATTGAGTCTACTTATCCTGTTATTGGATGAGTTTGGAAATCCAGTAGGAAGGTCTTTACAGTATCAGGCATCCATTAGGGGAAAATTTCAGATGTCCTTTGGAATAGGGATCTAAAAGAAATTTGCCTGGACTTTAAAAAGGGATCTCCTATGTTACAGGGACCCCCAGAGGAATTTTGATATGCCCTAGGTAGAAAGGACCCAGTAAATTTTTTTCAGATTGCAGTTGAACCTTATGAGCTGAATGCTGAAGGAAATCATTGCAGAATGTTGTTGTTTGTTTTATCCAGGATAGCTTGGTTTCTCATCTGAAGGATAAGAGGTCTCCAGTCCCTGTAGGGAGAGTCTTATGTGCTCTGAGATTCTGATAAGGACTCAGTTTTCCTTCTGAGTTGAGAAGTTTGGTTTTCTTTTCCTCTTTAATTTACTCAGTGGAGCAGCTAGGTGGTGCAGTAGATAGAGCACCAGTGCAGGGGTCAGGAGGACCTGAGTTCAAATCTCACCTCAGACACTTGACACTCACTAGCTGTGTGACCTTGGGCAAGTCACTTAACCCCAGTTGCCTCATTCTGGGTCATCTCCAGTCATCCTGATGAATATCTGGTCACTGGATCCAGATGGCTCTGGAGGAAGTGAGGCTGATGACCTGCACAGTCCTCCCTCACTCAAAATAAAGTCAAGTGCAAGTCATATCACTATTTCTCAACCCTCTCCCACTCAAAACAAAGTCAAGTGCAAGTCATGTCATTATTTCTCTGATGGCGTGGTCTTCTTCAGCAACGAAGAATGAACACACAATTTACTCAGTGACTAAATCAGAGATGCTTTGCAAGCACTAAAATAAATAAGAGATAATTGTTGGTTGACCACAGGTCCTAAATCCCTTCAGGGACAGAGACTGAGAAGTTCTATAGGGATCAGCTGTCCTCCTGAGATAGAAAGCTGATTTTCTTTTTCTTTTTTTTTTTAATATTTATTTTTAGTTCCAAATTCTCCCCTTCCTCCATCCATTAAGAAAGCAAAAAAAAATACATAACCTATTATAAATATGAAGACATGAAAAACAAATGTCTCCTGGAAAAAAAATAAAAACAAGAAAAGGGAAGAAAGAAAAAAATGTTTCAATTAGCACTTTGAATCCATCCTGGAGGTGGAGAGCATGTTTCTTCACCAGTCCTTTGGAATTGTGCTTGGTCATTTTGTTGATCAAGGTTAATAATTCTTTCACAGATGATAATCTTTAAAGTATTTCTATTACTGTGAAAATCATTCAGATCTACTCACTTCACTTTGCATCAGTTCCTACAAGTTTTGTCAGATTTTTCTAAAGCCATCTCCTTCACCACTTCTTACAGCATAATAGTATTCCTTCACATTCGCATACCATAACTGGTTCAGCCATTCCCCATGTGAAGGGCATCCCCTCCATTTCCAATTCTTTGCCACCACAAAAAGAGCTGCTATAAATTTTTTTTTTGCATAGATAGGTCCTCTTCTTCTCTTTGATCCCTTTGAAGGCGTAGACCTAGTAGTGGTATTGCTTCATCAAAGGGTATGCACAGTTTAATAGTTTTAGGGGGATAGTTCCAAACTGCTTTCCAGAATGGTTGGATTACTTCACAGCTCTAACAATGCATTAGTGTCCCAATTTCCCTAAATTCTCTCCAGCATTTGTCATTTTCCTTTCTTTGTCATCTTAGCCAATCTTATGGGTGTGAAGTGGTACTTCAGAGTTATTTTAATTTCCACTTTTCTAGTTATTAGTAATACAGAGTATTTTTTTATATGACTATTGATGGCTTTGATTTCTCCCTGTAAAAACTGCCTGTTCATATACTTTGACCAATTATCAGTTGGGGAATGGCCATTATTCTTACAAATTTGGTGCATATATGTAAAATTGATATTAAGTTAGTTATTGATATTAAATTGATACTAACATTAATATTGACACATTAACAAATAGAACTAAATAGAACTGTGTTGTTAATCATTGGTGACCACACATGAAAAAAAGAGAGTGTGAGTTGGTAGCATTAAAGAAGAGACACTATAATCCATCAGCCATTCACCTAGAATGCTGAAAGAGGTACAGCCAACCTCATCTTGAGACAGTAAAGCCAGCATATCATGACAGTTACATTGGTTGCCACAGTCAAAGAATTCATTGCCATGTCACCAGCTTACTGAAAACTCTGCTTAATTAGAGTGATCCTTGGGAAGACATAGGGTCCCGGTTCTAAAGCTGGGGTTATGTGGCAATTAAAGCTGAATGAGTGATATGGACCCATCCTAAACATTCTATTGCTGGGACTGTACTTGAAGACTTTGCTGAAATAGCCTTCAAATGCTCGTGATGGAGACATATGAATAATACTGGATGGATGTTCTAGTCTAGTAACTCTACAGAAAAGAAAATCCTGTTTTTCTCTTATCACCCACATTTGATGAAACTGTGCTGGTTCTTTGTGATCACTGCTTTCATTTCTAAATATCCACTATCCATCCCTTTAGTAATATTTTCTAGAATTTTGCCAGGAAATAAAGTCAAGAACACTGGTCTATAGACTTCAGATTTCATTCTCTTCCCTTTTCTGAAAACTAGGATATTTGCCCATCTCTAGTTGTGTGGCTCCTCTCATTCTCCAAGGTATTTCAAAGATTGCCAGCAGTGACTCATCTGTGCTTTTGCCAGTTCTTTTAGTGCCTTAGAACATAGTTCAATGGAACAAGAGACTTGAACTCAACCTCATGTTGCATTCCTATCCCTCACGCCACTTGAGTGACTAGACAGAATAAATGATGTTTCTTCTGAAGGAATTTATGATCATGGTTAGAAGTGCTAACCGGTAGAGAACAGAGAGGATAAAAAAAGGGAGATGGGGAAGGTAGAGAAAGGACAATAGAGGCATCTGGGAAGAAGAAGCCTTTGGTGATTTTGCCATCATCTTACATGGAAGGGATATCACTAAAGATACTTATCTTAGGAACATAGATTTGGGGCTGTAAAGGAGTTTCAGAATTCATTTAGCCCGATCCCTCCATTTTACAGATGAGAAATTGGGCCTCAGAGACTTGTCCAGTGTCACACAGGTACCTGTGGTATGAAATCAGTTCCCTTGACTTCAAACCCAACCCTCTTTCCAACGTGTCATGTTTTCATCACCTTGCTTGAACCAAGTGGACTGTGGAACAGCAAGAGTAGGAGGAAACTAGAGAGAAGGAAAAATTGGCTGTTAAATCCAGCCCCATACCAAGTCTCAAGTTGGTAGGGGACATTAGGCAAAAACAAGACACTAAGTATGAAGGGAGATTCTACCAAAAGAGCCTTCACATCTAGGACTGTTTGTGATTCTGGAGATTGACATAAATTGTCTTTGGGACTAAGAGTTACTCATTTAAGGGATTCTATTTTGATTTCTTCCATTAATGAAGCTTCTCTCTCTCTCTCTCTCTCTCTCTCTCTCTCTCTCTCTCTCTCTCTCTCTCTCTCTCTCTGTGTGTGTGTGTGTGTGTGTGTGTGTGTGCATGTGTGTGAAAACTGTGTGCAGGTAGGAAGTTGGTTTCAATACCTTTTCCCAGTTTTCTTAGGTGAAAGCACACAAACAAGAGAGTGATAAAATCTCCCAGTGTATTAAGACTCTTTACAGCAGGAAAGCCTCTGACACAAGGGTTACACTTAACTTCTCTGAGCCTCAGCTTCCTCATCTGTAAAAATGGGGACCCTAACATTTGTACTACCTACCTTATGGGAGTAACACACTGCAAGCTTGGTCAGGGCTGAGAACCTCAATGTGGCAAATCTTTTCAATGACATCTCCTTCCTCCCCTTCAGTCTCTGGGAGACAACGGAGGAAACGTTGCAGAGACTTTGGAAACGGAGGTGTAAGAAATGATAAGCTATGGAGCTTGAGGAAAAGGACCGACACACCGAGAAATATCACAGGTAGGAGCAAAGCAGAGATTTCAATGCAGCGGAAGGAAGCTGAGCTCGTCTTGCGGCAGGCAGTGCAAATGTTCACAGCACACAGATGGGACTGCAACAAACCTGCCGGAGAGAGGACATGATCAGCAAGGGATTCTTCCCCTACCCCTCAGCTTTGAAGAAGGATATCTGAAAGGCATTTTTTTTCGGCTTTCCTCTCTTCTCCTTCTGACTGTAGGGAGGGAGGACTGCAAAATACCCAATATATCCTATTTTCCCATATTGTCCTGCTGAGGCTAATTTACCAGCCTGATTCTTCGTTTTTAAATAAATTAGTTTATTCTTATTGTCCACAGTCAAATCACTATATGAGATTAGAGTGCCCCATCCCAGGGGGACCCTGAGGATTTTTGTGCTTTATAGACAATCTGTGCTAAGACCCTCTAGTTCTGCGATGGGTGGTTAAAAGACCACTCTAGTAGTTATCAAGTCACAATTTAGCTTTATTAATGATTTGATAACTTTCCCAAACAAAATCCAAAAACTTGAACTCAGGGGTCACTTAGATTTTCCCCAGAACAGAGGCTCTTACTGTGAGGTTCGTGGGGACCTGGGTTCAGATCCTGCCACTGATGTTCATTACCTGTGTGACCTCACTCTCCCTGGTTTCTTTCTCTGCAAAACGACAATGTTGGATTAGATGACCTTTAAGGTGCAGGCCACTTCCCCAAATCCTTTGCCTCTAATGCAGTTTCAAGCCCCACTAGAAGAAAAGTCCTGGGAAAAAACTCCTCACCCTCCTCCCTGCTCTGGGCAAGTCTAAAGTTCAGGATTCTGAACAGTTAACCTCAAGGTCTCCCACCTTAATTCTGGGTTGAATGACCTCTGGGAATGTTTGATTGGAGATGATTTTCAAGGGGCTGAGTCAGCTTGTCCTGTCAGGAACAGGTGGATGTGTTATAGGTCAAAGACAGCAGAGAGGTCGATATCCTTGCCCTGCCCTATCCCATCACTTCCTCCCTTAAATCCCTCCTGGCCCCTGGCACTCTGCTCCCTACATGGTGACTTTCCTTGGAGTTAAATCAAGTCAACAAACATTTGAGAATTAGTCTGTGCCAGGCACTGTGTTGTGAGCTGGGGAAACAAAAAAAGGCAAAAAACTCTCCTGGCTTCCAAGCTCACTGTCTAATGAGAGAGACAATACGCAAATAGCAAAGTCCAAGCAAGATCGATATACAGCATTACAATTAAGGGGAATCAGAAAGGCTTCCCATAGGACTCAAAGGACACCAGGAGAAAAGATTGAGGAAAGAGTGAATTCTAGGAATGGAGGAACCACTGAAAATGTCCTGAGTCATATTATGGAGTGACACTGCCAGAGGAGAGAAGGGAAAAAGAGTAACCTAGCGGAGGTAGAGTTGACAAGATTTGGCAGCTGATTAGATATGATGGGAGAGAGGACGAGGAGTTGACCTTATCTGTCTTATAATCCTGAGCTGGGAAAATAGTGGTTCCCTTAATGGGGAAGTTAGAGGAGAAAAGAAGAAAATATAATGAGGAAGGAAGAAAGGAGAATCAGAGAAGAAACTGTAATGAGTTCTGTTTTGGATATGTTGAGTTTAAGAGGTCTGTGAGACATCAGGTTCAAGATATTCAATAGGTACTTGGAGATGGGAAATGTGTTTATTCCCTCCATTCTCCTCAGCCCCAGTCAAATGACCTCCATGACTGTCTCCAGCAACCCAATTCCAAAGAATGCTTGAAACTATTGATAAAAAAAAAAAAACAGTAAACCTGAACTGACTCTTCAATGAAACAAAGGATTTTGAGAAACACAGATGAGAAAAGATACCATTCATTCTAGACAGGAGGGACTGCCCATGCAAAAGCATGGAGGTACGAAATTGAATGTTAAGTTAGGTCAATAGCAAACTGGTCAATTTGGTTGGAACAACGAGTGCGTGAAGGGAACTAATATGAAATAAGTTGAAGAAATAGATTGGACCTATATTGTAAGGAGTTTTAAAGGCCAAACAGAGGAATTTGTATTTTATCCTGCTAATGTAAGGAAATATGCATTTTATCATAGTGAACCCTGAAGAGTCTTAAGTACAGGAATGATATGGTCACACTTAAGCCTTAAGAAGATTATTTTGGCAACTGGATCGAAGATAGATGGGAGGAGAGTGAGATGAAACAAGGAGAATAATTCAGATGTTGTGGCAATAGTTCAGATTAGAGATAGTGAGGCCTTGGTCAAGGTTCCTGGTTATAGAAGGAGAGAAAAGGGGACAGAAATTAGAGATAAAATATGAAAAGGATTGTTTATTTAGCAAAGAAATGGTGCATATCAGGAAATAGGTAAATAACAGGAAAGTAACATAATCAGTCAATGTTCAAACACCACCTCAAACACCTCTTCTGGACCTCCAGGTAAAGAGTTCAAGTCCTTTAGAAACTGAGTGAAGGAAGATGGAGGTGCTGACAGACAGAGGGCAGGAAGAGGCTTTGGGCGCACTTGGTGTTAAAATAGAAGGAGACTAACCATATGGGGATTTTTCCATCTAGCTATCATTTATCTCTCTAACTTGAGGGCAAGAAACACCGTCAAGCTTTTTTTCCCCTCCTGAAAGCCTAAGACATGTTCCTTGCCTTCAGGGGAGATCATGTTCAAGACAGAAAAATGATGGCTAGTTAGAAAATCCCCATATGGTTAGATTCTCTTTCTATTTTAATGCTCAGTGTCCTAGAAGCCTGATTCCTGCCCTGTCACCACCAGCACCTCCGTCCTCCTACATCAGTAATGTTTCAGACAAAGTTGTGGAGTTTAATTAGCCCAATATGTTTAGCCAGGACCTCCACCTGCCCCTCTCCCCCCTTTCTAGCTTCTGCTCTCTGAGAAGCAGCTCCCAACCATGGTTTTGGTTCATGAAATAAGCCCTGGGTCCATTTTTTTTCCCATAGATAAAAAGAGATGTACAACAAGAGAAGAAAAGGGTTGGTGGAAGGCTTTATTAATGTGTCTTTCTACTGGACTCTTGAGCAACAAGTCAAGTCGACAAGCATGTCTTAAGCACCTACTATGTACCATCGTGCTAAGCACCGGCATACAAAGACAGACAAAAACAAAAACTGTACTCAAGGAGCTCATGGTCTAAGGAGGAAGACAATATATAAACAACTACGTACCAACAAGATGCAGACAGGATAAACTGGAGATAATCAGCAGAGGGAAGGTACTCCTGGCATTAAGGGGGATGGGTAAAGAATGCCCATAGAACAAGAGATTCTTTATATACATATATATACATGCATGCATGTAGATGTATACTGTATATCTATACACATATGCATATGCATGTGTGTATATGTGTACATGGATGCATATATGTATACATATACATATATATACAAATGTATGTTTTTTATTTTCCCCCAATTACATTAAAGCAATTTTTAAAAAAAGTTTTGAGTTCCAAAATTTATCCCTACCTCCTTCCTGTCCCCCTCTTGACAGTAAAAGCAATCAGATATAGGTTATATATGTGCATTTGTATAAAACATTTCCACATTAGTGATTTTGTACAAGAAGACTCAAATAAAAGAAAAAGAATGAAAGAAAGTGAAAAATGGTTTGCTTCAGTCTGTATTAAAATAATATCAATTCTTTCTCTGGAGGTGGATAGTATGCTCCATCAGTTGTCCTTTGGGATTGCCTTGGATCATTGTATTGCAGAGAATAGCTACGTCATTCATAGTTCTTCATTGAACTGCAGTTACTGTGTATGACATTCTCCTGGTTCTGCTCCCCTCATTCAGCATCAGTTCATGTAAGTCTTTCCAGGTTTTTCTGAAATCTGCCTGCTCATCATTTCTTATAGCACAATAGTGTTCCATTACATTCATACACCACAATGTGTTCAGCCATTTCCCATGGGCATCTCTTCAATTTTCAATTCTTTGCCACCACAAAAAGAACTGCTATAAATATTTTGTACTAATAGGTCCTTTACTCTCCCCCACTTTTTTTTTAATGTTTTTGGAATAGACGTAGCAATAGTATTGTTGGATCAAAGGATATGTACAATTTTATAGAACATGGAATTTTAATGAGATTTGAAGAAAGTCAAAGAAGTTAGGAGGTGTAGATGAGAAGAAAGAGAGTTCCAATCTCCTGACTAAGAACTCATGAGTGAGGAAAAAGAATTTCTGCCCTCCGCCCCACCCCCCCCCCACGTTCCCCCCAAGCCCAAAGGCTTTGGGATACTCTACTGCTAAGATAGGAATCTCCCTGATAGCCAGCCCTGAAAGGTCACTAGAGGTTGTTGCCAGGAATAGGGTTTATCTGTGGGAGTGAGAAGATAGAAAACACAGGAAATCAGGGAGGAGTCAAGACCTGAGGCATTCAACCGATTGCATTTTTCTAGAAATGAACTCTGCCACCAGGAACTTGGCCTCACAGGAAGGAGGACAGAGAGGGAGTAGGTTAGGTGTAGAAGCTCCAGCTCCACACTGAAATCTCAGCAGCTCAGTCAGAGCCTTGAACTTCGCCCTCACCCAGCCTCGAGGCAGCCAGACAGCAAACTGACAAATCTGGAAAATGGAGCCAGGCGAGACCCAGACGAAACAGGACCCCAGGTAAGTGAAAGAAGCTCCGGAACTTTAAGTCCCTGGAAGTTTGATTGCTGAGCTCTAGGTATCCCCTTTCCCCCGCCAAATAACCCCGCCTTGTACCTAGGTAGCCACTATGTCTACTTCCCACAGTGGGAACCTTCACATTGAACCCATTCCCGGCACAGAAAGGGAACAAGCTAGTGGTCCAGCCCAGGGAGAGAGACAAAGAAACTCCTCTGGGTCATTGGGATAGACGTAGCAATAGTATTGCTGGATCAAAGGATATGTACAATTTCATAGAACATGGAATTCCAATGAGACTTGAAGAAAGTCAGGGAAGACTCAGGCTGCCCTGGGGACAGTGGTTCCGCTTGACACGTTGACCCCATGTGGAAAGCAGTAATTTTCTCTGTGTTATTTGGTCACTCCTGACCAGATCTGGGTGGTGAGAGGAGGATGGAATTGTGTCACTGACAGGTAGGAGGGCCAGGCTTTCCTGGAGAGCAGCCACAATCCCAGACAGCAGTCACAGAATCACAGATGAGAATGCAGGGGTGGCCCATGGGGGTGAAGTGACTTACCTAGGGTCACATAGATAGTAAGCTTCAGAGGCAAAATTTGAACCCAGGTCCTCTGACTCCAAAACTCGCATGATTTCAACTATGTCATGATAGCAACTGGTGGAGCAAGAGCCTAGAGTCAGGAAGATCTGAGTTCAAATCCGACTTCAGACACTTACCAGCTGTGTAGTGTAGCCTTGGGCAAGTCACTTGAAAATTCTGTCTGCCTCAGTTTTCTCTACTGTAAAATGGGGATAATAACATCAAAGATCTCTCAGGATTGTTGCAAGGCTCAAATGAAAAAATGTAGGAAAAACGCTCTAGCCCTTGCCTGACGCATAGTAGGCACCATGTAAATGCTTATTCTCTTCCCTTTCCCCTCCTCCCATCCCATGCCAAGTCTTGCCCTCTGAGTATGATAGGTTTTTCAGTCAAGGTGCTTAGTCCTCCCCATGTCAAGGATCTTTCCACTTGCAGAAGTGGGAGAAATTGAGAACAAAAATGAGATCAACCCACAGAGATAGTGCCATATAGCAAAAAGAACACAGGTAGGAGCCAAAGACCTGAGTTCAAATCCTGACTGCTTCATTATAGCTATGTGACTTCAGGCAAGTCATTGCCCTTTTCTGGCCCTCAGTTTCTTTTACCTCTAAAATGGAAGGACTGTTTCCAAAGGATCTCCAAAGTTGCTTCTAGACCTGATTCTCATAAAGGATTCTGGAGGATCTCTAGGGTCACTTCTAGATCTGAATGGTTACAGAATCCAGTCCATAATGGTTGGAGAGGACAGAGGCTAGAGAGAACATTTGGTAATTCAAGGATGAACCCCCACCTACACAAAGTCCGTCTGTTCCCACCATGATTTTGAACATTGGAGTCAGTGAGATGTATTTCTCTCCTAGGTTTCCACCCAGTCTTTTCGAGGTGCTGACCATCAACCACAGTGTTCCAGCAGAATGCCTTTCTCAGCCTCCTACAGCAGCCCAGCTCCTCACTAGTGAGTCAGACATCACCTGGAAACAATCTGAAGGAGGTTCAGGGTGGGAGGAGTACAAAGGAAAAAGGCCTCGTACAGGTTCCCAATTTTGCAGTCTTGTAAAGTTGTTGTTTGTCCTTCATTCTGCAAGAGGACCATGATATCAAGGAGGTGATGCCATGACCTGCAAGGCAGGGCTGTGCAAGGTCACCAGCCTCACTTCCTCCTCCGGAGCTTTCTGGGTCCAATGGCCAGATATCAATCGGGATGACTGGAAATGGTCCAGGGTCATGTAAAGCATATATCCTTGGAAGGTGTCAAATGACCTTCTTTACTTACTGGAGAGCTCAAAAAACTAGCAGGAAAATCCAGTCATATAAACTTCTCTAGGAACTATAAGTGGGTTACTAATTGTAAACTTTTCTATGGTGAATGTAGCTCATTTTGAGATCTAATTTTCCTTGGTTTTGTTGTTCTAAGTATCCTTCAATCTATACTCCTCCATTATAGTCCTGCTCCAAAGCTCATCACCCTGAGCCCCTGGTCAGTGAACTCCAGTGGCTCCCCTATCACCTCCAGGATCAGATATAAAATCCTCTCCTTGGCTTTCAAAATCTTTCATAATCTGACCCCCTCCTACTTTTCCAGGCTACTTATACTTCATACCTTGCCAGCCCTTCCCCTTCATCATGCTATCCAGTGACACCCACCTCCTTGCTCTTCCCAGAACAAGACATTTGGCATCAGCTCCAGTCATTCTGATGACATCCAGTCATCCCCATACCTGAAATGCCCTCCCTCCTCATCTCCACCTCCTGATTTCTCTTGGCTTCCTTCAAGTCTCAGCTAAAATTCTATCTTCTCCAAGAAGCCTCTCCTGATTCCTCTCAATTCCAGTGCCTTCTCTCTGTTGATTATCCTGGTTTTTCCTGTCTATATCTTGTTTATTTGCACATAGAACACGTGCAAGTTATCTCCCCCATTAGAATGCAATCTCCTTGAGAGCAGGGATTGTCTCTTGCCTTTCTTTGGACCCCTAATGGTTAGCACAGTGCCTGGCACCCCAGTGGGCACTTAATAAATGGTTATTGACTGTGACAAAAAAAAAAACAAACCTCAGCAAACTTGGGCAAGTAGTTTCTATAAACCTAGAAGGACTTTGGTGAGATTTTATTTTATTTTATTTTGGGGGGGGAAGCAATCGGGATTAATTAAGTGACTTGCCAAGGGTCACACAGCTAGTAAGTGCCTGAGGCTGTATTTGAACTCAGATCCTCCTGACCAGTCGTGCCACCTAGCTGCCCCCGCTGGAAGGACTTTGGATTTGAGCCCAACATTGGGTTCTCTGCTTGTCATCAGAAGACCAGACCAGCTAAATTTGGAGAGGTTCATTAATTAGCAGGTGGTGATTTTTTCCCCTTACATCAACTCAGGAAGAGCATTTACTAAGGTGTAGACTCTTCACTATAGAGTGTTTGGGAATAAATAAATAAGGGAGTGTCTATAATGATGAATTCACCAGTTTTTCAGATACCTATGATGAACTGATTTTTACAGTATCATAGTGATTTTTCTCAACAGCCTTTCTATTATTGCATAGTATTATTCAATTCAACAGATATGTATTAAGCCCTTCTACGTATACATCTTTCTGTACTATGATGACAGAGATCATAGCAGAGGGCTGGCCTTAGACTAAGAAAGATCTGGGTTCAACTCCTGACTGACTCATGCTAGCTATGTGACCCTGGGCAAGTCATTTACTCTCTCTGTGCCCAAGCCAAACATCTAAGGTTATTAGGTATAAATGAGTGGTTTCCAAACCAGGAATTGGAATGGGAAGGAGGCAGGAAGAGAGAGAGAGAAGCAGAGACCGAGAGATACAGAGAGAGTCAGACAGAAAAACAGGGAAAGAAAGACACAGAGAGACAGAGGGAGAGGGAGAGAGGGAAAGAAGGAGAAGAGAGAAAGTGCAAAAAAAGAAAAAATAAAAGGAAATGGAGATAAAGATAGAGGCAGAGAGAGACAGGTTGCTGGGATAAGTAATCACATTACTGATTTGCTCCTAGATAGATTTGAAACTAGATGGATTTGAAATTTATGGGTAAAAAGTAGCCATTTCTGGATGTCACAAAATCGCAAGCTAAGAGAAAATTCCATGGGGGCATCTGATCAGATCTCTGTGCATCGTCTGCCTCTCCTCCCATCATCAACTGATTGAATTACTCTAATATCTTCTCCTGCAAGTATCCCTGCAGGCGAATGAGTTCCATGTTTCTCTACAAACTTTCTCTTCTTCTACCACTTTCGTGCAGAATTAAATCCAACAGCTGAATTGTGCCATGCTATGGATCAAACTAGAATTCAATTAAGCAATGCTAGATCACAGTGAAGGGTTAATAAATCTGAGTAGGATAATGAATAGTCTTCAGTTTCATTATAAACTTGCTCTTTGTCCCTTTCTACTACATATGTCAAATAGCATTTTTTGTTAACCAAACATTTAGTGGGGAAACAAGCTCATCTCAGCCACCAGTGGCAGTCTTGGGGTCTGTTTGCTTTATTTGCTATTTTTCTTTGTTGTGAATTTAGGATCTATGGGGTGAGGGGAAGGGCAGGAAATTATTGCAAAATAATGATAATATACAAAACAAAAAATATTCATCCAAATTTAAGGAAAATCCCTTTTCTCTCACGAACAAATGATATCATCCTTGCCCTCAAGGAGCTCCCAGTTTAATTGGGGAGACAAGTTACACTGCCATTGGACAGTTCATCATTTACTGTTTTGTATTTCAATGTAAGTGCCCAAAAGAGCGGTACAGATATTAAAAGGATCTCAGAGAAGGGAGAGATCAGTGTGGCTGCCAAAGCTTCATAATAACGATGGAATAGAAGTAGAATCCTAAAAAGAAGAGCAAAAATTGGTTTGATGGAGAGATGAGATGAGACAGTCCCTCCAGGTGGGAGACAGAGCATGGAGGACATGGCAGAGACAGGAATGAATGTTGCAAGTGAGTGAGGAGGCTAGCCTGGCTGGAACAAAAGGTAGGGAATAAAGGAGGTTGAGCAGGGAAGCTGAAGTCAGAGTGTGGAGAGCGTGGGAAAACAGAAGTTTGGACTTTATTCCTTAGGCAATTGGGAGTCATTGAAAGTTTTTGAGGAAGACAGTGGCAGGAAAGAAGGGGTAAGTTAGAATGATTTATCAGTGAGCACACTAATAAAAGTACATAGGAATGAATGGATGGTCTGGATGGGAAGAGAAAGAGGACATATCCAAAGAAGCGAATTGAAGGTGATTACATCAATCCAAAAGTAAGGTAATGAGGCCCTGGATTAAGGCAGAGAAAATAAGAATAAAAGAAAAGGCCCAGAGCTGAGCAACATTATAAAGGAAGAATCAATAAGATTTGGTAAATGACAATATATAGGAAATTAGTCAGAACTCAAAGGTGACTCGAAAGTTGAGAGCCTGACACAATGGTGCTTCCATGAACAGAAGCAAAGGAGTCAAACTGGGACTGTTTTGGAGTTTGTTGCAAAATGACTTTACTTCTATATTAATGAATTCTGCTAAATTGTCACTAAATTTTGGTCAGTTTATTTCTAAAGAGGCCATTAGCCCTTTAACAAAACATTTTTTAGCATAAGCTGAGTTTTTTCTTAAAGGATTGTAAAAATTACTGTTTGCTAATGGAACATTCAATGAAATTTTTCTGGGCTTAAAATATATAGAACCAAATAATCAAAGAGATCTGTGATCAGAACAATTTGGAAGCTTCTCCAGTGATGAAGTCTGAAATCTATCCATGCCTGCTTATCCTTGGTAACTCTTATCCAAGTCTTGCCATAAGTTCTCCACAGGGGGACTTCCGGGAAGGGAAGGCAGGGAAGGGAGGATCCTCTCAGTGTGTTGAAGTCCTTCCTTGATTTCTTCTAACACCACAAGACAGAAGAGACCAGACCATCTTCTCTTCCTGTCATACAATTGATGACATCTTGGTTCCTATTTCCTTCAGTTTCTCATGAGTTAAACATCAGAGCAAGCTCATACCCACCATATAGACCTCTCCTTTGCCCTTTGTCATACCTTTTGAATTCTTTTGACACTATTGTGTTCTACATTTTACATCACCGGTAGGATGTTGGCAGTACAATGATGGGTCTTTGCTTTCATGGGAAGCTTGGGACCATTGAAGAAACTTTGGAATTTCCTGTAGGTAATTCAGCCCACTTTCCTCTTCCTGCCAAGCTCTGGGCCCAACTCATTGTCCATATGTACTCTTAGTCCCAGAATTCCTTGCTGATGGACAACTCTATATAAATGTGCATATATATGCATGTTCTAATCTGGGCAAGAGACATTCATTATCCACTTGTTTTTTTCCTGATCAAAATAGATTGATGGAAATACTGGTGTGGGGACCTGACAGCATAGAAAACCCTAGCAATAAGGAGAGGGTGAGGGTTGGTGATATTTTGGTACAAAAGAGGGGAAATTAAGCCCTTTTATAAATAAAAAATACCACAGATAATTTCACTTTTAATATTTTAGGGGGAAATTACTTATAACACTGACTTTTTCATGGAATTTCTCTTCACATAGCATAGAATACCAGAATTCCACGAAACATAGTGTGGGGGAGGCTGGTTTAGAACAAACTGTAGTATTGATTAGAGAGGAGGGAAGGGATTATAAGAGAAGATTTACTGAACTGACTGAGAGAAGGGGCAAGTATGGTGTTTGATGTAGACCAGCAATATCTTACTAGATTATTAGGCAGCACTTCTCTTTTTCTGTTGAAGCAAAAGAAGCAAGCCTAGGTTTCCCTCGGATCGAAGGAAACCTCATTTGACCCACGCTCCTGGATCGTAAAGTCTCTTCTAATTCTAGATCTGTGGTCTATTAACTTGTATCTTTCTTCCCTTTCTCAGCCAGAATCTAAGAAATAGTTGTCTACACTTTTTGTCTCTAGTAACTTTTCAACCCCTCCCCATCTGATCTGTAATCTCATTACTCTGCTGAATGTTCTTTCTCCAGAGGGCCAACGATCTCTTCATTACCAAATCAAACGACCTTTTTTCAGTCCTTGTTCCTCTCTGTAGTCTGTTGTCGTTCCGTCATATCCAACTCTTCATGACCCCATGGATCACACTATCTGTGGAGTTTTCTTGGCAAAGCTATTGCTGAATCTGTCTTTTCCAGGTTATAGAATACAGCCAGGAAGCAGTATGGGCTTGGAGTCAGAGAGAGTCATCTTCCTAAATTCAAATCTGCCCCCAAACACTTGCTAGTTGCGTGACTCTGGTCAAGTCACTTAACCCTGTTTTACCTCAATTTCCTCATTTGTAAAATGAGATGGAAAAAGACATGACAAACCACTCCAGTATTTCTGCCAAGAAATGGGGTCACGAAGAGTTGGCTATAACCTGGAAAAGACTATTACAATTAGGTCTCAATTAGTGCAAACAATGAATTCCATTAACTATTCTCCTTATTCAAATTTACACTGTATATCTTCATTGGGTTGGAAACCAGTACCATAGTTTACATAATTGTACCTGGAAATAGCGTGAATTTGAACATATGTGACCACTTCCTGGGATTCGTTATTTGCACTAATCTAGACCTAGCCGTGTACTCTTCTGGCATGTAGAAACTACAACTGAGAACTGTAGAACTACTGAATAGCTCTGCTAATCATTTATTTTATGAGACCTTGTTGTTCAGGCCTTTTTCAGTCATGTCTGACTCTTTGTGACCCCATTTGGGGTTTTCTTGGCAGAGATACTGAAGTGGTTTGCCATTTTTTCTCCAGTTCATTTTACAGATGAGGAAACTGAGGCAAACAGGGTGAAGTGACTTGTCCAGAGTCCCATAGCAAGTAAGTGTCTGAGGCCAGATTTGAACTCAGAAAGATGATTCTTCCTGATTCCAGGCCTGGACACTCTACCCACTGCACCATTCAGCTGCCCCTTGTGACGTTGCGCAAGGCACTAAAACGTCCCTAGCGGTACTACTTTCCATAGCTGACTCTCAAGATTGCTTTGAGGATCAGACTGAATAATCGATGTGAACTACTTTCTAAATGGCGAAGTATTATGTAAAGGTAAGCCATACTTACTTTTTGCTATTATTATTCCACCCCAGAGCTGAATTCTGTGGAGCTGGCTATCACAGGGATCCTGACCCTGTTCACTGTAGGCTCTGTCATCATCTATGTGGAGAATGCCCTCTACCTGTACAAGAATACTCGGTGTCCAATCAAAAGGAAGACCCTGATGTGGAGCAGTTCTGCGCCAACGGTGAGAAACCCACCAAATCGGAGGGGGGTCAGGGAAGAAGGACTAGTGATAGGGCAGCCGTCAAACTCAGCTATTCAAGTGTCTGAGGAGTTATCCTCCAGAGGGCAGGAGGATTCGGTTCAGTTCATTTCTTCCAACAAAAATTTATGAAATGCTTACATTGTGGAAGGTACTGTATTTTGTGAGACTCAAAAATGAATCTCAGCCCTCAAGGATCTCACATTTCACTTCTTCAGACACTTACCATGTGACCTTGGGCAAATCAGTTCACCTTTGTTTTCCTTTGTGTTCTCATCTGTAAAATGGGGATAATGATGGCACGTGCCTCCCAGGGTTATTGTGGAGATCAAATGAGATGGTTTTTGTAAAGCACTTTACAAACTTTAAAGCTCCATATAAACTACAGGATCTATTGCTATTGCTATTGATCGATAAAAATTTGAGATGGGAGAATGCACTAGCAACTAGGGGGCTCCAGGAAAAGCTTCATGGAGTGAGCGACACCTGAGCTAAGCCTCTGAAGGAAGGGAAACATTTCGACAAGTTGACATGAGGAGGGAGGGGAGACCAGAGAACATGTGGTGTCAAGATTAGGGGAAAACTAATAGGCCATTTAAGCTGGGAGGCAAAATACATAAAGAAGAGTAATGTGAGATAAGACTAGAAAGGTAGATTAAAGCCAGATATCAAGCTTTCAGGGTTTGACCACTAAGCTAAGTGGTTTTTAATTTTACCCTAATGACAACAGAGGACAAATAAAAGTCTTTTGAGCAGGAGCGCTTGGACCTGTGCCTTGGGAAACCAATTAGAAGACTATTTCAAAGAGATAATCGGGGTGGTGACCCTGTAACCAGAGAGGAGATGGATGGGAGGGAGATAGAGGTAGAATTTCTAGATGTTTCTGAGGTTATGGACCTGGGAGATTGGAAGAATGGTGATGCCATCAGTAGGAGGAGGACTGGTTGGACCAAGATGAATTGGCTATAGCACAGGTCAGGCACAAATAGTCCATATGAACATTTGGAGGAAATTTGGAGAAGGGGGTTTAGGGGAAAAGATGAGCTGCATTCTGGCTATGTTGTCTGAGCAGAAGACATCTCGATGGAACATCTAAGTTGGAATGTTCAACAGGCTGTGGGAATGGAGGTCAGAAGAGACATTAAGAGTGTATATATATTTATAGATCTGGGAACTACTTGCACAGAGATGATAACTGAATCCTTTGGAAGTGATGAGGTCACCAAAGGAGAAAATATAGGAAAAGAAGAGAAGAAAACCCATGGCAGACCCTTGAGGGATATTCACCTTCAAGGGGTAGGATATAAATGATGATCCAACAAAGGAGAACAGTTTCAGTAGAGTGATGGGGAGAGAAAGCTAAGCTGATTGTAAAGCAGAGGTGGGGGGAAGGAAGGAAGGAAGGAAGGAAGGAAGGAAGGAAGGAAGGAAGGAAGGAAGGAAGGAAGGAAGGAAGGAAGGAAGGAAAGAAGGAAGGAAGGAAGGAAGGAAGGAAAAAAATGCATTTACTAAGCCTTTATATGCCAAGTACTGTGCTAGGTATTGAGGATCTTATATAAAAGTGAGACAAATCCTGTCCTCAAGGAGCTTACAGGATAAACCCTACACTTGGAGTCAGGAAGAGATGTGAATTCAAACCCTGTCTGCTAGGGAAGGCATTTTGGGTCTAAAGAACCACAGGGATGCTGTGTGGAGCCAGAAATAATGCTAGCATTGATTTAATTACTACGCCTAGACCAGAGCAAGAGGTAGAAAAGGAATAGTGGGAGGAGAAAGGAAGTACATAAGGCAGCAGCAGAGCAGAGGGCTACATGTCACGGGGAGGTCTGAGGATGGCTCAGTATAGTAGTTTGGGTGAGTTTGGACTCACTCCCTAATCAGGATAGCTCTGAACTCAGGGCAGAATTCCAAAATTGAGTGGATTAATTCTCCCTGGGGAGTTCTGATCTGGAGGATACTATTTTAGGTAAAGAGAAATAGAGGGAAAGGAGGACAGCAAAGCAATTCATGACATTATCCAGAAATCCAAATACCACTCTTGGACATGTCTTTTAACCAGTTTTTCACTTTTTCCAATCCTTCTCTTTGGAGTTTCAATCTTCAAATAGTATCAGTTCTTCAAAACTTAAAAATAAAATAAACATTTAAAAACTTCCTTTGTTGTTAAGGTCTTACATTTCTTGCCCTTCAGAATTCTTAGCAATGTTTTCTATGATTTGAGGCAGCTCACCATCAAATGGCCTCAGTCTTCTCAAGTACAGTGGATGAGACCTTCTGCGAAGAATGAAAGCGAAGGGCAGATTTGGGGGATTGAAGGGAGATGGTTTGGAACAACTATTGTAGGAATTGTGGTACAGAACAACCTGCCACGTTTATAGCTGAGGAAACTAAGGTCCACAGAGGAAAAGTGACACACATGTTTAAGGTGCTGGTGGGGCATCCAAGTGGAGACATCTAGCGCAGAGAAATACAAGCCTAGACTGGGAAGACGTTGGAGTGGAGGCATAGATTTGGGAGTGAGCTACATAGATGTGTCTACTGAAGTCATGGGATTGTCTTTTGAGGTCGTCAGTGCTAGACCAACCAACCATTCTGCCCTAGTTTACACCACACCCACCCAAGAACCTGGACTTTGGGGTATAGAGGACAAAGAGATGCTTCTCCCGGGGAGCGAGGCATTCTCCTTATCCCAACTGACTGTCTCTGATTCTTTCCAAGTAGGTAGTGTCTGTATTTTGCTGCTGCGGTCTCTGGATCCCTCGCTCCCTGATGTTCGTGGAGATGGCTGTCACCACGTAAGCATTCTAGGACCCCTCTAGGGTTTGGCTTCTCCTACTCAGCACATGCTGAGGACAGCTCAGACTTGGGGTTCTGCTCCTCCCCATTTAGCTTTGAAGCAACCACAGCTTCTACTCTCCTCCCTGTATTTGTAACCTCTCCCCAACATGGGGCTGATCAGAGGACTGCCTCCCCCAAGCCCATGCTCCTGAGCAGAAGATGAGTAACTGTGGGGATTCGGCTCTTCTGAAGCCCAGGGTTCTTGTTAAGAAGTACCCTTATCTTCTTTATGAAGGAGCATTCCTTTTCCTGTTTCTACAATCAGACACTCCTTTTCCACTGTCCCCTGATCCTGCTCTCCCATCTCCCTCTGTTCCACACACAAGGTCAGTCCCTGCTGCAGTTGCCCTTCAGCAAAGCAACATCTAAGCCCAAGCTCCACCTCACCTCTTCCCTACTTTGAATTTTTCCTTCCCCAGGCAACAAATCTCCCAGGCCTTCCTAAGACAGCTAACCACCTCCTTCCCTTCCTCTCCATCCTCAGGTATTTTGCTATTTGCTTTTACTTGATAATGATGGTCATGGTGGAAGGCTTTGGTGGGAAGGAAGCAGTATTGAGGACTCTGAAAGACACCCCAATGATAATCCACACTGGCCCTTGTTGCTGCTGCTGCCCCTGCTGTCCCCGCCTCATTCTTACCAAGTATGGAAGCGGGGGAGAGACAGAGACGGGGGTGGGGGGAAGAGAATAGGAGGAAGGGAGGGAGGGAAGGAGGGAGGGGGGAGGAAGACGGGGGGGGGGGGAGGGAGGGAGGGAGGGAGGGAAGGAGAGAGAGAGAGAATATGAATGTATGTAGATTAGGACTCACAAGGTGAAAATCACAGCTCAGGCAGGGACAATAATGGTGGTGAAAAGGTTGGGAATCATAGACCCAGGCTTGTGAAAAGCCTTTTCCTCTAGAAATTTTGCCTTGTCAGGGTGATGACTCATTTAGAACATCTAGCGGTGGAGGCATACTGAGGAGAGAGTTAGGGCTCTGAGACTGTCCCCCCTCCCGCCTTCCAGCCCCTTAGATTCCTCTGCAGTAGCTAACCAGTGCAGATCAGGCTATTAATTATTTCATTTGCTCATATCTGCCATGCTCCTTAAGCCCTGGGGAGGGGAAGGGTAGAAAGCATTTATTTATTAAATATCTACTCCGTGCCAGGCATTGGGCTAAGTACTTTACAAATATTATCTCCTTTAATCTTCACAACAACCCTGAGAGGTAGGTCCTATAAGCCCCATTTTAAAGTTGAAGAAACTGAGGAAGAGGTTAAGTGAGACTTGCTCAGGTTACACTGCTAGTTAAGTGTCCGAGGCCCAATGTGAATTCAGGTCTTCCTGCCTCCAGGTTCAGCAGCATCCACTATGCCACCTAATTGCCTTAACACTGAATTTTGCCCAGGAGCTGTCATCTTTGAGATGAGGTGTAAAGTGTTTTATGTGTCATCTCATTTGTTCCTCACAACAACCTGGGAGACAGGTACATTATTATCCCCATTTTACAGATGAGGAAACTGAGACAATAGTTGAATGGCTTACTCAAAATCTGCGAGCTAATAAATGTCAGAGACAGGCTTTGAACTCAAGATTTAGCTTCTTTTCAGCTCCCTTCCCACCAACCTATGGTGTCTCAACCCCCAGAAGACAGAAGATCCACCTAACACAGACTGAGCAGCCATTATGGCAGTCCTCTTTCTCTGAGCACAATCAAAGGGCTTCATGGGGCAACAGAGGAGGACTGGGCTCAGTGCCAATGTCCTCCTCCCACTCTCCTCAGGAAGAAGTTGCAGGTGCTGATGCTGGCCCCATTCCAGTATGCCTTCTTCAAAATGGTCTTTGTTTTGCTGGGCCTGCTGCTGGTACCTGATGGCATCTATGACCCGGCAGATGTAAGTAGGAAGGGGCCAGGGAGTGGAAATAAAACCCAAGAGGAGCCTCACTCCACACGCTCAGTCTCCAGTTGAGCAAACATAACGTAGAAGCCGTTCCCCATTCTGGTGAGCTGGAGCATAGTAGAGGTGGTTGAGGTTTAAGTGGGAAAGGGCATTATGGCCTTTCCCTTCTTGCCATCAACATGGGGAGAAAGAGATTCTGGGCAGGATTCTATCACCAATTCCTTTCTTTTCTGACTCACCTAGATCTCTGAAAGGAGCACAGCTTTGTGGATGAACACCATCCTTGGTGTGTCGACCTTACTGGCACTCTGGGCCCTGGGCATCCTCTTCCGCCAGGCCAGGCTACACCTCCGCGCTCAGAACATGGGAGGCAAATTCATTCTCTTTCAGGTAACTACGTCTAAGTGCACAAATGCTGTCAGTTCCATCACCTGAGAGAAACAATATTGCAAGCTAGAAAATTCTGACCTTAGCCCCAAATGTCCCAAGAGGAATTCAGGGCATTCCTAAAGCCCCTCCAGGTTTGGGGAGCCAGAAAACTAATCTGTCCTCAACTGAGCCAAAGATGAAAAGAATCAGGGAGAGGGAAAAGGGTAAGAAGTTACAACTGGAAGGAAAATTTGAAAGGCAGAAGCATTCATAGAGTGCCCATGATGTGTAGAGACAGCAGCCTTGAATATTTGCTGTTTTGTTGTTGTTTTTCCATTGTGTCAGACTGTTCATTACCCCAGTAGGGGTTTTCTTGGAAAAGATCCTGGAGTGGTTTGCCATTTTCTTCTCCAGCTCATTTTACAGATGAGGAAACTGAGGCAAACAGAGTTGAGTGATTTGCCCAGGGTCACACAGCTAGGAAATGTCTGAGACTGGATTTCAACTCAGATCTTCTTGACTCCAGGTCCGGCGCTCTATCCACTGCACCATCTAACTGCCCTTCTATATTTTAACCAGTCCTTAAAATATTCGGAAGAAAGCTTGTCATGTTTCCTTAGATTTCCAATTCTGTCAGTTGATTTCAATATGGCATAATAATCTGCCTCAAGATGCTCTCCAGCTGTCAGTGTTCAGGCTACCAGATTTCTAGCCATCAACCTTTCTTGGACCTGACCGATAATCTTATAATCCCATCTGAGTTCAAAACTCAAAATGAAAACATAGATGAAAAATTTTAAAACTCAAAATGAAAATTTTGTAAATGCTTTTTCTTTCCATCATCCTCCCATTCATCCATTAAAACTTCTGAATTATCTTTTAACTCTCTCCTTTCATCCTCCACTTGCCAACTTTGACTGTCGCATCTTGCTTTATAATATTTTTTAACCTCATGTCTTATTCTGTGTTTCCAATGCCATTGCTCTAATCTACATCCTCATCTCCTCAGATGTAGGTTAATACAATTAATATAACATTTATTAAACACCTACCACATGCAGAAGATTGTTCTAGGTGCTAGAGGATAAGCTTAGTTAAGATACAGTCCTTGCCCACAGAGTTTACAATTAGGGGATACAAAATATACCTACAAATAATTAAAACACAAAATAACACATACGTATCCTCCAAAGTTTTGTCCTAATTCCTCTTTTCTTTCCACTCTATGTTTGGTGACCTCATCAGCTCCCATGGATTCAGTTATCATCTCTACAGAAATGATCCCATATATCTACATATCCAGCCCTAGTCCTGAGCTACAATCATACATCACCAACTTCCTCTCAGACATCTCCAGATGGATATCCTATGGGTATCTCAAACTCAACCTGTCCTAAACAGAACTTTTTATCTTCCCCCTCAAAACCCTCCTCTCTTCCAAACTAGCCTATTAGAATCAAGGGCACCACCACCTTTCCTATCACGCAGGCTTGAAACCTCAGTGTGATCCTTGACTCCTCACTCTCACTCACCTCAAGTATTCAACCTATTGCCAAGTTTTGTCACTTCTACCTTTGCAGCATCTCCTATATGCACCCCCTCTCTCCATTGCATTCAGCCTCCAGCCTGGTACAAACCCTCTTTTTCTTGGGCCTGGACTACTACAATAGTGTTCTAACCTGTCTCCCTGCCTCAAGTCTCTGCCTGCTCTAGTCCATATTCCACTCAGATCTCAAAGCGCTCATTCTAAAGTTCAAGACTGACATTGTCTCTGCCCCTACCCCTGCTCAGTAAACTCCAGCAGCTCCCTATCATTCCCAGCTTTAAATATCAAATTCTTTGTCTGGTATAACAATAGCTCTTCATGATCTGGCCTTTTCTTATCTTTCCAATCTTCTTACAGTTTATACCTGCCCATGCACTCTTCAATCCAGCTACAGTACCTTAAATGAGACACTCTGTCTCCTGTATGAATGTTTGTGCACTGGCTGTCTCTGTGCTTTGGACACTCGGTCCCCTCCCCTCCACCTCTTTACTTTCCCTGGCTTCAGGATTGCTCAGTTCCCTCTTTTTGCAGGAGTCCTTTCCAGCCCCTCTCCCCACCAGCTGCTAGTGCTCTTGGAAGGCCCTACTTTTCCTCTCCACCTATTCAAATCTTATCTGTTACCTCCCTCCAAATATTACCTCCCTTCACAATAATTCAAACCAATATTAAGTTCTTACCTTGTGAACAGCCCACAGCATTTATCAGTCATATATTTGAGTTATATTAAATAATTATATCTTACTGCAGTCATAGCAGATATAGAGATGAATCTGAAGTTAGGAAGTCTCCCTGAGTTCAAATCTGACCTTAGACACTTACTAGCTATGTGACTCTGGGCATGTCACTGAACTCTTTTTGCCTCAGTTTCCTCACCTATAAAATAAGCTGGAGAAGGAAATAGCAAGCCACTCCAGTGTGTTTACAAAGAAAACCCCAAATGGGGTCACGAAGAGTCACACGTGACTGAAAATTATTGAACAACAAATACATAGCTTTGTAGATGGACATGACTGAGAAGACTGAACAAGAGCAATGCTGCTCGTGGTGCCATGCAGCAATGAGACACAGAACACAAGGGCTGGACGGAGCAGCACACACTTAATCCCTGCTACTGGGGGAGGCTGAGGCTTGGTTTGGGAGTTATGAACTGTAGTACAGTTAAGCTAATCAGGTACCTGCACAGCCTGCCACCAATATGGTGGGCCCTGGAAGCTGAGGGCCACTAGGCTGCCTCCATGTTGGGTGGTATTGGGTTAGGCCTGTCAGTGGTGGCTTCACTTCTAGCCTGAGTGAGGTAGGGAGACTCAAGTCTCAAAAACATTAAAACATATAGAGAGCAATTGGTCTAAGCAGCCTGTAACATATAACCAATGTGGAACTTCAACAAAAAGGAGCAAAATATATCAAGGAATTGAATGACAGAAAAGAAGATGGATTGGTCAAGGGGGGAGGGCAAAGGATGGCAAGGTAATAGCCACAGTGGTCTAGGGGTAATCTTTCAGTATCCAGTGAAATCAAGGAAGAGTCTCACAGAATGAGCAGCCATGGAAAGATGGCCAGTTGCATTGTCGGAACTTACAAATGAATGAGACCACAGAGTCATCTAAGTATATCTGCATACATTACCTATCAACAAAGTGTGTTTGTCCTTCGTTGCCGAAGAAGACCATGCCATCAGAGAAATCATGACATGACTTGCACTTGACTTTGTTTTGAGGGAGGGAGGGCTCCAGCCTCACTTCTCCTCCAGAGCCATCTGAATCCAGTGACTAGATATTCATCAGGATGACTGGAGATGACCCAGGATGAGGCGATTGGGGTGTAAGTGACTTGCCCAAGGTCACACAGCTAGTGAGTGTCAAGTGTCTGAAGTGAGATTTGAACTCAGGTCCTCCTGATTCCTGCACTGGTGTTCTATCCACTGCACCACCTAGCTGCCTCAATACCTAATAGCACTCTGTGATGAATACTCATAAAGTAGCTTTATATCTCCAATCAGACTCTAATTTTCTTGAGAACAAACATTGTGTTTATACTTCTTCCTATGTCCAGCAAACTCTAAATATGATGCTAGGTATATAACAAGTTTAATTGAATAATATTCTTAAAGAAAAAAGCAACTTCCTGCTGCAGTCCAAAGTCATATGAGTAACTGCACTGTGCTTGTGAGATCCTGTCCATGATTAACATGAAAGAATAGAAGAAAACTCAAAACCTCCCTTTGACTAAGTTGACTAAGAAAACTGGTACATTGGAGCATCTCTAGGATAAACAGCAGTTAATGGATGGGGAGTAAAGGAGGGGTGGATGAGGGGTCTGGACAGATATGATGAAGAATACACTGTATATGACTTGAAAAGCAGGGGCTTAATAAGTGCTGGTTGACTTGATTAATCATCAACGGATTTGCCAATTCAGTCTTTATGTTCTGTTCCTCACTGCCTATTTGGACGCTTAGACTGCCTATTTGAAGTTTAAATCAATACTTATTACTCCTGATTAGAAGTTCTGGTCCAATGTCTGATGAGGAAAGAGGCTGAAAACTACAGTAAGAAGTTTTCTAGTACACATGGATTTTGAATATACGTGTCCCCTACCCTCCTATCTTTGCAATATAAGCATGGTTGTACCTATATACAATGAAAAAGACAGAGGAATACCTAGAAGGTGACCTATGCTCACACTGGGAAATCCCAGGGCCTCTGCTCTCCTCATGTAGAAATACAAAATCTCATTTGGAAAGGAACGGAAGAATCACCAGGTCTCCAGTAAGTGGCCATCCAGTCTTCACTTGCAGACTGGATGACACATCCCACTTTTGGATATCTGCAATTTTTAGGAAGTTCTTCCTTACATTAAGTCTAACCTGAACACCACAATTTCCACCTGTTGTTCCCTGTTCTGCTCTTCAGAGACAAGCAGAGCAAGTTCCTCCTTCCATGTAACAGTCCTTCTATACTTGAAGATACATACTCACTGTTTTTGCTCCCTCTCCTCTAAACACACGTCTTCCTCAAACACAGGGGAATAGTCTGCGGTGCTCTCTCACTTTGTTCTCACTCACAGGTGCTCCTCGTACTAACTGCCCTGCAGCCTTCTATTTTCTCTGTACTGGCCAGCGTTGGACAAATTGCTTGTTCTCCACCTTTTTCCTCTAAAATCAGGTCCCAAGGTGAGTATCTACAAACTGAAGTAACTTCCTAGAGGAAGGCTGGGGAGTGCGGGAGGGAGAACAGGAAAAAAGGAAACAAACAAGAGGTAGAGACATTCTCGGCTTGCCTCAAACACCTACAGATGCTCATTGTTGAAGAAGAGTCTTTACTGAGTTCAAAGCCGCCTTGATCCTCCACCCCTCTGCCTTACATAGGGAGAGAAAATTAAAACCTAATAGCTTGAGACTAGCTGTCATGCCCAGACGAGAGTATTCAAAGAGTTTATGACTACTAGTTTTCCATCACATAATCTCTGGGGTAAGAATAAGTATCCTTATCAAAAAGGTCATGCTAACAGAGATGTATTGTGTAATAAAACAGTTTAGCCATTGTTGCACCATAAGCATTCCCTTTAATATCCTCATAAAACTTATCTTGAAGTCACAGAGGACTAGATTAAAAGCCAAGAGACTAGGACACTAGTCCTGATTCCATCTCTAATTTATTATGGCCTTGAGCAATCTTAACCACTCTAGGTACATTTCCTGATCTCTAAGATGGAGATATTATCTGTTCTATAAACATCTTTATTGTAGTACTATGCAAATAATCTTTTACTATTCCTGGGCACTGCTGTCTATATGTTGTTATTCAGTCGTTTTTCAGTTGTGTCAGACTCTTCGTGACTGCATTTGGAGTTTTCTTGGCAAAGATCCTGGAACCGTTTGTCATTTCCTTCTCTAGTTCATTTTACAATTGAGGAAACTGAGGCAAATAGGGTTATGTGACTTGCCCAGGGACACACAGCTAGTAAGCATCTGAGGCCAGATGCATCTTTCCTACTCCAGGCCCAGCACTCTATATACTGCATCACCTAGGCGTCCAGCTTATATAGCCAGAAGTAGTAATTGGGATTTTAAACAACCAATCTCCAGTAATATCATCAGTTTGATAATAAGTCTGGTCTACTGAATGAGTAAGGTTTAAACTTACTTCCAGGTGCACTAGCATCAAGAAGGCCTAAACCAATAATCCTAGGAAATCTTGCAGGAGTATCACAGAAATGTAGATTAAGAGATCTGATAAAACCCATAAGCCTCTTCAACAGGGCAGCTAAGTGGTGCAGTGAATAGAGCACTGGGCCTCGAGTCTGGAAGACCCATCTTCCTGAGTTCAAATTGAGCCTCAGACACTTCCTAGCTGTGACCCTGGGCAAGTCACTTATCCCTGATTGCCTCAGTTTTCTCATCTGTAAAATGAGCTGGAGAAGGAAATGGCAAACCACTCCAATACTTTTTACAAGAAAACCCCAAATGAAGTCATGAAAATTGAACATGATTGAAATGAAAGAACAAGTGAACTTTCAACAGGCTACTTAGACTTGAATTTGTCAGGAAGGTACTGCCTTTGTTTCTTAATGTGATCCATGTAATGTCTTGTAGTGATGAACTGCCATCTTCTGGTAATACAGACCTCTCTGATGACCGTACTGACAAGAATATTCTATCGGAAGCGAGACGATAAGATGGGGTTTGAATTTTTCTCTTTTCTGGAACCATCCTCTGAAACCACAGCTTAAACAAACACAGACTGGCTTCTGCAAACAATGACAATAGTTACCCAAAATGCAAAGGTCCTTCTTCACTAGTCCAGATGTGACAAGAACAAGAAAATTCTCACTGTCATTATGCGGGCTGCAAATAACTACAGAGATTAAGTTGAATATTTTAATAAGATAAAGTGCTGGGGGGAGGGAGGGAAGGGAGAAGGGAGCTGAAAGAGGAACAAAAGATTTTATTTTATTAAAAAAATTAAAAGGTGGGGTTTTAAACTCTGCAAATGTAAGGGTTTTGTTTTGAGGGGTAGGGAGTGGCATATACAGAGGTCTCAGTCCAACCTAAAGCCAGAGTACTCAAACGTCCATTTGTACATAAAATGTCACCATAACCAATTTGGGACAGCCCAAAGCAATGGAAAGTAAGTTTGCCAGTCTTGCCAGAATGCAATAGGTCTTTTGAAACTGCACATAATTAACATAATTTAGCTATGCTCAAAGCCTTAAAGATCAGATTGTGGGGTAAGAACAAAATGAAAATGGAAATCCCATTTGCTATATAACTACATAAAAGCATTATTTGGATACTAGAGCCAGGTTTTATTTCTGTGCGGCAAAAATTTGGTGAAGCTTCCCTAACAGGCTATATAACAAGACTGTCCCTGAGACAATACACAATTAATCAGCTTATATAATATGATAATACAAATTAGGAACAATGAGCTCTATTTGGGAAAGGGGAAAATAGGTCACACCTCCCTTCCCCACCCCCACCACAAAGTCAAAAACACATGAGATGAGAACACTGGTTAAAATCACTTTGCATTTTATTTGGCTAAATGACAAAAGCCAAAACAACTCTGAACAGATTAACAACACACAGACAGAAACTGACAGACTAAACACCAATGAAGGACAACGTTCCTTTGGACTCTATGGCATTATTGATGAAGTTATTAATACATTCATGCCAAGACCTGTGTTTCTTCTCAAGACAATTCCTTTCCCCCAGGAGCCTCAATCCCAAAACAATCTAATAGGACAAATCTTTGTTTATGGGGTCAGATAGGCCCACACTCAATCTGAATGAACTTAACCTGAATCATTTCAATTAGGAACCTAATGTCAAAAGATGATTTCACTTTTTACCTTCCTGTCCCTGCCAAGTGTAAACCTACATAAGACTTTGGCAGAAAGAAAATGCTGTGTTTTTTTTTTTTTAAAGGAAATTAGTATTTTAATATCATAACCCCAAGACCATGTTCATTTATTAATCTGGAAAAATAATAGAGAGGGGGGACCATTTTATATCCCATGACAACCTGTTCTCCAAGAGAAGAAAAAAGTACAAATCATTGTGGCATGACTCTGAAAAATATAGTTTCTTATAAATACTTCTATGGATGAGTTAAAAAAAATACAATTACTTACAAAACATCAATCTTTTTTCTTTTTTTCTCATCTGCATTGGTCAGGCTTCCTGTGATACTGTATACAGAGAAAAATCTTGAGAGCTATGGCTTTTGACAGAAGAAAAAGGCAAATGTAGTTGAAGTGAAGAGATTATGGGGAACAGATCCAGAGTTAAGGTCTTAAAAGCATGAAACTCCTTTACAGAGGAAGTCATACCCAGATCAAGATAATCAAAAGATGTGAAATACTGCAAAAAAGTGCTATGGAGATGAGCCTCCATCAATGCTACTTACTAGGTACTTGGCCCTAGGCAAAGAAAGAAAAAACGTAATTATGGTACAGGCTATGGTGTTTTCGTGGCAGAGAAAGAAGTTACCTAATCCCTTTATTAATGACGTGTATAGAACCTTCCCTTTATTTTGTGTTTTTTCCTTCTCTCTATAATTTACAGAATCCTCTGGTTCACATTTTCACCTAAGCCTCTGATGATGGTCTGCTTTTTGACTTCTCAGCGGAGGCCGAAGGAGGAGAAACAAACTCCTTCTATTTTCTCATGTTTTCTATTTTCTCATCCCATTTCCTCACTGCTGTGGTGACTGATGACTTTGCAAAAGGAGAAAGTAGATGTTCTGCTCAGTCCACATTGTGGCCGCTATTAAAATGACCCAACCTTAATGTCAGTGTCGTGGCATCTACAGGATTGCCACAAACATCTCTTTGTAACATGCAGACCATTATCTAGCTCTAATCCTTCTATTAAGGTTATGCTATGTTCACCTTATCCATCCCATTTGGGGCCACTGCTTTCACTGATCCAAAGACACGGAGAAACAGCCCTACAACTTCAGAGAACAAAGGGGTAATCATGGCACAGACTGTAATTGGGAAAACATCAAAGAGGCATCATTCCAGTAGTATCAATTATTTTTCTTTCTTGGTTTCCCCCTTCCCCAGGTACAAAGATGTCCAAATGTAGACTTTAAAGGTATCCAAACAAACAGCTCTGGCTATAAAAGGACTCAACATCATGAAAATTTGTGTTTGGGTGATGTCTACTTGAGACAGGTCAAAATCCAAACTCAGGCTTAACAATTCTGTGGCTCAACAATTTGCCTAAAGGTTACTTGCTAAGTAAGGATGGGCCATATCCCAATAGAGTATCCCATCAGTCACTGGCTCAGGGGAGTAAGTCTTATCTGCTAAAATCCCCAAGTAAATACACTTCTGATGAACAACTGAAAGTAGGAAGAACCAAATTCTGAGGGTCTCTCTTTGTAAATACACATCTTAAGAGAGAAGAAATTGGAAACTCCAGATACTGAGGACACTCCAGAGGATGTGCCACAAAAGACCTTGAAGACAGATTTCAGCAGTAACACCTTTACCTTCCCCACCATCAGCCTTCAAATACACAGCCTTAGAAAATGAAAAATCTGTACCAGGAAGAATGTCCAAGACAGAAACAACACCACTGATAAGGGAAGCCCGCCGGGCTGAAACAAAGAAGTTAAGTTAACACTTGGTCAAATGGAGCCATGAAGCAGCATAACAGAAGAAACTGATTGTAAATGTTTCAGAGGATCCCAAACCAAAGCTCATTAGAACCAAAAGGCTCCAGAATAAAAATGGCGCTTCATCAGAAACACAGTTTCCATAAGCCACTGGGGAATCCAGAGGAAGTCTCCCTCTATTCATTTCCTTCATTTTGATGTGTCAGCAGCTTCTCTAGGCAACTCAAATCTTAAGAATTCTAGCTGCCTTGCCGGGTAGGTACAGTGTAAATCCTGTGACAATTACTTGTCATCTAGCAGGCACAAAAAACAGGTTTTATTAGAAAGTGTTCGTGTGGGAGGCCATGGGAGGCAAACAGCCCCAACACATGGACAAACACAGAAAGCCACTTATGGTTTTCGTAGCTGAAAACACTAAAACTCCACCCCCACAAGGGGCACTGATGAGCAACCACGCAGAGTCAGACATCAGCAGTCTCCCCATTGGGCCCACCACCTGAGCACTGGGGTGGGGAGTGGCTGCTCTGCTGGTCATTTGGTTGAGGAGGCAGGATGGTGAAGCGAAGAAAGAGGCACATGCGCAGCAGCGGCAGCAGCACAGCCTTAAGCATCTGCATTCCATGGGACCTTCCCAATGGCTGAGCCAGGCCCAGGTGAATGCGGGGTGGAAGGGAGAGAGGGAGGACCGCACCTAACTCAGGTCTCACTGCTGGGCAAGGAATATGGGCTCTGCTTTGCAGGAGAGAGGTGAAGAGTCCCTGTTTGCTCTGTCTCTCAGAAGGGAGGAAGAGACCGAAAGGACTGACTGAGGTTAAGAAAGTTCTGAGGAAAACAGAATAGGGAGTGTGGCTATGGTTAGAGAAAGGGAGGCAGGTCCTTGACTCTTTGTTCCCAAATTCCAAGGATTCTTCTACAATCATTAAATGTGGGTGTGGGACCTTAAGAGAACACACTGAAAACTTCAAACACTTGCAGTGGTTTCTTTTTTGGTAGAAGCAAGGTAAAGTCCTAGATATGGGAATAGTTGGGTCCGAGACTGTTTCCTCACTGGAATTCGGTTTGGAAGCTGAGTTTGCATATGAATGTGTACTTGTGTGTGCACACCTTCACAAATATCACAGTACGCTCTGTGCTCTAAAAGCAAGACGTAGAGAAAAAGAGGCAAAAGCCCGCCAAGGGCTCCAGGCAGCTTGGTAAATTGGAGATGAGTTTCTGAAAAGATTAAAATTTCAGGGAAACTGCTTGATGAATCATCCCTCTATCCACTGTCCTCAGGGATCACAATGGTAGCATATTTCCGGCAGACCCACCTCAAGGAGTGAAAAGAGACAGACCCAGAGACCTTCCTCTGAGAGCTCCCTACTACACCTCGGCACATTTGCCAGCTATGTGCTTAGGCTATTTGTAACTTCAGGAGGTCAGCTTTGCCTTCAAAAAATAATAGAAAAAATGGAAATCAAATTATAAGGAAGTTCACATCATTTTCCCTAAGCCACATCTGGCATAGCTCACATCAGGTGTAAGGACTTGGCAAGTCAATCTGTTTCAGAGCAGAAATAAAATTAGAGTGAATTAAAGGAAAAAAAGGCCTCTGGGAACAATACTATCTTTTTTCTCTTGGCTGGGGCTCCACTTATTACATTTAAAAGGCTAATTTTTTAATTAATAAAAACTATTATTTTCCCTTCAAGATTATCTGAAAGCAAACAGTAAAGCAATGTCCTCGCGGAGGCTGGTGCAGGGAATTGGAAGGGAGGCTTCTAGGGCAGTCCCTCCTGTTTCTCAAGGTAGTGCCTTCGAGAGGACAGTTTTGATCTCCGTCCCAGGTCCTCCTTCCCTTGCCTACAGCTGTCCTTGAGTTTAGTGTTGGGATTGACAATTTGGAATTCAAAAGACAGCTAGAAGTGACAAGGACAGAGGAAGGAAGAAGGGAAATGAGATGGCCAACTAGTCCTCTTCATCATCTTCACTTATGTCATACTGGACAGCCTTGTGTACCGAGAGGTTCGTTGGGGAGGAGGAGGGAGAAGTCTTGACAGAGAAGGGCCATCGAAAGGAGGGAGAAGGGGAACGTTCACGGGTGGGGCTGCTGCTTGGGCTCTGCTTGGGACTGATGGCTTGAAGCATCCGGCCTTTTCCTTCCTTCAGCATGTGTTTCTGGGGATAGAGAGGATAACAAAAGGCAAGTTAGAGGAAACCTAGATTTTGAGCTAGAAAATAACTAAAAGGTCACATATGACCTTCAACTCTCACTTAACAGGTAAAGAAACTTGAGGCCCCAGGAGGCCGAGTGATTTGCTTTTAGATCACATGGTACTTTAGTAAGTACCCAGTGCCTCAGTGAGCCATCCTGGGCTTCAGTAAGTAACTACCTTGAATTGATATTGCAGGATGACTTTAGGTCACATGAGTATGCAGAACCATAAGCTTAGCAATAGTTTTAGATATTTCCTAGGAACAAACAAATTTTAAAGATGTTCTATACTACATAGTAAACCACATGCTGACTATATAAGCATAGAATTCTAGAAGTAGAAGGGAACCCCTCAAAAAGTCACCCCTACAACAATCCTTTACCTGTAGACAAAATGACAGATCAGTCCACTTAGACTGAAAATTCTCTTTCACAGTCTTAAAAGTTTTTGAAAGTCACCTTGGTGGGAGTGGAAAATCTTTAAATAATCCTTTCCAATATCCAAATCTCCTCAAGAAATCTTTCTTGGAATTTAGCCTAAGTCTCTGTTGCTAAATGATCACATATGCCACTGTCACATAATGTGGAAAGGACACTTCCTTTTTCAAAGTAGATTCTTTAATATTCAGGCTCATACAGGTATATTTCCTAAAAGTAAGAATTTACCTAATATTCTTCCTCTTTTGACCATAAGAACAACACTGAAGCAAGTCAAATGAGGTTAAAGACTTACTTTTAAGGATATTGATCTAAGACCAAAGAAATTATCAAGGAGGTGTACAACTTCCTTTATCAATCACCAAACATTTAAGACGGCAGAACAGACTAACCTTTTGTTGCAGATGTTCAAGTACTCTATAATTGTTTCAAGTGACAGGAAAACTGTTCAAATGCTTTAAAGGATATATATACCCTCTAACCAGTGAGAAAGGTCGTACCAGCGCTCCTTCTGGGCCAAACATCTCCAGGAAGTTTCCAATGAATTCTCGAGATTTTTCTTCCCACTTCTGAATGAGGTCAATGCTTTTCTCCTCCACCTTCTGCACAAACTCCTTTGACTTCTCCTCTACATCTTTTACCTTCTTCTTTACTTTATCTACACGTTCTTGTAGGTTATATTTCTTCTCCTGGAGAAGGAAATTAACTCTTTTGAAAAATACTCACCTAAACTGGGCTATAATAGGAAAAGATGGTTTCTACTATATCTTGTTTATAATTTCCTGTATTAAGAATCTCATCTTCATTCATATCCCACATCCCAATTTGTTTATATTAGAGGATAAATATGAATAAATATGTGTTATGATCTAAATGATCATCTTATACCAAGTTCTTCATGTAGGCTTGGAACCCATAACAACTTACAGCAGATATCCAGAGAGAAGCAGACACTTAATTAACACAGGTGGATTCTCTAGGTGTAAAATTCAAGCCTGAAGCACAAGTAGCTCAGACACCATCCATCATCTGATGGAGATGTTGAGAAAATGGCAAGATCAACTGGTAACACTATCAAGAAAATACCAACTGCACAGCTTAGAGATCTGATCTGGGAAACAGAGGTGATAAATTCTAGGTCTGCCTCTATAACACTAATTTAGATTTTTCTTCATTCTATGATTCAATTTGCTCTTAAGTAAAATGAGGGAATAAAATACTGCTCGATTCACAGAAAACTATACAAGGATTCCTTGAATAGTAGCCAGTATCTATTGCCTGAATAATGTGTTTTAGATTTGAAGATTCAGACATCTTAATTAAGCTGGATAGAAAGTCAGCATAGTCTGATATAGTAGTTCTCCAAGTATGGTCCAAGGACCTTGGGACCTTTTCAGGGGGTGTCCAAGATAAAAACTATTTTCGTAATAATACTAATACATTATTTGCCTATTAAAATACTTCTCCCTTTTCCAACTACATATCTATGTGAGGTTTGATATTCTTCACATGTCAACCAAAACAACATATGGCAACAGACTGAATGCAGAAGCACGTAAGAGAACTTGGCTGTCTTCCATTAAGCCAGGCATTAAAGAGATTTGCAAAACTATGTAAAACAATGCCACTCTTATCACTAAAGTTTCCTGTCTTGAAAAATTTATATTTTTCATAAAAATGTTATTTATATTAACATATAATGGATTTACTATTATTTTTAAGTGAATTAGCACACATTTTAAAAAGTTATTAGTTTTAATGTTAAATATGGTAAATACCAATAGAAATAATACACATAAACAAATGCTCTTTGGGGTCAATAACTGTCAACAAAAAATTGGGGGTCCCAGGCTCAAAAAGTTTGAGAACCACCGATCTGGTGCAAAGTGCACTGAATTTAAAGGTAAAGGCCTTAAGTCCAATGCTGGCCCAACGACCAACTAGCCAAATGACCTCCAAGGAAATCACTGAACTTTTAGTTTCAGCTTCTTTATTTGTAAAATGAATATATTAACATCTAGAATCATAATGTACAGACATCACTTGATCATGAAGCACTATAAATATGACAGTATCATTACATTAGAAACTCCCAAGAGAACGATTTCTACAGAGAAATAGATTTTATTTTCAAAGGCAAAAAACTTTCAAATATCAAATTTGTTCAAAGGTTATTAAATTCCAAATATCAAAGCACTTTCCCTTTACATGTAATGAACAGAAATATTTTACTCTTTATATACAAGCTGATGTATGGACTTTATCCATAACAATATGTCTATATATTCTTATATATTAGGGCACATTTTCTGAACTATAAGTTTTTAGAGGGCAGAGACTAAATCTACATAATTATCAGCGTACTGAGCCCTAGCACATTGTTACAGCCAAATGAATACACATTTAAAAGCTTTAAATGAATGCTAACATAGTGAAACATGAAAACCAAGCCCCGTTCAGGTGACCTGGGCAAGAACACAGTCTATAAGACCCTGGAGGAGCCAGGGGACTATGACTCACATTGATGAAGCTGACGTTGAGCTCCTTCGCAGTGTATCCCCGTTGCAGGTTCCGCCTTGCATATACGTCATAATCCCGAACAATGCGGGTGATGATGTCTGATGTGGATATGCCCTCTGTCCTCTGTGTTGGCGCGAACATACCTAACACCACAACACACACACACACACACACACACACACACACACACACACACACACAAACAAGCATACACATACAGAGGATAGGACTTTGTTCAGCCCAGATGATGGGACTTCCTTGCTTTATAAGGGAAGCCTAGTCAGTATAACCATAGCATTGCTACAGCAAAGTCAGGGAACCCCAAGCCCCTCTGTGTTGCAAAAGGGAATCTTCAGACTTAGAAAATGATTCCATAGAAAGGAAAGGCAACATTATGGAATGGGAACTGTGAGTAGAAACTGAGGAGACTACAGGACACAGGGATTAGGAAGAATTTGGGATCTGAGACACAAGCAAGTCAATATGTGCAAATAAGTTTTCCTGAAATTAAACCAGCTGTCAAAAGGAAGGCAAGGGCAGAAAGTGTTGAGAACCACAGGATCTCAGCTCCACTTCAGGACTTGTATGTGACAGACAAGTCATGGTCTTGGAACTAAGGTTCCTCCTCAGTAAAGAGAGGTATATTAAACCCTCTCCAGCTACTACTGATGTCCCACAATTTGAGAAACCACCACCGACTCACCTGCTTCTTTGATGTGTTTGTAAACATCATCACTCCCAGCAGAAGAATAGGGAATGTCATCATGGGCTACAAAGTCAATCTGAAAAAAAGGAAGTGTTTCAAACCCAGGAAAACTGTCATCTGAAAAGAGTCACTAAACCTTTCTAGGGAAAGGACACTAGTCAGACATTAGTATGCAACCTCTTGGTCACACTCATACATTCCCTAATTCATTCACAAACTATACAACCAGCATTCCAACAACTTCATCAGTGAATATTGGCAAAAGTGAGATTTATTGGCTTCAACAACTTCAAACATTATGGAAATCCAACTTGAAAGTTGCCCCTACACCTTTGCCCAACAAATAGAGTCTGGCCTGTGAGTCTTTTAGTAAACCCCATAAGTAGCATATTGGTCCTTTGAAGAAAGATGAGAAAACTCTCCTATTCTCAGTCCCATAAAGGACTGGATAACTAAGGGTCTCTGATAATGCAGGATTAGAAATAAGTTCATTTCTAATCAGCTGGCTCTCTTTTCATCATTCAATGAAATGAGGTGAAATAGTAACTAAAAATTATTTTACTGGTGATATGAAAGAGTTACAGCTGAGCATCAAAAGCCTGATTCAGAAAGGGCTTTTTGATTTCAGAATTCATCTTGTTACTGGACAGTAACTCATATTTGCAATAACAGATGATGTAGAACACCATTTAGGAGTAGGCAAAGCAAATTCTTTGTTTACTCTCCTTTAAAGAGGAATAAGGGAAAGATACGGGACTAGTGGCTGCCACAGGTCACTGGCCAGGTCCCTCTAGACTTGAAGAAGCTGCTTACAGAATAAAGCAGCCAGTTAAATAGAATCATCAAGAAAAATCTCAGCTCCTTGAGAAGAAAGGATGGAGCTGCCAGAAGGAAAAGGGAGGAGAGAGGGAGATATCACCTAGAACCTTATTTGTCAGTTAAATAATAACTAGTTGACAGCTAGCTGAGAGCAAGGATGAGAACTACTGCAGGCTGACCAATGTTACAAGAAAAAAAGTAAAGGGTGTGGGGGAGGGGAATTAAAGGGTGACATGAGAGAATACTAAAGATCAACTTCCTAATTTTGCCTAGATCTGTTCAATTTAAACCACTAAAAATCATCTCATGTACTACTTTTCCTTTACCCTTTTAAAAGGTAGGGAGAAGCAGATGATTTTATCTGTTCCCAAAGACCTCCAACAAATCTCCCTACCCCTAAAACCTGCATACATCTTGTTTCACAACATCTCAGCCATAACTATTCTTCATCTAGTAGTTTCCTATAGCTTTCCATCTGCAGATAATTTTCTTTCTTATGCTTGTGATTTTATCAATGTTGGGAACTTCCAAGAAGGAAAATTCCTCTACCTATGAAGACCAGCCCTTACTCTGCAACTTAGAGTATTAGAGGACAATGGGTCACTCAGACACTAATAAGACTTGCCCAAAGTCACATCTGGTGAGAATATGTTCCTTAATTTATCATGTTCAAGGCCTTTTATCCTGCCCTATTAAGCTTTCACACCTTTTATACCAACCTTTTCTGGCAACAATGGCCTTCTTACATGAGAATTAAGATAGGATGAAGAATTACAGTGCTCAACTCCTAAACTAAACAGAAAACCCTACCTTCTGCTCTTCATCACACTTTTACCTCCAAATGAATAACAAAACCCTATCCAAGCTAAATGAAATCAATATAAAGGTCTATGCCCATCTTTGGTTTCTGGACGTCAGATCCTGAGGAAAGTTCTGAGGTTCTGGTGAATATCTATAAATATTCTTTATCCTATTCCATAGGAGGGGAGGGACAAGCCCAGGTGCTCCTCTCTTGAGAGTGGAAGGGGCTGGGGAATGAAGAATGGATACATATACCCAGTCTCTTACCCGATGCTCTGCCAGGAATTCAGGTGTTAGTGTCCAAGGGGCATTCCTCACCACCTCATCCACATAGCGGCAGTGCTGAACTGCATCGTAGCGTTCATTTTCATTCATCACTGTGAAGCCCTTGAAATTGTGTGTCAGCTCATCACTGCAAACTGAGTCCGTGGGCACCATTAAGTTATCAAGACAAAATCACTTCTGCTTGCCCAACCCCTAGCTTGTATTCTTTCCCACTTAGAAAATGAACCAATCTCTGCATGCTGAACAGTTTTCTATATACAGCTAAGCCCAAGAATTAAAGTGGTTGGATATGCATTTTTCTAACTGTAAATGCATATCCCTCCACAGGAATTCTAAGGACTTTATATGTTAAGAACTTTCCCAGAGTAGATACAATAAAGAAATGAATACACTTAATTAGCTCTGTTCCTGACTCCACTGACCAGTGTCTACATATACAGGTGGAATGGTACTGTAACATTTGCTTATAGTACCTCAAGTGGTCCAATATAAGAAATGGAAACCTGGGCCAACTGAACAAAATAAATCAATGATGCTCCAATGTCTCAAGAAACTTAAGCTAAAAGTAAATGAAGGAATAATGTGGCATCTTTGTCTAATAAGCAAAGAAATTCTATTCTCTTGATTACAGCTGCTCCTACTTTGCATTTCACTATTAGAAAGAAAAGAAGAGGGAGTTAGTATTTACCATCTCTTTCTGAACAAAAGTAAAAAAATCTTTTCTTACCTCCCACAATAAGGTATGTGTTGGGGAATAGGTTCTTTGCTTGCATCAGGGCCCGGGCATGACCAGAGTGAAATAAATCAAATATGCCATCAGCATAAACCCTTACAGGTCGATCACCTTCAAGTAAAAGAAAAGAATACCTCTTACACCGTCTTGTAAATGGCACTGGATCAGATCACAGACAAGATCAACCCTCCCCAAGACAGAGATAGCTTCCCTCTATGCAGATGCCAAAAAATGTCATTAGATTCAACAAAAGTCTGATTATCATGCCTACTAAATGATCTGACGTTTGACACCTCCGCCACTACTTCCCTCTCGAAGTGTCTTTGATTATCCATTCAAACTGAGGGGATTAGAAATAATATCCCAAAATTTTCCTGTATTGCAACTAAATATAAATTCACACCATTAAAAACTAGAAGAATGAAAGAAAGTCAGTTCCTTGGATAACTGCGTCTAAGAGAAGAATTGTTACATCCAAAAGGACCAGGGCAATTATAAAAGATAAAGTGAACCATTTCAATCACATAAAACTGAAAGGTTTTGGACAAATTAAATCAATTCAGCTACAATTAGAAAAGAAGTTATTTGGGGGAAAATCTTTGTAGCAAATATCTCTGCAATTCAGGTTTTATAGGGAACTGACACAAACCTATTAAGTACACAAGCCATTTCACAATAGAAAAGTAGTCAAGGCATCAGGCAGGTTTTTTTTCCCCCCAAAATTTTGATTTTATATCACCTCCATTTCCTAATGGGGCAGCTAGGAGTCCAAGGTCTGGAGTCAGGAAGACTCATCTTCCTGAGTTCAAATCTGGCCTCAGACATTTATGAGCTGGGTGACTCTGAGCAAGTCACGCTGTTTGCCTCAGTTACTCATTTGTAAAAACATTTCGCAATCTTCAAAGTGCTACATAAATGCTATTGTTGTTGTTACTGTTTAATTAGCAAGCTGGTTAAGGCGATTCATTTTTATAGCCATCCTGGTTCTGCTCGCTTCACTGTGCATCAGTTCATAAGTCTTCAGTGCTTCTCCTCTTCATCAAATTCACTATTTATTAAAACCAATAATATCCCATTATATTCACGTACCACAACTTGTTTATCCATTTCCCAATCAATGTGCATCTACTTTCTTTCCAATCCTGTATCACCATAAAAATCGCTGCCCTAAATATATTAGTGTATGTGGGGCCTTTCTTTTTATCCATGACCTTCTTGGACAATATGCCTAGCAGTGAGGTCTCTGGAGTGAAAAGGAATGAGCATTTTAATCTTTCTCAACAAAATTCTAAATTACTTTCCAGAATGGTTGAACCAACTCATAGTTTGTCAACCATAAATTTCTTTGACAATCAATTTTTAAAAGAAGGAATGAATGCAAGCCATAAACAGTCGTATAAAAAAGTTACAAATCACTAATAATAAGAGAAATATAAGTTAAAACAACTCTGGATTTTCACCTCACACTCATCCGATTGGCAAAGATGACAAAAGATGAAAATGGCAAATATAGAAAAGTTATATAAGAAAGGTACACAAAGGCACAGCTCATGAAGCTGCAGATTGGTCCAGTCCTTCTGGAGGACAACTTCGAATCACAAACAAAAAAGCAGCGATAAGAAGGGGTCTTGGTTTGTCTTCTTTTAAAGAACTTCCTTCAGGTTATTTTGTCCCACATCCTCAGTTTTAGGCCACAATATACTAAACCTAGCCAGAATCCATCTAAAAGGACCACAAAGACCTTCAGAGCGCTGCTGTGAGAGAAGTACTTTGGAAAATATGAAGCGTTACAGGAACATGAGCTGTTACTTCTTGTTGCAATTAGAGATTTCTTATTTTTTATATACCTATTTTTCTCGATTACATGTTAAAAACAATTTCAAAAACATTTTTGTGGTATTTATTTTCAATGAAGTCAACTTAGTTATCAATGAGTAAATGGTCTGCTTTGCACATAATCCACTGTAACCATTCCAAAACTGCTGCTTACGGGAGGACTGGTAGAGAGGGAATGCTTTATTTATGTTTCAGAAATAAACAAGGATTACGGATTATTTCTCATTCCTTTTTTAAAAAATATATTATACCTTTTCCCCTCTGTTAGTGAAAAGTTAGAATTAGTTCTGCTGTGATTTCAGAGATCATGATGCAAACGGGGAGAAAAATGACTCTTTACCTTTATGCTTTTGTTCAGGCCCTTCTGTGCCTAGACTGTGCCATCCCCCCTTCCCTTTTTAACCAGTAAAATACTACTTGTCCTTTAAAACTCAACTCAAATGCCACCCCTTCCACAAAGTCTTCTTTGCCTCTCATTAATAACCTTCTCTCTCAGGCATCACTAATGTATTTATACATACAATATCACATAACTATAGCTCTAAGTTTAAAAACTGAGAGATCATGTTTTATCTAACTAATGAATTTTCTTTGGTGTTCAGCATTACGTTATACACACAGGAGGCAATTACGTATGCTGAGTAAATCATTTTGGGGTGTAGGGCTTACTTTAAAGTAAAACAGATACACTGAAGATAAAATCCACATACAGAACCAGATATACTGCCCTCCACTGGGGCTCTTCTTTAAGAAAAACAAAACAGAACAAAAAAAATTTTACTGATTTTTTTTTTTACATCGTCTAAATTTACCTCTGGATACCTCCCCCAACCCAGAGACCTACTGCTTAAAGAATTCTTCCTTTCCATTCTTTAACCTAACTTCCCTATGACTTTAACCTCAAGCCTTTGTCAAATCGACCTGATGATACAGACAGACTTCCCTTGATGGCTCCATCTCAGTCTCCTTTGTTGGATCTATATCATGCTCCCTCACTGTGGGTACTGTGAGTGTTTCTCAAGGCTCCATCCTAGGCCCTCTTCTCTTTTCCCTCTACACTCACCAGTTCGTACGGGTTTAACTATAACCTCAGATATATCACTTTGGCAGCTGGGTGGTGCTATAGATAAAAGCATCAGATCTGAAGTCCAGAAGATCTGAGTTCCAATCCAGCACTGGACGTTATGTAACCCTGGGCTTAACTTCTGTTTACCTTTCCTCATCCATAAAATGGAAATGAAACAACCTCAAAAGGCTGTCGTGAGGATAAATCGTATTTGTGAAGCACTATATAAATGTCAGTTTTTATTTGTGGTTGTCATCACCATAATAAATGACCTGCAGTCCCAGTCTCTCCTCTGAATTTCTACACTGCATCACCAAGTGCCCACTGGAGTCAGACGATCCCAAATGGATGTTCTGAAACAATTTATACAGTAATACTGTAAAAACAAGTAATTCTGAAAGAAGGAGGAATGCTAATCAATTAACTGACCAGCCATGATGGCAGAGAGCTCATGGTAGAAGAAACATGATGCCCATTTCCTGACAGTGATAGTCTCAGGGTGCAAAGTGAAGTATATTTCTTTTGGACATCACCAATATGGGAATTTGTTCTGTTTAACTACATACAGGGGTTCTGTTTTTCCTTTGGGGGGATAGGGAGGCAAGGGAATAGGAAGGAAAAGAAAAGATATTTTCATTGCATGAAAAAAATTGTTTAACAAAAAATGACCTTTGACCTAGCAATACCACTTCTAGGACTGTATCACAAAGAAATCATTAAAATGGAGAAGAGACCCACATGTACAAAAAATATTTATAGCAGCTCTTTTTGTGGTGGCCAAGAACTGGAAATCAAGGGGATGTCCATCCATTGGGGCATGGCTGAACAAGTTGTGGTATATGAATGTAATGGAATACTACTGTGTTATAAGAAATGACAAACAGACCGACCAGAAAAACCTGGAAAGACTTATATGAACTGATGCAGAGTGAAGGGAGCAGAAACAGGAGAACATTATACACAGCGTTTGAGGATTGTTTCTGATAGACCTTAGCCTTTCACAGCAATGCAAGGACCTAAGAAAGTTCCAAAGGACTCATGATGCAAAATGCCATCCACTTCCAGAGAAAGAACTATAGAGTAGGAATGCAGAATGAAGCAGATTACTTTCTCTTTTGTTATGTTTTGTTTGGTTTTGGTTTTTCTCATGGTTTCTCCATTCATTTTAATTCTTATATGCAGCATGACTAATGTGAAAACGTGTTTAATAAGAATGTATGTGTAGAACTCATATAAAATTACATGCTGTCTTGGGGAAGGAGGAGGAGAAAATTCAAAACTTTTATGAAAGTGACTGTTGAAAACTGAAAACAAATAAATTAATTTAAAAAATGATTTCCTGGAAACATTTGAAACTCATTATGTCTATAACAAATATCATCTTTTCCCTCTCTAAATTTCCTTATTTCTGCTGAAGATACCACCATCCTTTCAGGTCCCATGTTCAGAATCTTGGCATTGTCTTTGACTCCTCAACACCATACATTCAATCAATTCACAAATCTTGCCATTCCTACCTCCATAGCTACCTTGTATATATTAGTATTAATTCACTGTACATTTATGATGCATACACATAAATCTCTTCTTGTCGCCTCCCCCATTAGAACGAAAGCATGGATTGTTTCATTCTTTGTCCTTGCATCCCCAGTGCCTAACACTATGCATGATACACAGTGATGCTTGCTGACTGAATCAGCGATTGAGCTGGGCCCCTGCACAGGCCTCTTAGAGTAAGTACAACTAAGAACTAGATCTAGAAGAAACTCAAGGCCTCTTCCTTAAGCTTTTACAAGGTAGGTATTAATAAAGACTAGATGTCTCATGCAGAACTCGCCTCAATTTCAAATTCCTTTATCTCCTTATATAGTCCCTCAAATTATCCTCATCAATATACTTTGTTTTTATCAGACCTGGCATGCTCTCCTCTTCCCTCCCCCTCTGCCTCTTTTATCCTCTCTGCTCAAAAAGTCAAAATTTACTTGCTTATTTTTTGAGATTTCCACTTTCCAAGGAAAGTGGCTTCTTGGCTTCCTTTAAATTTCAACTAAAATCCTACCTTCTACAAGAATCCTTTCCCAACCCCTCTTAATTCCAGTGCCTTCTTTTCTTCTATTATTTCTCATTTATCCTGTATCTAACTTGCTTTGTATAAATTTGTTTGCATACTGTCTCCCCATTATCCTGTGAGCTCCTTTTGTCACAGTGCCTGGTACACAGCAGGCCCTTAATAAATGTTTACCGACTGATTCTGCTGTTCACCCCTCCACATTAAGCCTTTCCAAAATGGTCATATGTATCTCTCTGGCTTCATCCACTGTTTCTTGGATTGCATCCACCTAACTCTAATACTGTACCACTAAACCTCCTTATGAAGCTTGAGAACAGTCTTCTCGACACCAAGCACAAGTTCAACATTCACTAGGTATGGTTTTTGCCATTGATTTTCTTACATTAGTAACACATAGTATTTAGTCACTTGACTAAATCAGGAAAAGAAACAACAGAGAGAAAAAACACCGACTTGTACCGTGACAAATAGAAACCTCAGGAGCCTTAAACATTGTTGCTGTTTATTTTCAGGCTTAAGCTCTACTTAACTTTACCAAAGGTTTTCCACCATACCTCTACCTTCTGTATTTTTATACTACCTATGTCCTCTAAGTTCCTTCCTGGGTCCCTAGGTTTGGAGTCAGAGGACCTGGGTTCAAACTATGCTACTTACCTAACCCATGTGATCTTTGGCAAATCACCTCCTCTTTCTAGGCTGCTATTCCTCTATCTGAAAACGCTGAGGCCTCTAAGCTTGCTCCTAGCTCTAAATCTAGGATTATAAGATCCTGCTAAATGACACCTTCTACATTAAAGCCTTTCCCAAGAAATGACTTTTCACACTAAATAATCCTTGCAAATAATTAGTCTTTATTTCAAATGCACATAGAATTTATATCATCATGTGTGATGGCAAACTGTGTATGTGACTTATCCCCCTTATTTAACTATAATTTCTTTAAGAGTAGAGACTATATTTTACTTATCTATGTATCTCCACTAGCATCTAGCATGTGTAAACATGTAATTCTAAAAGGAAAAAAAGGTGATCTAGAACCAAGAAACTGGAGAATATCTGTTAAAGGGAAAGTGAATGGTATAATAAAAAGCACTGGTCTCAGATACAAGGCCACAGTTCTAGTCCCAGGAATGTCACTGATACCTATCACTATTGGAACCATGGCATCACAAAAAGAATTGTCATATTTTTTTCTTTTTTTAATTTTCCAATTTTATTTGTTTTCAATTTTCAACAATCATTTCCACAAGTTTTAAATTTTCTCCCTCTTTTCCCCAAGAAGGCATGCAATCTTATATGGGCTCTACACATACGTTCTTGTTAAATACATTTTCATGTTACTCATGTTGCACGTAAGAATTAAAACAAACTAGGAAAAACCATAAGAAAAGCTAAACAAAACCAAACGTAACAAAAGAGAAGATAAAACAGTCTCCTTCATTCTGCATTCTGATTACATAGTTCTTTCTCTCGATGTGGATAGCATTTTGCATCATGACCTTTGGAAATGTTTTAGGACCTTGCACTGCTCATATACTGTGGCTGTTACTGTGTATAATGGTCTCCTAGTTCCTCTCATTTCACTCAGAATCAGTTCATATAAATCTTTCCAGGTTTTTCTGAAGTCTGCCTGTTTGTCATTTCTAACAGCATAATAGTGTTCCATTACATTCAAATACCACAACTTCTTCAGCCATTCCCCAATGGAAGGGTGTCCCCTCGATTTCCAGTTCTTGGCCACCAAAAAGAGAGGTGCTATAAATATTTTTGTACATGGGGGTCCTTTTCCCATGTTTATGATCTCTTGGGGATACAGCCCTAGAAGTGGTATTGATGGGTCAAAGGGTATGCACATTTTTATAGCTTTCTGGGCATAAGACCTGTCATAATTTTGGTGAAATGAACTATGAATTCAGATATTTAGCTTTGTGGGATAATTATTTATACTAAATAGGAAAGTGTTCAACACTCACTAAGGCTGAAGGGGATAACAAATAATTTGTACAGGCTCTACTGAGTTAAATGATCTAGCATTTATGAATACTTCATCTTTTTTTACTTTATTTCATCAAAAATGAGCCACAATTAACTTTACACAGTTATGTTTAGCAATAACAATCCTTTGTTTATGGTTGGGCACAATGGAGAACTAAGAACTTTCTTCAGTAGGGGAAATGTCAAGTGCTGCTGCCTCCAACTGAATCCCTTATCACATGACCAAATTTGACCCTTGAACTGAATGTCTTAGCATTTTGGAATTTGACTCCCTTACAACGTGACAGTAACTGTGTTTTTAACCTGGGTTTGTTACAGATAATTTATTAAGCCATTACTGACTCATACTAGGTACTCGGCTGATTAAATGATTCCAAGTAACCAGAAGTTATCACATCACAGAAGGAAACATGACACATGAACAGAGCTGAGCAATTTGGCAAAAGTAAAGTACTTTGTGCAGTCTGTCCTTTTGTGAAGAACCCAGAAGCTAGGCACTTTTTAACATACTGTTCATAGGTGCTGTGGCACTGACATTAGGAAGCACTTAGATTTATGATAATTCACAACTTTTTAAAATAGTATTTTTTGTAATTATATGTAAAAACAATTTTTAACATTCATTTTTACAAAATTTTGAGTTCCAATTTTTTTTCTCCTTTTCTCCCCTCCCTTCTTCCTAAAGTGGTAAGCAATTTGGTATGGATTACATATGTGCAATTATGTAAAACATATATCCATAACAGTCATGTTGTGAAAGAAGAAACAGACCAAAAGGAAAAAAAAAACCCAAAATTAAGAAAATAAAAATAGTATGCACTGATCAACATTCAGGGTTCATCAGTTCTTTCTGTGGATGTACATAATATTTTCCATCATGAATCTTTTTTAGTTGTCTTGGGTCACTGTATTGCTAAGAGTTAGCCATTTCTAGTTGTTCATCACACAATGCTGCTGTTACTATATATAATGTTCTACTGGTTCTGCTCACTTCACTTTGCAATGGTTCATGTAAATTTTTCAGGGTTTTTCTAAAATCCACAGGCTCATCATTTCTTATTGCACAACAGTATTCCATTACAATCATATATACCAAAGCATATTCAACCATTCCTCAACTGATGGGCATCCCCTCAATTCTCAATTTTTGGCCACCACAAAAACAACCGCTAAAATATTTTTGGGCATGTAGATCCTTTTCCTTTTTATGATCTCTTTGGGATACAAACCTAGTAGTGCTACTGCAGAATCCAAGGATATGCATAGTTTGGTTGCCCTTTGGGCATAGTTCTATATTGCTCTCCAGAATGGGTGGATCAATTCACACACAACTCCATCAACAATGCATTAGTGTCCCAATTGTCCCACATCTCCTCCAACAGTTGTTTTCTTTTTTCTGTCATATTAGCCAATCTGACAGGTTTGAGGTGGTACCTCTGAGTTATTTTAATTTGCATTTCTCTAATCAATTGTGATTTACAGCATTTTCACATGACTATATATAGTTCTGATCACTTTGTCTGAAAACTGCCTGTTCGTATCCTCTGACCATTTATCAACTGGGAAATGGCTTACATTCTTACAAGTTTGACTTTCTACTTTCCTTCTAATCTTGGTTACACTGGTTTCATTTGTGCAAAAACATTTTAATTTAATATAATCAAAATTATCTATTGAACATTTCATAATGTTTCCTATCTCGTTTGGTCATAAGGTCTTCCCTTCTCTGTAGAGCTGTCGGGTAAACTATTATTGGCTCTCCTAATCTGCCTGTATTACCCTTTATGTCTAAATCATGTACCCATTTTAACTTAATCTTGGTATATGGTGTAAGATGCTAGTCGATATCTAGTTTATTAGTTTCCTCAACTGTTTTTGTTAAATAGTTGAGTTCTTAACCCAGGGGTGTGTTCTTTGGTTTAATCAAATATTAGGGTACTACGGTCATTTAAGGTGTCTTGTGTACCTAGTCTATTCCACTGATCCACCACTGCTATTTCTTAGTCAATACCAGACAGTTTTGGTGATAACCATTTTATAATACAGTTTTAGATCTAGTCCTGCTAGGCTACTTTTCTTTGCATTTTTTTTTATTAATTCACTTGATATACTTGACCTTTTGTTCTTCCAGATGAATGTCGTTTTTTCTAGCTCTATAAAATAATTATTTGGTAATATGATTGGTATGGTACTGCATAAGTAAATTAGTTTATGCACAATTGTCATTTTTAGTATATTGGCTTGGCCTACTCATGAGCAACTGATATTTTTCCAATTGTTTTGATCTGATTTTATTTGTGTGGAAAGTAATTTGTAATTGTGTTGGCATAGATTCTGGGCTTGTCTCAGCAGGTAGATTCTCAATTATTTTATATTGTCTAGAGTTATTTTAAATGGAATTCCTCTTTCTATCTCTTGCTGCTGGGCTTCATGGGTAATATATAGAAATTCTGATGATTTACATGGGTTTATTTTATATCCTACAACTCTGCTAAAGTTGTTAATTATTTCAACTAGGTTTTTAGTGGATTTTTGAGGATTCTTCGAGTATGCCATGATATCATCTTTAAAGAGTGAAAATTTTGTTTCTTCTTGACGTATTCTCATTCCTTTAATTTCTTTTTCTTCTCTTGTTGCCATAGCTAAGACTTCTACCACAATATTGGATAACAATAGTGATCTTACTGGGAACGCTTCTAGTTTATCCTCATTGAAGATAATGCTTGCTGATGGTTTCACATAGATACTACTTATCATTTTAAGGAAATTTCCCTTTATTCCTATGCTCTCTAGTGTTTTTAATAGGAATGGGTGCTGTATTTTATCAAAAGCTTTTTCTGCATCTATTAAGATAATCACATGATTTCTGTTGTTTTTGTTATTGATATAGTCAATTATGCTGATAGTTTTCCTAATACTGAATCAACTCTGAAGAATTTGTGCACTGGTATAAATTCTACCTTGTCACAGTATATGATCCTTGTGATATATTGTTGGTGATTAACTGACTAATGCAATGCAATAACCTCCATTCAGATTCTCCTACCTTCTAATTGGTTTTTTATCTTATGAAGGGATGTGGTCAATTAACCTTCTGAATAAAACATTTTCAGTAGCTCACTACTGACTACTGAAACTTCAAACTAATTTGCTCAGCATTCACAGCCCTGCACAAGGTAAGTCCTCCAGCTGTTCTCAATTCTTGAAATGTCCTCCTCACTCCTTTCTCTTTCTACTCCCTGAATTCCTACATATCTTTTAGAGCCCAGCTGAAAAGCAACACCCTCCAAAGAGGCAGAAAAGTATAGAATATGTTCCTAGGATAGTGCCCAATACAAACTGGCCTTGTAAAGAAAGTAGATGTGTCTTTCTGTGAACGTTGAGGTTGATTTTTGTGTTGTACTGAATAGATTTTTAAGGTATTAGGAACACTGCACCTATTTTATATTTTCCTGTCTTGCCTTTAACAATAGGGGAGGAAAATATCTGGTCAGCTAAACCACTGTGGTAATGTGGACCAAGGTCCTGCTCTGCCATCAAAAGGCTTCCTGATTGGTTTCAAGTGAGCCTAAGTAGTACAAGTGAAAGGGTAAGCTCCAAAGTCAATTCTCTAGAAGGAGATACCCCTCTCCTATTCTCATCTCAAGGACATGCAGGATCAAATACTCCATATGTAAAAGTCAAGATAGACCAAGCCAGTCCTAGGGAGCTGTATCTAAATAATATAACAGGAAATGTAGCATCACCCAGCCTGGAACTACGTTGATTTGTGTTATTTGTACTTCCTATAACCTTACCCAGATATATCTAAGAATATTCATGGGCACCTACACCATATCTCTACTCATATCATGGTTATAGTGGTGAAGATGAAGAAGAGCAGACTGATATAGAAGATATTTCTGCAAAAGAACTGACTGGGTTTGGTAACTTAGTGGATATGAATTACACAGATATATTGTTTCTGAATTTTCATATTCTTTTTCCTTGTAAATAAATTCTAGGGAAAAAAAAAATCATTCTTCTTATCTTCAATGTGTAACAGCCAGGGCAAAAGGTGAAATGGGGAAAATAGGTGCCAGAATGTGACATGAAAATACAGTGGTAGCAGAAATAGCAGAAGAACAATAAGTAATTAAGAGTTTAAAAAAAAAAGTGATTAAGGATTAAATCAGCAGTTCTCTCTTCACCTCCACCCTCTTCCCTTCTCCATGGATTAGGAAGATCCTTAGGGTACACAGGAACCAGGAGGCACAGTGGCTCAAGTTGAAATTTGATAAGGAAACTTTAGAAAACAATAAAAGAGGAAAGCCCTGGGTTGAAGAGATTGGTTCCAGGCAGAAGAAATGCTTGTTTCACTGATGCCTGAAGTCCAGGACTGGTTCCTTCATAGACTAAATAGAGTAAAAAAAGGAAAGAATTATAAGAATGAGGAAAAAGGATGTGACTGGAACACATACTAGGTTTCTGGATTTCAATCAGTATATAATACAGACACCAAAGAGTTTGAAGGAGTCATCTGAGATGATTAAATGTCTGAAACTGACAGTGGTATGAGGAAGTGGAGGGGAGCAAGACTGAGTGTAGGGAGATTGGGAAGCAAAATGTTGCAATTGCTTAGGAACAAGACTATGAAGACTTAGACTAGGGTAGTGACAGGAGGAATGGAGAGGAAATGTGAGAAAGCTGCAGAAGCAGAATCAAAAGTAGTCATCAATAAAATGAATTTTGACAAATATTGAGCTTAAGCTGTGGAGAGAAAAGTGATGTCATTAAGAGCAATGGGGATGAATTTGTGGGCTAGTAAACATTTCTTCATATAGGTGGATTGCTACCCATATTTCAGTACATAATCTTTTCTGCCTTAGCCAACAATTTTGGGGGGGAAGTACAACTGCAAAAGAAAGGCAAATGAATGGAAGTTCAGAGTGGAATGTGCCCTTCCAAACTAGTAGCAAGACAGATGAGAAGAAAACCTACTCCAACATGAGACGTAAACTTCAACGCAGTAAGTATTATACTAGTTTACACCATGCAGATGAATGTATTGTAAATACCATGAGATGCAGAAAAATGAACAAGAAGAGGGAAGCACATTTAATATGAAGTTTACTTACAAGGAGTCCCTCTCCTGGCCTCATCCAAAGTTACTCTTTTGTAGGGCTTACTGTAGTCAATTTCAATTTCATCTGAAAATGGGGCTGGCTCCTTTAAGCCCTTTAAGAAAAGTAAAGGAGAAAGAACAAAGTTAACTTTCATTGAAGAAAACAGATGACAACCAAATTACAAGAAGAAGGGCAAATTTTTGAACACAATTAAATTAAATATCCTGACATCTTTATTTGAGATGATTTGCTACATTCTACCTCTCTCTTTCTCTTACTCCTAGTACATTCCATTCAACAGTAAATTTTATTTTTTTAGGTATTCTCCCTTCATATTGCATTCACCCTGTGCTCTCTATGTATGTGTGTGCATATATCTGTGTATATATATATAATATATGTATATACACACACACATATGTACATACACCCATGTACATATACATATCTACACACATATAACATACACATACACAACTACCCAAACATATCTACATATCTACACGTGTGTGTGTGTGTGTGTGTGTATAATATATATATAGGTATATTTTCCCTCTAACTACACTTATACTGAAAAAGGTCTCATGAGTTACAAATAACATCTTTCCCCATAGGAATGTAAACAGTTCATCTTTAACGAGTTCCTTAAGGCTTCTCTTTCCATTTACCTTTTTACGTTTCTCTTGATTCTTATATTTGAAAGTCATACTTTCTATTCAGCTCTGGTCTTTTCAACAAGAATGCTTGGAAGTCCTCTATTTCATTGAAATTTCATTTTTTGCCTCTGAAGTATTATACTCAGTTTTTCCGGGTAGGTGATTCTTGGTTTTATTCCTATCTCCTTTGACCTCTGGAATATCATATTGCAAGCCTTTCAAATCCCTTAGTGTAGAAGCTGCTAAATTCAGTGTTATCCTGATTGTATTCCCACAATACTCAAATTGTTTCTTTCTGGCTGCTTGTAATATTTTCTCCTTGACCTGGGAACCCTGGAATTTGACTACAATATTCCTAGGAGTTTTCCTTTTGGGATCTCTTTCAGGAGGTGATTGGTGAATTCCTTCCATTTCTATTTTACCCTCTGGTTCTAGAATGTCAGGGCAGTTTTCCTTGAAAATTTCATGAAAGATAACGTCTAGGCTCTTTGTTTCATCATGGTTTTCAGGTAGACCAATAATTTTTAAATTATTTCTCCTGGATCTATTTCCCAGATTAGTTGTTTTTCCAATGAGATACTTCATATTGTCTTCTATTTTTTCATTCTTTTGGTTTTGTTTTGTAATTTCTTGGTTTCTCATAAAATCATTAGCTTCTATCTGCTCCGTTCTGATTTTTAAAGAACTGTTTTCTTCAGTGAGTTTTTGGCCATTTGGCCAATTCTGCTTTTTGAAGCATTCTTCTCCTCACTGGCTTTTTGGACCTCTTTTGCCATTTGGGTTAGTCTATTTGTAAAGGTGTTATTTTCTTCAGCATTTCTCTGGGTCTCCTTTAGCAAGCTGTTGACTCACTTTCATGATTTTCTTGCATCACTCTCATTTCTCTTCCCAATTTTTCCTCCACCTCTCTTACTTGATTTTCAAAATTCTTTCTGATTTCTTCCATGGCCTGAGAACATTGCATATTTTTTTGGTTTTGGATGTAGAAGCCTTGACTTTTATGTCTTCCCCTGATGGTATGCTTTGTTCTTCCTCATTCAAAAGGATGGAAGAAAATACCTTTTCACCAAGAAAGTAACCTGTAGTCTTATTTTTTTCCCCCTTCTTTGGGCATTTTCCCAGCCAGTTACTTGATTTTTGAGTCATTTGTCAAGTGGAGAGTACTACCCTAGGGGTCAGAGGTTTTGTGTAGCTGTTCTCTGAGAGGACCTGTAAGTTCTCAGTTCCTCTAAGGTGGCACAATCAAGGGAGAGGAGTTTACTCCTCTCCTGGCCTGCCTTCTGATCTGGGAGCAACCACAAGCACTCTTTTCTGCCCTAGTACGGCGAGTAGGGGTTTCCTCTCCACAGCTGCCACCAGTTCCACCATACCAGCACTCCTCCTCACCCCAGGACTGTCATTCAGGACTGAGACCCAGATCAGCTGCTCAATTTCCCCAAGGTCTTTAGGTTGAGGTCTCCAAAGTGGACACTGCTGCCTTGGTGTAGCTGCTGCCGCCCTGGGGCCAAGGCCGGACAGAGCTCCCCTCTCATCCAGGTGAAAGAGCTTTCTTACTGACCTTTGAAGCTGTCTCTGGCATTTGCAGGTTGAGAAATCTGGGAACTGCAGCTTTTACCCAAGATTTTGAGCCCTGAAGCCTGCTCCAGTCCTGTCCATGCTGCGTGGCCCAGGCTGGGCTGTGCTCTGCTCTGAGCCTGGTGCAATAGACCTTTCCTGTCAGCCTTCCAAGCTGTCTTGGGCTGGAATCTGTTTCACTCTGTCATTTTATGGTTGTTGCTGCTCTAAAATTCGTTTAGTCATTTTTTACAGATATTTTATGGGCTATGGGGGTAGAACTCGAGCATGTCTGTCCTTCCACTCCGCCATCTTGGCCCTGCCCCCCTCCCCCATTTATTTATGTTCTTAGGTTTCTCAAACATGGATTTCTGTTCCTTACTGCTTTGGTTTCTTGCTTATATAGTCTATTCCACTGATCTATTTTTTTCTTTTTTTTTTAAAACAATTATTAAATGTACTGAGAAATTTTTCAGTATTTCTCCACTGTAAATAAAGCCCAATCTAGGTTTTGGATAAAAACTTTTAATCATATTAAAGAAGAATCTTTCTACATCTATGATATTTAATGGCTTTCAATTTAAATGAGTTTTGTAAACTTGCCAGACAAAAATTAGATTTAGATCAGAACCTTATATCACAATAAGCTCCAAATATATGTGACTTGAATATAAATGTTTAATGCCATAAAAAATAGGAGAGAATTCTTAGTCAAATAAAGGAAGAGAAAGGCAATCATGAAGCTGAAAAAGATGAGTTAAATTACATAAAATTAAAAATATTTTGTTCAAACAAATCAAAGCAGAATTGTCAATGGGAAGGATCTTTATATCAACCATTACTAATAAACATTTTCTTGATAACAAAACATATAAGGAATTCAATATCTGCTATGTACCATGCATAGCACTGGGCACTAAGACAAAAATGAAACAGTCCCTGACCTCAAAAAATTTATATTCTAGTAGGGAAATACAACATGCATTCAGAGAAGTAAATATAAAATATATACAAATGTAATTAAGATAGGAAGAAGTCTTCTTGTATGAAGTAGCACCTGAGCTGAGCCTGAAAAGGACCAGAGAATTCCTAGAGGCAGAAGGGAAGAAGGAAAGCATTTCAGGTATCAGAAACAGTCTATGCGAAGATGTGGAAGTGAGAGATGGAATGTCATGGACAGAACACATCAAGTAGATCAAGTTTACCTACACAGAGTTGAGCAGGGAGGTGGTGGTGATGGTAATGTGTGTAATCAGCCTGGAAAGATAGGTTGACACCAGATTGTGAAAGGCTTTAAATTCCAAAAAGAAGTTTGTGTTTTTCCCTTTAGAAAATATGGAACCAATGAGGCTTTTTGAGAAAGGGCATAATGTGGTCATGAAGAATGATCTGTGCTTTAGGAACAGCAATATGGTAGCCATGTGAGAGGAGAGAGATTAAAAGAACAATTAAGTTGAGACAAGAGATAATGAAATTCTGAAGAGTAGTGACCCAGTGTGAACATACAAATGACAAGATCTGGCAAATGATTAAATTGTAGGGAAGGGAGGAGCCAAAGAGTTGAAGATGACTAAGATTGTGAACCTGAGTGACTGGAGGGATTGCAGTGTCCATGTTAGAATCAGGAATCTGAGAAAAAAGGTGGATTTATGGGGAAAGACAATGAATCCTGGATTAGACAGGTTGGTTTGAGATATCTGTGAGAAATTCAGGTGGAGATGTTCTGCAGTCATTTTGGTAATGGAGATCTGGAATTGGGGAGAGAGTTATGGGCTAGATAAGTAGATTTGGGAATCACTTCAAAAGAGATGATATTGAACCAATGGAAACTGATAAACTTTACAAAAGAATAAAGAGAGAAGAGGGTCCAGACATAGAACTGGGGTATATCTATACATAATGGGCAGGACATGGATGATAATGATGCTGAAAAGGGGTCAAAGGAAGAATGGTCAGACTGAAAGGAAAAGAATACCAAAATAGAGTGCTGTCAGAAAGCAAAGAGTTTGTAGGAGCTAGGGGAAAAAGAATAAGAAGGGGGAGTATGCAGGGGAATGGGGAACAGTGTAGAAGGGGAATGGTCAACAATGCAAAATACTGCAGAGGTCAAGAAGGATGAAGACTAAGAAAATGTCATTGGCGTTAGTAATAAAGAATCAATGGTGAAGAAGGATGAAGACTAAGAAAATGTCATTGGCGTTAGTTAGTAATAAAGAATCAATGGTGACCTTGGAGAGAGAGGTTTTTAGTCAAATGAAAATAAGACAATAGATTTAGAACTGAAAGGGACCTCCAAGTTTATCTAGCCCACTATCCTCATTTGAGGATGAGGAAACTGAGACCCAAAGAAAATCTAAAATGACTTGCCCAAAAATACATATATAGTCAGTGGCAAAGCCAGAATCTGAATCCAAGTCCTCTGACTCCAGATCCAGACAAGACTGCATTACACTGGGACTTAAACTAGACTTCAAGGAATTGAGAAGAAGGAGAGGAGAACACAGAGTCAATAAGGCAGTTTTTTAAAGCAATATGACTGTTGAAAGAAATAATACAGGATGATAAGTTGAGGAAGTAATAGAGGTTAGTTGAAGGCTTGTGAAAATATGGGGGAAATCTAGGCATATTTGTAGTTAGCAAGGAAATATGGAATTAGCACAAATATATAAGACCAAAAGTCATTAATACTCCAATAAATAAAAGTCAAAGGACACAAATTGTTTTCTATAGAAAAATTACATATTATAAATGACCTTATGAAAACATGTTTCAAATAACTAACAATAAAAGAACTGAAAATTAAAACAACTCTGAAGTTGTGCCTCACATCCAGCAAAATGGCAAAGATGACAGAAACAGTCAATGCTGGAGAGGCAGGAAGAAGACAGGTATGCTGTTCATGGAGCTATGAATCGGTCCAATCCATATCAGAAAACAATCCAGAATTATGTAAGAAAAATTATTGAACTATTCATACATACTCTTTGACCAAGTGATTCCACTATTCAGCACAAACCTCAAGAAGGACAGAAAGTTCGATATTTACCATAATATTCACAGAATAATCCTGTGATAAAGAGAACTAGAAACAAAGTGGGTACCAAATGACTGGAAAATGGCTAAATAGTAGTGGTACAAGAATACACTGCAATGTTATTGGAAGTAAAATGTGATAAATATAGCTTCTAGCAAAGATGGTGGCCAGCATACCTACTCCAGTAAAAAAAAAACCCTGAAATTTGTACCAGACCAAATAATGATCAAGAAATCCAATGAAGAACTAGGTAAATTATTTCTTCCACCCCAGAATTTCACAGAAAGTCAGCCAGAAGCTCAGGGGCAACAGTACTGGGGAACTACTAGCAAAGCTAGTGCAGGCAGACAAGATGGGAGACTCCCAGCTGGACCAGAAGTGGGCTATAGACTCATATAGTCTGCAGGCTTCTGAGGCTTGAGGCACTCAGCGTTAAAGGCTCCTCAATCCCTATTATAATGAGAGATCCCCAATTTGGTTGGTAACCTTGGAAGTCACCAGTAGCAATCAGTGCCAAATTTCTGCCTGTTTTTGTCAAAAGAGACGGTTCAAATCCTGGGGATAGGGATATAAATAGACACATCCAAAAATGAGATACCAAAAGAAAAGTAAAACTTTTATTAAAATAATTTTAATTAATTTAAAATAAGGATTACTTATCTCTTTGAGCCTTCAGGAAAGAAAAAGAACCGGAAAAGAGACAAAGAAATAGGTTAGGTGTAGCTAGAGTAAGATAAGGGAGAATTCATGATTGGTGGCCTCAATTTTCTCAGTTAAATTAAGAGGCAAAGTCACCTGTCAAGAATGAGAGAAGGTATGATTAAGGGCTGGATACCTCAGGTGGGTGAACAATATAAAAAATAGGTGTTGTGGGACATTTGCCAGGGAAGCAACAGATGAATAATGAGATTGACAAGAACTAATGACCTAGATTGAAATTATATAGTATGATCTATTGTGTGCCAGGTCAACATAACATGGTTCTATGAATTTTCTATAGCAATGTTCTGACACCTAGAAAAATACAAGGTAAGGAGTTTCTGGCAGGGCACTCTCAAAGGTGGTGAGAGAAGTTCACGGTATAGCTTTGTTGCTGTGTGGTGAAGGTGTAAATGTCATATTGACTCATTATCCTACTTAACCACAGCAGCTTTCCCAGAATCATCATTCTTCCAACCTCCCATCACTTCTCTCCTCCCACCCTCTCTTGTTGAGAATCTTGTTTCATATTTCACTGGAAAAATTGAAGTCATTTGCTAGGAGCTTTCTCTTCATCACATGACCCAGATGCCTCCTACTAAGAGGTAGCTTTTCTCCTTGTCACAACACAACTCTGTACATACACAAGTGATTCCAAAGCATCCTATCTTCCCTAGCAAATTGCTCCTTCTCTCCCTTCTCTCCAGCACTGTCTCCTTGTCTACTGATTCTCTACTACCTACAGACATACTCATTTCTTCCCCATCCTCAAAAAATTCTCAACTGACCCAACCATCCCTGCTACCTATCAACCTGTCTGTCATTTTGTTATTGTGGTTAAACTCCTTGAAAAGATCATCTACTCTAAGTATCTCCACTTTCCTTACTCTCACTCTCTTCTTCATTCTGCAGTCCAACTTCATTACTCAACCAAAACTGCTCTCTCCAAAGTTACTAATAAGCTCTTAACTGCCAAATTTAATAGACTTTTCTCATCCTTCTGTATCTGTCTGCAGCATTTGACACTGTTTATCACTCTCTGTGTGATTCTCTTCTTTCTAGGTTTTTGAGATACTACTCTTTCTTGGTTCTCCTTCTACCTATCTCATTTGCTCCTTCTCAGTCTCTTTTTTTGGATCTTCATCTAGGTCACATCTGGAACTGTGGGTGTACCATGGGGCTCTGTCCTGGGCCCTCTATACTATTTCACTTGATTTGATCAGCTCCTACAGATTCAATTATCCTCTCTATGCTGATGATTCTCAAATCCATTTCTCCAGATCTAAGCTCTTTGCTCATCTCCAGTCTTCTATGTGTCTATTGGACATCTCAAACCACATGCCCCATAGACATCTTGAACTCATTATATTTCCCCCTAATTCCTTCTAACACCAAACTTCCCTATTGTTGCTGAGGTTACCATTACCCTCCCAGTTACCCATGTTCACAACCTACATGTCATGCTTGACTCTTCACTCTCTCTCATTCCCCATATCCAATTTGTTGCCAAAATCTGTACATTTAACTCTGTAACATCTCTAGCATATGCCCCATTCTCTCCTTTGACACTGCTACCACCCTTGGGCAGGCCCTTTTCACCTAACCCCTGGACTATTACAATAGCCTCCTGGTTGGTCTCCCTACCACAAATCTCTCCCTGCTCCAGTCCACCTACTACTCAGCAGACAGTGATCTTCCTAAAAGTGCATATCTGACTACTCAATAAACTCCAGTGGCTACCTATCACTTCCAACATCCAATATAAAATTCTGTTTCAACTTAAAGCCCTTCTTAATGTGTTCTCCTCCTCCTCTGCCTACTCCCTCTCCCTGCTGCTACCTTTACACAGTCTTCTTACTTCCCGCTACGTACTTTACAGTCCAGAAACACGGGCCTCCTTGTTGGTTCTTACAAAAGATACTCCATTTTTCAACTCCATGAATTTTTCACTGGCTATCTTCCAATCCTAGAATCTCTCCCTCCTCATCTGTCTTTTGGCTTCACTGGCTTCCTTCAAGTCTCAGCTAATAAAATCCTACCTCCTACAGGAAGCTTTTCCCAGCTCCCCTCAATTCTAGTGCTTTCATTCTATTGAATATCTTCATGCATGCTGACAGCCAGGACTCTTTTTGTCCTATCTTTGCATCTCTAGCACTTAGCACAGTGCCACGCCCTTAGTAGATGCTTAATGTTTATTGACTGACTGATAGAATGGAACTTAAGTAGCTGCTTATCATTAATCACAATATATACAATATTCTTTTATCTTTCGTCTTCAGAGATGATTACAATGATGCTGATGGGAGTCAATTTTAAGCACCCACAGTCACTCAACAAGCATTTATTAAGTAGTTACTCTATGCCAAGTGCAGTATTATCACCAACAATATCCTAAGTCCTAGCAGGACCTGTTGCCTGACCACCTTTCAAAGGAGACTATTGTTGAAGCCTTCCCTGGCTTCATTTGATACCTTCTATATTAAGCAAATGTGGCAGAACTGTCATAGCCCTGGCCCTACACGCTTCTTGGAATGTTACCATTCTGTTCCAAAATAGCATAAACACAGCTGTCTTGCCTAATTATGTATTACTCTGATTTCAACCTGTCAACTATGATTAATTCATTGGTGAACTGCAATAAAACCTATAGCTGTTATTATACCTATGTTCTATTCTGAGAACTCAGTCTCTGGGAGCTACTTTGCAACAAGCTATTTACTTTTCTCTGTGACTCTGATGATCAATTAGCTTATTCCTGACAAGTCTTAAAGTTACAAAAAGTTACAAGTCACAGGGCCACTGTGCAAGAGTCCCAAAAGGAAAAATTGATTTAATAGCAAGGTGTTAGCTAGTTACCTTATTCTTGACACTCATGTCCAAAACGTCCTCACGTCCATGACTGGACATTAGTTTCTCTTAATGTAGCCAATCAGATTAATTTTTTGACTGCCATATCAAAAGGATGACTCTTTTTTCATAGGAACTGCTATCTATCTAATCTGCCTCACTTATCCTGGGAAGGGCATTGTTAAGCTGGTGAGGCCACTGAAGGGAAACCAGGATGGCGAAAAGCCTCAAGATTTTATCATGAGAACAAGTTAAAGGAACTACAGTTGTTTAACCCAGAAAGAAGATTAGAAGGGAAAAAAGAGACGTCAGTTGTCTTCAACAATCAAAAGAGCCTTCTTCCAGTATTCCAAGAACTGTAACATGAAAGAGAAATTAAGACTTGTTTTACTTGACCCTGGAAGGCAGATCTAGGAGCAACAGGTAGAGGGGTCATTCAACCTCTATGAGTGTTCATTTCCCCTCCTATAAAACAGGGATAATGATACTGGCACTGCCTACCTCAAAAGTTTGAAAGGAAAGGACTTTGTAAACTGTAAAGTAGCTAGTATTTATGCCTGTAATCCCTGTAATCCTTGTTACTGAGAACTGAGGCTGGTGGATCACTTGAGCTCTGGAGTTCTGAGCTGAGGTCAGCTAAGTCCATAGGATCCTTCATTAAGTCCAGCCCATGAGTAGGCGTGCCGTTGAGAGGACAACTGCCTTAGGAGGGGTGAACAAGACCACGTTAGACCAAGTTAGACCATGTAGCTCAGTGGTGGATTCAGGTCCCATGCTGCTCATAATCTACTGGGGTTGAGAAAACAAGCAAGCACAAGCTATAATAAAGGATGAAAAGAATTTAGAGAAGGAAGGCATTAGAATTAAGAGCTGTTGGCACAGGAGTAATAATTAGGAGCGGGATTTTGTTGTGGTCATTCAGTCATCCTTCAGTCTTGTCTAACTTTTCATGACTCAGTTTGGGGTTTTCTTGGCAAAGATACTGAAATGGTTTCCCATTTCCTTCTGCAGCTCATTTTATAAAGGAGGAAACTGAAGCAAATAGGGTTAAATAACTTGCCTAGTGGTCAGACCATCAGTAAGTGTCTGAGGTCATGTTCTAACTCAGGTCTTCCTGACTCCAGACCCAGCATTGTATCCACTTTGCCCCCCGACTTCCCCTTGTCTTAAGGTGTACTTTCTTATGTTCTTGCTCTTCTTAACTGCACATAGCCCCATTATACTCATATATCTGACTAGAAGTGTGATAGGAATCTAGCAAGGTAGGGTGAGGTCACAGAATGACTAAGTCTTAGAAATTTCCTTATAAACTGGGTGGAATAAAACAAACCCAGGGACCATATGAACACAATTACAAAACACTTTTCACACAAATAAAGTCAGATCTCAGTAACTGAAAAAACATCAGGTGCTCATGGGCAGACCAAGCCAATATGATAAAAATGACAATTCCACCTAAATTAATTTACTTATTCAGCACCATATCAAATTACCAGATGATTATTTTCCAGAGCTTGAAAAAATGTCAAAATTCATCTGGAAGAACAAAAGGTCCAGAATATCAAGGGAACTAATGAAAAGAAATGCTAGGGAAGGTGGTCTAACCCTACCAGATCTCAAATTGTATTATAAAGCAGAACTCATCAAAACCACTTGGTACTGGCTAAAAAATAGAGGGAAAGCACAGTGTAATAGGTTAGATACTCAAGACACAATAGTCAATGAATATAACAATCTACTGTTTGATAAACCCAAGGACCCCAGCTTCTGGGATAAGAACTCACTGTTTGACAAAAACTGCTGGGAAAACTGGATAACAGTGTGGCAGAAACTGGGCATAGACCAATGCCTGACACCATACACAAGAATAAAGTCCAAATGGACACACGATCCAGGTATAAAGATTGATACTGTAAACAAATTAGGGGGGCAAGGAATAGCGTATTTCTCAGATTTATGGAGAATGGAGAAATTCTGACCAAACGAGATAAAGAACATTATAAAGTACAGAATGGATAATTTCAATTACATTAAATTGAAAAGTTTTTGCACGAACAAACCCAATGCAACCAAGATTAGGAGGGAAGCAAAAAACTGGGAAAGAATTTTTGCAACTCATGTTTGTGATAAAGGCTTCATTTCTAAAATATACAGAGAACTGAGTGAAATGTACAAGAATACAAGTCATTCCCCAACTGATAAATGGTCAAAGGATATGAACGAGCAGTTTTCAGAGGAAGAAATTAAAGCTATCTATAGTCATATGAAAAAATGCTCTAAATCACTCTTGACTGGAGAGATGCAAATCAAAACAACTCTGAGACACAACATCACACCTATCAGATTGGCTAACATGACAACAGGAAGATGATAAATGCTAGAGAAGATGTTGGAGAGCTGAAACTCTAATTCATTGCTGGTGAAGCTGTGAGCTGATCCAATCATTCTGGAGAGTAAATTGGAACTACACCCAAAGGGCTACAAAAATGTGCATACCCTTTGACCCTGCAATATCGCTTCTAGGACTGTATCCTTAAGAGACCATAAAAATGGGAAAGGGTCTCACACGTACAAAATATTTATAGCAGCTCTCTATATGGTGGCCAAGAATTGGAAATCAAGGGAATGCCCAGCAACTGGGAAATGGCTGAACAAGTTGTGGCATGTGAATGTAATGGAATACTATTGTGCTATGAGAAATAATGAACAGGAAGACTTCAGAGAGGCCTGAAAGAACTCATATGAACTGATGCTGAGTGAAAGGAGCAGAACCAGGAAAACTTTGTACACAGCAACAACCACAGTGAGGAATTTTTCTGGTAGACTTAGTCCTTCACAGCAATGCAAGGACCTAAAAACTTCCCAATGCACTCTTGAGGCAAAATGTCTTCCACATGCAGAGAAAGAACTATGGAAATGGATTGCAGAATGAAGCAGACCATTTTCTTTTGTATTATGTTTTGTTGTGTTTTATGGATTCTCCCATTCATTTTAATTCTTCTATGCAACATGACTAAGATGTAAGTGTAGAATCCATATAAGATTGCACACTGTATCGGGAAGGGAGTGGGGAGAGAGGAGGAAAAAAATCTAAGATATATGGAAGTGACTGCAGAAAACTGAAAACAGGGGTAGAGCCAAGATGGCAGAGTAGAAGGATGGACCTGCTCTAGCTCTACCCCCACAGTTCATAAAATACCTGTAAAATATGACTCTAAACAAATTCTAGAGCAGCAGAAGACACAAAATGACAAAGTGAAACAGATTTCCAACCCAAGACAGCCTGGAAGGCCGACAGGAAAGGTCTATTGCACCAGGCACAGAGTAGAGGGCAGTCCAGCCTTGGCCACATGGCACAGCAGGACTGGAACAGGCTTCATGGTTCAGAATCACGAGTAGCAGCTGTGGTTCCCAGATTTCTCAACTCACAAATACAAAAGAAAGCTTTAAATGTCAGTGAGAACACTCTTTCACCTGGGTGAGAAGGGAGCAGGGTTCGGCCACAGCCCTGGCCCACAGCAGCCACTGCAGCAGCAGCATCCATTTTTGGAGCCCTAAGCCTAGACACCCTGGAGGAATTGAGTGGCAGTCCTGGGGTGAGAAGGAGCACTGGTGTGATGGAGTTGGTAGAGGCTCTGGAGACAGAAATCCTACTCCCATATCCTGGGCAGGAAAGCTTGTGGTTGCTCCCAGAATAGAGCGCAGGTCAGGAGAGGAGTAACTCCTCTCCCTTGATTGTGCCACCTTGGGGGAACTGAGAACTTACAGGTCCCTAGAGTAAAACCTCCACCTGAAAAAGGACTTAAAAGTCAAGTAACTGGCTGAGAAAATGCCCCCAAAAGGGAAAAAAGAATAAAACTACAGAAGGTTACTTTCACGGTGAACAGGTATCCTTTCAGATGAGGAGGAACAATGTTTACCATCAGGGGAAAACCTAAAAGTCAAGGCTTCTGCATCCAAAACCTCCAAAATAAATATGCAATGAGCTCAGGCTATGGAAGGGCTCAAAAAGGATTTTGAAAATCAAATAAGAGAGGTGGAAGAAAAATTGGGAAGAGAAATGAGAGAGATGCAAGAAAATCATGAAAAGCGAGTCAATGGCTTGCTAAAGGAGACACAAAAAAATGCTGAAGAAAATAACACCTTTAAAAATAAGCTAACTCAATTGGCAAAAGAGGTTCAAAAAGCCAATGAGGACAAGAATGCTTTAAAAAGCAGAATTAGCCAAATGGAAAAGGATGTTCAAAAGTTCACTAAAGAAAATAGTTCTTTAAAAATTAGAATGGATCCCCAATTGAAAAATGGTCAAAGGATATGAACAGGCAATTTTCAGAGGAAGAAATTAAAGATACCTATAGTCATATGAAAAAATGCTCTAAATCACTTTTGATTAGAGAGATGCAAATCAAAACAACTCTGAGATACCACATTACACCAATCAGACTGGCAAACATGACAGAACAAGAAGACGATAAATGTTGGAGAGGATGGGAGAGTTGGAACAGTAATACACTGTTGGTGGAGCTGTGAGCTGATCCAACCCTTCTGGAGAACAATGTGGAACTCTGCCCAAAGGGCTACAAAAATATGCATACCCTTTGACCCAGCAATAGCACTTCTAGGACTGTATCCCAAGAGATCATAAAAATGGGAAAAGGTCCCACATGACCAAAAATATTTATAGCAGCTCTCTTTGTGGTGGCCAAGAACTGGAAATCAAGAGGATGCCCATCAATTGGGGAATGGCTGACTAAATTATGGTATATGAATGTAATGGAGTACTATTGCCCCATAAGAAACCTTCAGAGAGCCCTGGAAGGACTTATATGATCTGATGCTTAGTGAAAGGAGCAGAACCAGGAGAACTCTGTGCACAGCAACGACCACAGTGTAGACTTGGAACTTCACTGCAATGCAAGCACTTAAAAAAATTCCCTATGGTCTTCTAAGGCAAAATGCCTTCCACATCCAGAGAAAGAACTATGGAATTCAATTGCAGATTGTAGCAGATCATGTTTGTAATGTGTGCGTGCGTGTATGTGTGTGCACTGCATTTGTTAGATGATTTCTCCCACTCATTTTAATTCTTCAACAGAGCATGATGATGGCAAAAATGTATTTAATAGGAATGTATGTGTAGAACCTATACAAAATTGTATGCTGTCTCAGGGAGGGAGGAGGGAGGTAGAAGTGAGGGAGGGGAAAATAATAGTCTAAGTTATATGGTAGTTATTGTAGAACACTGAAAATAAATAAAATTAATTAATAAAAAAATAATATAAAAAAATTAGAATGGAGCAGATAGAAGCTAATGACTTTGTGAGAAACCAAGAAATTACAAAACCAAAGGAATGAAAAAATAGAAGACAATGTGAAATATCTCACCAGCAAAACAACTGACCTGGAAAATAGATCCAGGAGAGACAATTTAAAAAACATGAGACTACCTGAAAGCCATGATCAAAAAAAGAGCCTAGACATAATCTTTCATGAAATTATCAAGGAAAACTGCCCTGATATTCTAGAATCAGAGGATAAAATAAATATTGAAAGAATCCACTGATCATCTCCTGAAAGAGATCTGAAAAGACAAACTCCTAGCAATATTGTAGCTGAATTCCAGAGTTCCCAGGTCAAGGAGAAAATATTACAAGTAGTCAGAAAGAAACAATTTGAGTATTGTGGAAATACAATCAGGATAACACAAGATGTAGCATCTTCTACATTAAGGGATCAAAGGGCTTAGAATATGATATTCTAGAAATCGAAGGAACTAGGATTAAGACCAAGAATCACCTACCCAGCAAAACTGAGTATAACACTTCAGTGGAAAAAATGGTCATTCAATGAAATGGACTTTCAAGCATTCTTGATGAAAAGATCAGAGCTGAATAGAAAACTTGACTTTCAAACACAAGAATTAAGAGAAGCATGAAAAGGTAAACAGGAAAGAGAATCATAAGGGACTTAGTAAAGTTGAACTGCTTACATTCCTACAGAGAAAGATAATATTTGCAACTCTTGAGACTCTTCTCAGTATAGCTGGAGGGATTATATACATATAGGCAGAGGGCAAAGGGTGGATTGAATAGGAAGGGATGATATCTAAAAAAATAAAATTAAGGGGTGAGAGAGGAATATATTGGGAGGAGGAAGGGAGAAATGGAAGGGGGCAAATTATCGCTCATAAAAGAGGCAAGAGAAAGCTTTTTCAAGGGAGGGCAAGAGGGGGAAGGTCAGAGGGAAAAAGTGAAGCTTACTCTCATCACATTTGGCTTAAGGAGGGAATAACATGCACACTCAATTTGGTATGAAAATCCACCTTACACTATAGGAAACTAGGGGAGAAGTGGGGGCGTGGGGGTATTATAGAAGGGGGCACATGGGAGGAGGTAGTGATTAGAAGTAAATACTTTTAGGGAGGGATAAGGTCAAAAGAGAGAAAAGAGTGGGGGGCAGGATAGGATGGAGGAAAATATAGTGAGTCTTTCACAACATGACTATTATGGTAGTGTTTTTCATAACTACACATGTATAGCGTATATTGAACTGCTTGGAGGGAGGAAGGGAGAGAAGCTAGAACTCAAAAGTTGTAGGAATGAATGTTGAGAATTATTTTTGCATGCAACTGGGAAATAAGAAATACAGGTAATGGAATACAAAAATCTATCTTGCCCTACCAGAAAAGAGAGAAGATGAGGGTAAGGGAAGAGAGGGGTGTGATAGAAGAAGGGCAGATTGGGGGAAGGGGTAACCAGAATGCATGGTGTCTTGGGATGTGGGGAGGGGAGAGATGGGGAGAAAATTTGGAACTCAAAATCTTATAGAAATGAATGTTAAAAACTAAAAATATAATAAATTAAAAAAAAAGAAAACTGAAAACAAAGTAATTAAAAAAAAAAGAAATGATGAACAGGAAGACTTCAGAGAGGCCTGGCAGGACTTATATGAACTGATGCTGAGTGAAAGGAGCAGAACCACAGAACTTTGTACACAGCAACAACCACAGTGAGTGAGGAATCTTTCTGGTACTTAGTCCTTCGCAGCAATGCAAGGACCTAAAAAATTCCCAATGAACTCCTGAGGCATAATGCCATCCACATCCAAAGAAAGAACTATGGAATTGGAAGCAGACTATTTTCTCTTGTGTTTTGTTTTGGTTTGGTTTTTCTGATGGTTTCCCCCATTCATTTTAATTCTTCCATGCAACATGAGTAAGGTGAAAATGTATTTAGTAAGAATTTATGTGTACACCCCATATGAGATTGCACATCATCTTGGGGATGGAGAGGGGAGGAAGGGGAGAGTGAGGGGAAGAAAATCTAAGATTTATGGAAGTGATTGTAGAAAACTGAAAACAAATAAATTAATTAATTAAAAAAAATAAATTGGGTGGATTTACTTTTGGCTAACCAAGAATCTTAATATCGTATTTGTACTTGTGTTAGAAAGACATGATAATCCAAATAGCAGAATAAGATGAAAAAATCAAGACTTCATTGGCATAATCCTTTTACTTGCTGAATGTTTCTCTAGATCCAAAAATTTCTAGCCATTGCTCTTCAGGATCAAATCTCAACAGCCAATGATGCTTATGGTCTGAAACAAGAGTCCTTTGCCTTTTTGTGTGGGATATTCCCCTTTAGCAGTACGGTGAAGTCTATGGACTCCTCAGAATGTTTTAAATGCATAAAATAAAATACATAAGATTACAAGGAAGCCAATTACATTGAAATACAGTTGTCAAAATCTTAAAAAAAAAAGTTCAAAGACCCCAAGTTAAGAAGCTCTAGTTTAAAGGCCTATCCACATTGGGCCGTGTCAGATTGACAACCTTCACTGGCTAAGGTGAAGAGGTAGAACATACGACTTCCTGGCTATGAACAGAGCACTTGCTTGTTCAGGTAACAGAATATCCAGGAAATACAACTGTGTAACACTTCCATTCATCAGAAAATAAGTTTGTGTCCTACAGCAGTAACCGAATTTTGATATGCATTAGCAGCTGGTAAAGTAGAAGAGAGACACTGGTTCATCTTTGATTGTATGGTCAATCTTTGATTGTATGGTCTATTGGAAGTATGTAGAAGGAAAATTATTCATCCATTTGTCCCACAAGATAAAGATTATCTTCCCTTTAGTACTACCCAGTAGAGATTACCCCATGATAAGAGGCTGAGGGTTTTAACTTTTTTTCCCCAAAACACAAGGAGACAGTCACATGAGTTACATAAATAAACTTGGAGGAAAATGAGACAGGTAAAGAAAAATAGGTAGTAATGGAGCTCGCAATGACTCCAAACATTTGTTATTATTATTAACTTACACTTCAATACTTCAAAAGATTATTTAGAGTAGGTACTCCTCTCCAAAGACTAAAATGATCATAACCCCTCCACCTCTCAAGATGATTTCTTAAGTTGCTATGGTCAGAAACATTCGTTATCACCGATGGTCAACCTCCTGGTGATAAATTCCTCCAAATATAGCTGAGCTATTTCAAACTAGGGCACCTAAGTGCATCACCGAGCCCACCAGGTCAAAGCCTTTTTCACTTCCGCTAGACATAGCCTTTAAGTACTCAGTGTCATTTTCATACCTGAATAAAGCATCACAGTACATCTTCAATGTAAGACTAACTAGTAAGAATATCCAAAGTATTCCATTTTGCTGCCTTGCCCAGTAAAATAAACTCATCCATCTCAAATGACTAAAAATGTACAACTCAGATAATGAGGACTTATAAACAATTTCTATATTTGCTTACAAGATTTTATTAATTTTATTTTAACATACTATGGAAGAGATTCAATCACAGGTATTGTCTTCGGAGTTACGAGTGAAAAATCTTAACAAAATAAAAATACTGCTTTGGTTTGTGAGTTTTTAACCAAACAACCCCAAAGAAAACTTCTCTGTCATGTAGACTTTTTCTTCAGCAATAGAATTAACTTCATTTGGACCTGTAAGTTCAAAATGGCTATACTATTGCCCTATTTGATACTGTTAGTTCTTTTTTTGAACCTAAGAATCTTTAGATAGTGCAATGGGCTGGAGGGCTAGGCTAGGAAAACCTAAGTTCAAATCCTGTCTCAGATATATACTAGCTGTGTGTGACCCTAGCCAAATCACTCAATCTGTCCTACCCTCCGTTTTCTATTCTGCAAACTTACAGGGCTTGATTCTCTGACCTCTAAGTTCTCTTACAGTTTTAAATCTACAATCATAGAATTCCAAGAGCTTCTATTTTTCTATTTCCTAAGGGTCTCTTATTTTCCTCACGAACATCACTCTTGTATCAAAAAAGATACAGTCCAGAATCCCTCTTCCCCTTAAGCTACAACAGACATTAAATACTAGAAGAGAACAGAGAGGGAAAATCTGTTCATATAATCTTGAGTTTTACCGTCATCACCAACAAAAATCTATACTATAAACTATATTGTAATCTGGGACCAAAAAAGTGCTCTTGTAACCTTCCTGGGCCCTCCCTCTCTAAATATCCATTTTGGAAAACAACGACTTAAATAAGTTTATTAATTTGCTAGATTTCTAGAGCACTGTTTAACTTCAAGGTGCTGTCCTTGATTTTTCAGCAGTGGGCCAAAAAATAAATGCAGATGGTACAGGTAGAAGGGACTGGTTCTAAGTAAGTTAAGCACACATAAAAATGGGAAACTGTTGTATTCTTGGAACACTGTTACCATATTACTGATTGCACAACAATAAAAGGTTCTGATAACTTTGAGTGAGTTGAATCGTCTTTCTGGGAAAAGGTTTGATGAAATATTAGAGCTCAGGTAGAATGGGAAGCTTGGGAAATAGTCTAGAGTGTAGTTTCCCATGTGAGACATACTTGAAGGACAAATAAAAGAAGGTTTTGGGGATAAGAAACAGTAAACTAGAACTACAACTTTATTTTTTGCAGCAAAATAGAGAGGAATTTAGGAACACGAATTGAACTCACTGGAAAGGTTATGCGATTAGGGAGAGAATCTTAAATTACATGTTATTAGAACCTCATATTTCACCCACTTCATTACTGGAATTTACTATTTGGACATAATTTGTACCTAATACCTTCAAACTTCCTCAACATTCCTTCTGAATTTTAGTGCAAAGCAGCTCAACTAAACTGTGAATTATACTATACTAGCACAGACAGAATAAACCTTCCAGCAACTGTGTGGATAAGCAATCTTTCTATTTTTTAAGAGAACACGCAATACTGATCTCATCAATGTTATTATCAATTCCTCCAGAAGGTGGGAGATGTCAAACCAGAAAATCCATTGTTTACTTACAATTGAGCAGCGAGGTATTTTGACAAGAATTCCATCTTCTTCTGTTGCTCCATTGGGTCCAGCTGGTTCTCTCCTCCTCTTCCTTGAATTCAATTTGGTGGAATTTGAAGCATCCATTTCCTCTAACCTGGACATAGAAGAGGGAAGAGATTATCTTCTTACTGGGGAAGAAAAAGCAAGCTAACATTTCAGTGATAACAACAGATGTACTCAGCAAATGGCCAAATCCAAAGTGTACCTTTCTACAAGGCATGCCAACTTCATTTGGCATAAACAGCAACACTCAATATGGTACAGTATTTGTCAGAAATAATGAATGATGCCCCTGAAAAGGGTGGTCATACCTTTATTCCTTTCTCACTCCCAACAACTCCATCTATATGCAGAAAATATACTGCATATTGTAGTTCACAAGAATCCTTATAATAACACTGAATTTACCTTCTTATTGCAGGTCAAAGACTAGAGTTTCTTGGATTAAAAGGAATACTTTGTGAGCTCTACTTTTGCTCATATCTATGGCAAGAGAACTCTGGAGGTATAGTAGGTACACAGGAAGCTTAGTGAGATTGGTCTGGTGTAGAAAATGGAAAAGGCCATGTCCCCCCTCCACCCGTCCCCAAGATAAAAACAAACAGACATTTGCAATCTAGTCAGTGAAGCTATACTTTGATCAATGTCCCACTCTAAATCAATTTTTATGTTCTGAGAATTCCCTCCAATACTGACAGTGAAGTCATGCGCTGAAGCAAAATAATTTCTTTAGCCTGGAACATGGATAACTTAAGAAAAGGTTGAAATGTTCAAAAAACAAAGTCCCATGTAACAAAAGTTAATATTCAAATAAGAGCAGGTAATTATTAGAGAGAGAGAGATTGCAATATGAATAAATAAATTTACATTTTTCAAGAGGAATTATGGGGCAGCATAGCACAGTGGATAGAGCACAGGACCTGGAGTCAGGAAGACCTGAGTTCAAATGTGGCCTCAGATACTTGACACTTACTAGCTGTGTGACCCTGGGCAAGTCACTTAATCCCAACTGCCTCACCAAAAAAAAGAAAAAAGACAATATTAATTACTGTCTAGTAACACAGGTTCCCTGTAATACATGTAGATCCATATTTCTCCCATCTCTTTCTACCTCCCATTCTATTAAGATGAATCAGCTATCGAAGGTTGTTCTGGCCATGGTTCCGTGCAGCAAGGTCAGCCTTAGGCAAAATGATGAAACAGGTGAAATTTACCTTCAACATCCTTCTCTCAGAAGTTGAGTATTCCTTACTACGGGATAATTAAAGCATTAGTTGATAAGGCTCAAAATAGTACCCTCTCAGGGGTATTCACAGTTTCTAAAAAACGACCCTAAGGCCAACAAATCAGCAGCCCAAAGCCAAGAACCAGAATGCCAATGAGAGAGTGTCCCTTTGTGTGCCACCCCCCCCCCCCTTCCCAGAAGGAGTAAGCTAGTGCAGTGTCTCCCAACCCTCGTAAAATGAATTGCCTGAGCGCATCTGGAGCAGGAGCTTCTAGCAGAGGGTTACAACAGGAGGGTAGAGGAACTGCGAACACAGACACACACACACACATAGACACACACATACACGGACACACACACACACACAGACACACACACCTCTCTCCCCATTAACCTGCTAGGTGTAGAAAGTACTTTAGATAAAGCCTGAGAAACGAACTCCTTTACCCACAGGGGACAACTCAGGGGAACTCTGAGGCTGAAGAACGGTTTCTTAACCTTTTTTATGTAACGATCCCTTCTCAGAATCATGCTTTTAATGTATGAAATAAAATATGTATGACACCAATTTTTCTGAAATATTGTTATTAAAATTTTTTTAAAAATTCACAGATGCCAAATGAAGAACTCCTCTTAGAGACAGCATTCACCTACACCTTGTCTGAGGTTAAAGGGAAATGAAAACTGTGTTCATTCTGTTCCTTTACTCTTAATTTAGTGTTCTAATTAAATGGCTTTCTCTTTTAAAAACTGACTCTCTCATTCATAACAGACAACCAGATGGTAGGCAGAGCACAAACTGTGGCACGTGAGCATTCCAAAGGGCCACAAAATAAAAGACAACTTGGAACAATTAATTTCCTTGATCTTTAGACCATACATACTAGAGTTGAAACAAACAGAAAATGAACAAGACAAAGAATTATAATTTTAAAAAAACCACTCCATTGGGAAATAGAGATTAAAGATAAGAATTATTTAGTTATAGCCAAGACAAATTTTGCTCTCACTAAAAAAAATACTCAAAAAAAATTATTGCAACCACTAGTATTATTATTAACCTGAAACAAAATCTCTTGAATCTTCTGTTAATGGTAGTACTTACTGCATTTGTATTGCAACTTAGTCTCTTTTGAGGGATGCTCTCTAAATCTTCCATATAGAAAATAGGCCTTAGATCTGATCTTCAAAGTTTAGTGCTAAGCTCTAAATGGAACACTTTTGCTTTTAAAAATCCAAGTCACAGATGTCAACTTTGAGAGAATGGGATTGCACTGAAAGTATAAAAGGGCAAACACATTTGTATGAATATTTATGGATTTTTATCATACTATGAATATAATTGTTAAAAGGAAATGAAAGTAATAATCTATTATTCTAGACAAACTGCTAAGGTAGATATTATTATTCTGCTGTTCTAAGAAGCCCAAGATGTTCATCCCTACTAATGCCAGCAGTTACAAAAGTATAACTATGTGCTTTAAGAATCATTAGAAGAAAAAACTTAAAAGTTCCAGCAGATGGGGATGTTACCTCAAGAAAAAACTGTTCAGGAATAAAGTAAGACAACATTCCTCATTTTCCCAAACGAAGGTGGTCAAGGACCCCAGCTTCTGGGATAAGAACTCACTGCTTGACAAAAACTGCTGGGAAAACTGGATAATGGTATGGCGGAAGGTGATGTCATGACTTGCAAGTGAATTGGATTTAAGTATAGAAGGGCTGTGCAAAGTCATCAGTCTCACTCTTTCCTCCGGAGCCATCTGGGTCCAGTGGGAGGACATAAATCAGGACGACTGGAGACAGCCCCAATGCGGTGGGAGACTCTGGCCTTTTAAAGCTAAGGTCTTTCCCAGGTCTCAATCCGTCTGAAGCAACCAGCTTGCAGATTAAACAGTAATAACAACAACAGCATTTATAGAGCACTTGAAAGATTGCAAAGTGTTTGACAAATATTATCTCGTCCTCACAAAAACTCTGAAAAGTAGATGCCAGTATTATCCCCACTTTACAGAGAAGGAAATTGATTAATACAGAGAAGTTAAATGACTTGCCCAGGGTCACACAGTTACTAAGTGTCTGAGACTGAATTTTAACTCAGGTTTTCCTGACTCCAAGTCCAGTGCTCTATCTACTGGATGACCCAGCCATGTTGTCTTTCCCATTAGAATCTGAGCTTCTTGATAACATGGACTGTTTCTTATTTTTCTACTTGTAATCTCAGTGCTTAGCACAATACTCTGGACATGAGGGCTTAATGCTTTATTTATTTATTATCTTAATTTGATAGAGTACTACTCTGCCATAAAGATTAAGTGGACATGGGAACATGGGATTGGGCAGAACCTAGGAGCACAATTTAAATGACAATAACATTATAAAAAAAAGTGTGAAAGACTTTAGAACTCTAATCAATATACAATGAAATTCTAAACATGCAGAGAACTAAAGATGAAAACACACTAATTCACCTCCTGCCAGAGTTAATAAACTGAAAATGCAGAAACACATACATTTTCTGGCATGGCTAATGTGGAAATTTGTTTTGCTGGGTCATGTGTGTTTATGACAAAAGTTGCATTTTGTTTTTCTTGATGGGGGAGCAGTTGGAGAAATAGACTATTCTATTGCTGAGTCGTTTCAGTCCTACCTGACTCTCTGTGATGCTATTTGGGGTTTTCTTGGCAAACATACTGGAGTGGTTTGTCATTTCCTTCTGCAGCTCGTTTTATGGAAGAGAAAACTGAGCCAAACAGGGTTAAGTCAAGCCCAGGTAGTAAGGGTCTTAGGCCGCAGCTAATTCAGATGCTCCTGACTCCGAGTATAGTACTCTAATGCACTGCACTATCTAAATGTCCCTTATAAAAATATGCATTTTTTAAAAATCATACCATTTACTATGCATTTGTAAAGCTGATTTAACTTTACAAAACTGCTTCCCTAAAGGTTAAACAATGATCTCCTTATGACCAAATCAAAAGGCCTTTCTTTATTCAACCTTTCTAGACCTTTCCAACTTCTTATATTGTTAAGCCTTCCTTTCCTTCTGGATTCACTGGCCTGTCCAGTTTTCAAACACTCCTGCTTTCTTGTTCTCGACCTGTAACCATCAATTTCCTGTCACCTTTGATGGCTCCTCTTCCTGGCCAACCTCAGGGTAGTTGTTTCTCAAGACTCTATCCCCAAAGCTCTTCTCTCTACACTTCTCCCTTTCAACCATCTATTTACTCTCTAAGCTTCAGCTGGCAACTTTACCTAGATGGTTTGACAAATCTGCATGGTTAGCCCCAACATTACTGCTGAACTTCAGATCCATAACTCTAAAATCATACAAGACATCTCCACTTACATCTACATCTCACTCACACTTCAAAACTCAACATATCTCAAATGAGTTTATTCTTCTTCCCCCAACACTGCTCTTCCTTCTATCATCCCTATTTCTCCCTGTGAGATCATCATCATTCATACTATCTTCCATGGAATTACCTGCAGTGTCTCCCTCTTCCTCTGACTGGTTGGTTTCTCCCAGAATCTCAATTTTAAGTAAAATGTCTTTACTTGGCCAGCTATGTTTTCATTCCTCTCCAGGCTCCAACCTTGACTTCTCCAAATGGCAGGTACCTCCCATTACATACACTCACACACATGCATGCATAAAACATACACACACACACACACACACACACACACAAAACACATTTGGCTTCTTATTATAAATTATCTTCCCCTGTTAGAATGTCATCTTTTTGAGGGCAAAGGCTGTCTGTCTTTTGGCTTGTGTCTGTATTCCCAAAGCTTAGGTTAGCACTGTGCCAGGAACATAGTAGTGCTTAATAAATGTCTGTTCTCTGACTTTTCTTCCCCTCCCCTCTTGCAACGCCACCCCCACCCCCACTTCCTTACTTCTCATATGCAGTTATCAAGTTCTACTGATTCTTCATCCACAATCTTTCTCCAGTCTTTCCCACTTCTCCTTCCTATTTCCAGTGCCACCATCCTGGCACAGACTCTCTTTATAATATTCCCGAACAATTACAACTGCTTTCCAAATGCTACTTCTCACACTGATTTCTCTCCCTGTTCTAACTTATCCTTCAATTTGATGCCAGCTTAATCTTCCTCATGACCTGATCATGGCACTCTCACTGCTTGAAATCCTTCAATGGCTCCTTATTTGCTTATAAAATCAGGCCAGTAAAACAGCTCTGAAAGACTTAAGAACTCTGATCAATGTGATGACTAACCAACCACAATCCAGAAGATCCCTAATGAAATAGGCTTTCCACCTTCTGCCTGAGAGGTGATGTGCTCGGGATGCAGAATGAGACATCATTCTTGGCTATGGCGACGTGGGAATTAGTTTTGCTTGACAAGGCATATTTGCTTACAGGGTTTAGTTGTTTCTTTTTTCAGTGGTGGTGATGGTATGAGATGGGAGGAAGATGTTTCAAAAATGCATTTGAAGGTATTGCTATTACTCCTCCCTCATTCTGTGTTGAACTCTCCTCCACAGTTACTGATCTAAGCCTCTTTCATGTTCAAGCTTTCCTATCCTCGATGTCAGTACAAGATTCTACCTCCTACTTTATTAAAAAAAAAAAAAATCATTTTCCCTAAATTCACTCTCCCTCACCCCCTGCCCCCCACCCTGCCACTCTATAGCTAATATTTTTCCCACATGCTCTTCATCTAGTCCACATTGTGAACAGTAAGTTCAATAAGAGTCAGCTGCATGATGTGGCAGCCAAAGAGACAAACATAATTTCCAGGAAAAGGGAGGTGCTAGTAGCTCTGTACTATGCCCTCATCAGAACTTGCCTGGATTACTGCATCCAGTTCTGGACACCCTAGTTTAAGAATGACTGCTAAATTCAAGAGCAACCAGAATGGTGGAGGATGTTGGGTCATGTCATATAATAATAATAAATGGTAAGTAGTACCTACTATGTGCCAGGTACCATGATTTAAAAATATTTTATTTTATCCTCAAAACAGTCCTGAGAAGTAGATGCTATTCTCATCCTTATTTTATAATTGAAGTGAGGCCAGCAAAGGTTAAGTGACTTGCCCAAGGCCACATGGCTAGTTAGGTGTGTGATGCTGGATTTGAAATCAGGTCTTCCTGATTCCAGGTCTAGCACTATAGCCACTGTGCCACCAGCTGCCATCATTTAAGAAATTAGTTAAGGAACTGGTTACAATTAGGTTAGAGAAGAGACTATGAGGGGCAGGGATGCTACAACAGCTGTATTGAAGTAAAAGATGTCCCCAAAATTTTAGGGCAGTTTTTCCCCCAATCTAATATTTTTTTTTTTCCCAATTAAATCCAAAAACACTTTAACATCCTCTTTTTTAAATTCTCAGTTCCAAATTCTCTCCCTCCTTCCTTCTCCTCCTCACCATTGAGAAGGCAAGCAATTTGACATAGCTTGTACATGTGTAATTCTGCAAAACCCGTTCCTATATGTCATGCAGCAAAAGAAAACAAAGACAATGCGCTGTGCCCTGCTCCCCTCAAAAAATAAGAAAAGAAAACAGTATCTTCAATCTGCATTCAGGGTCGACCACATTTTTCCTCTGGAGATGGACAGCACTTTCATTATAAGTCTTTCAGAACTGTCTTAGATCAACACGTCGCTGAGAATAGCTAAGTTATTCACAGTAGACCATCATACAATAATGCTGTTACTGTGTACAATGTTCTTCTTGTTCTACTCATTTTACTTTGAATCCGTTCATGTAAGTCTTTCCAGGTTTCTCTGAAATCATTCTGCTCACCATTTCTAACAGCATAATAGTATCATATCATCATCGCAATCATATATAACTTGTTCAGCCATTCCCCAATTGATAGACATCTCCTCAATTTTCAGTTCTTTGCCATCACTAAAAGACCTGCTATAAATACATATGTACATTTTAAAAAATCTCTTTGGGATGGGAATGCCCATTAATTGAGGAATGACTGAGTAAGTTGTGGTATATAATTATAATGAAATATTATTGTGCTACAATAAATAACAAGTAGGATGATTTCAGAAAAAGCACGAAAGATTTATATTCATTCAAATGTGAAAGTCCAGCCCCTGGGATGAATTTAGTTATTTTTTTTGTCCCCTGCTACCATGTGATTGTAGTACAGAGCTTGTGTTCTTCCCGGTAGCGGTTCCAGAACTGGTTTGTGTTCTCTACAGCTCACTTTAAGCTAACTGATCAACAGATCTAACAGAAAACTCAGGAAGTGGGACCTGATCATACAACCTAGCACTGGAAAGTAAGCCAGAGGGTACTGGTTGGGGTGGTAGGAGAGTTAAGTAATTTTTGTTTTGTTTGGGAGTGGAAAGGTTGTTTTCCTTTTTTTGTGGGGTGGGGGAAGAAAAAAGAAATCTGACTTTGGAGCTTCAAATGACACACTGGAGATCTGCAAACAAATATGGGGATAACATGAAACAGGTTTTCTTTTTCTGAGGAAAAAAATGGGCATGGGCTGCAGGACTATTTCAAATGCCCCATTTACAGTACAAGCACAAAAGTAGATGGTTTTTTACACCTATGAATTTTTACACCTATGAATATTATGCCCAGTTTCCTTCTCTTTCCTATCCCCACCCTACTGAGTCTTTATTCTTATCATGTAAATAAAATAAGGTAATCTGATAGCCTTACTGAATCTTCATCATTTCCATTTATCAAAGATTGTTCCTACATAGCATAACTGCTACAAATCTGTAAATGAATTAGCACTTTCATACTGAAACAAGTTGCTAGCCTCTGTATAAAACAGCAAAATGTTTGCTATTTATAAAAAGAAGGGATGTAATGGGGAGGGGGACTGGGGTAACTTCAAGTTATTAATTTTAAAATGAACTAGCAGCTTTTTACCTGGTGACTGGTGCACTTACCTGTGATACTAACTTGAATTCAATATGTAAAAAGGGTTTAGTGATAATTCACTGTTGCTAAAAAAAAAAATCTTAACACCCTCTGTGTCCTTTTTTTTCTAAGGCTCTCAATGTACAAGTAGAAATTTGGGCATAAGATCTTAACGTAAAAATGGGAAAGGTTATCTTCTCTGAAGCATGTTAACTGCGACAGCTAGGTGGTGTGGTGGATAGAGCACTGGCCCTGGAGTCAGGAGGACCTGGATCCAAATCTGGCCTCACTTTACTGTTGACCCTGGGCAAGTCACTTCACCACCACCACCACCACTCCTGCACACACACACACCTCTCTAGTCCCAGGGTGTGGAGAATGGTGTCTGTGAATGCAGTGTCATAGCAGAGGGGTTAGGACTTGCAGAAGAACAGAGTCCTTGGTTTCCATTACTGGGCAGAGGAGAGAGCTGAAGTTTATAGCTGGAGGAGGGACCACAGGGGGCAAGAGCATTCGAAGGGCAGTGTTGCTGAGGGTTCAAGCCATAGCTAGGGGGTAGAGAAGACCAACCAAGATTGGGCTTAAAAACTAACAGTAAGGAGGACCTCAGACCTGAGGCTATTCCCAACACCCCAGGACTAGAACCAATTAAAATAATAAGCTGCTAAAAAGAAAATAAAACAAAATAAAAATAAGTAAAGGATAAAGAACCGGACTACAGACAGCTACTATGGGGACAGAGAAGATGTGGGTTTATAGTCAGAGAAAGACAGTGAAATTGAAAAAGTCATTGCTAACTGAAAGATAAATATCAAATGGTCACAAGCTTAAAAAGAGTTCTTGAAAGAACTTTAAAAGGATTTCAAAATTCAAATAAGAGAGATTGAGGAAAAAATAGAGAAAAAAAATAAGTCATCAAAGAAAATGATGAGAAGAAACTTAACCAACTGGAAAAGGAGATCCAAAAACTTAAGGAAGAAAATAACCCCTAGAAAACTAGAATTGGACAAAAGAAAGGTTAATGACCTTATGAGACAGCAAGAAATAATAAAACAAAATCAAAAGAATGAAAAAATAGAAGAGAATGTGAAACATCTTATTAGAAAAACAAATGATCTGGAGAAGAGCTCAATAAAATAGCAGAACTGTTGGACTACTTGAAAATTCTACCAAAAAGAGAGACTTGATACAATACTACAAGAAATTATTAAAGAAAACTGCCCTGAAGTTTTAGGATGAGAGGGTAAAGTAGAAATAGAAAAAAAAAGTCCACTGAATATCACCTGAAAGAGATCTAAGGATGAAAACTTAGAGGAATATCATAATCAAGTTTCAAAGCTCCCACTTTTAGGAGAAAACAGCACAAGCAACAAGAAAAAAAAACAATTTAAACACCATGGAGCTACAATCTGGATAACAGAAGACTTAATAAATTCTATGCTAAAAGACCATAGGTCTTGGAATAAAATATTTTGAAGAGCAAAAAGATCTGGGGCTGTGACCAAAAATAACTTTCCCTGTAAAGTTGAGTATATATAATTCTGAAGGGGGAAAAATGAGCATTCAATGAACTGAAAGACTTTCAGGTGTTGGTGACAAAAAGACCAGCACTCAATGGAAAATTCGACGTAGAAGACTTAGGAGAAACATAAGGTAAACATAAAAGACCAATTATAAAGGACTTAATAAGGTCAAACTGTTTACTTCTCATATAAAATATTATCAGTACTCTTAAGACTGTCATCATTACTTGGTAGCTTGAAAGAAAGGCTTGGGCTAAGCAGAGTAAGATAGGTTGATTTAAAAAAGAATAAAACTGGGTAAGAAAAGGTAAAAAGGAGCAAGTATCTCATACAAATGAGACATGAAAGGAAGAACTGATATAGAAGCAGCAAATGGGGAGTCAGGGAGCACTGGGAGTGCTGGAACCTTACTCTCACAGGAACTAGATTAAAGAGGGAACAACATATACATCTAAAAGGGTGTAAAAGTCTTCTAAATTTATAGAGATATAAGAGGGCCAGGGGATAGCGTAAGGGAGAAACTTTTAGAAGTGTGTGTAGACTACAAATTAGGAGGGTGAGAAGAGAGGGATCTTCCAGTGGTGGGCAGATTAAGGTGGAAGGCTGCAGGAAAGGATAAAGGAAGGACTCTTGCAGGGGTAGGCAGATAAAGGAATAGGAGGGGTAAGGTAGGGATTAGAAGTAAACTAGACCTGTAAGGACAAACAGTAAAACAGGGTGAGAAGGATAACTAGTGAGGAAAAACAGGATGGAAGGAAATGGACAAGTAGTAACTGTAACTTGAAATATGAATGGGATGAATTTACCCATAAAATGGAAACAGCAGAACAGATTAAAAATCAGAATCTGACAATATGTCTTTTACAAGAAACACAATTTAAAAAGTGATATACCCACAGAGTAAAATGAAGGGCTGACACAGAATTTGTCCTGTTTCACCTGAGGTAAAAAAAAAAGACAAGAGTAGTAATAATCATGATCTCAAAGTTAACGCTAAAATAGATTCAATTAAGAGAGATTTAAAAAGGGAAACTACACTGCGTCACCAATATTATTCAATATTGTTCTAGAAATGTTAGCAATAGCAATAAAAGAAAACACTGAATAAGAGTGGGAAATGAGGTAGTAAACTATCTCTTTTTATAGACAATATCACAATATATTTAGAAAATCCTAAAGATTCAACTAAAAAAATTAGTTTAAATAATACAATGTCAAATAAACCCACGTAAATTATCAACATTTTTATATATCACCAACAAAATCATATAAAAGGAGATAGCAAGAGATATTTCATTTAAAGTAACTATAAACAGTATAAAATAAGAGTATACCTGCCAAAACTCAGAAACTATATGAACATAACTATAAAACACTATGCAAATAAGGTCAGATTTAAATAATTGAACACTGATTGTTTGTGGGTAGGCAAAGCCAATGTAATAAAAATGACAATTTTACCTAATATGTTCATCCAATACCATGCCAAATAAATTCCTAAAAACTATTTAACTGGTATAAACACTTTATATAACAGATGAAGAAGCTGGGGCCCAGGGAATTTAAATGGTTATTCCAAGGTCACATAGCTAATGACCTGGAATACTGAGTTTTAGAGTTCAAAGGGATTTTAGAAATTATTGAGTTCAAAATATTTTTTTGATAGAACTGAGGCCCAGGGAGATTTAGCTCAGTCAATCAGTCAACAAACATTTATTAAGCCTCAAATATGGTGACACAAGAAAATAAAAACCAGGACATGCTTTCAAGTTGCTCACTGTCTAATGGGGAGACAACATACAAACAATATATACATGTCTAGAGACGTATAGCTCTTTAGTGACAACTTTAGATTCCACATATTTATTAAGTACCTATTGTAAACAAAGTCCTGTGAGAAGTGTTAGGGGACACATACATCTTAAATAATACACAATCCCCTCATAAGACAAAGTCAAGTCTACTACAATATACACACAACTCTAGTCTAATAGAAAAAAAAAGAAAAAATGTCTAAGTACAAAACCAGTTTTACAAGGTCTCATCGAGGGAATGTTCATTCTTGACTACAGGATGTAGAGTGGATCAGGAAATGCTTCATGGAGAGCATGACATTATGACAAACAAGCTTTAAAGTATACATGCATAGTATCTCAATAGTTAGAGACTTGGAGGGTTGGGTAAGGTAGCATTCCAGAAATGTATGTGGGAGGGAAGTAGTGTGAAATGGCACTGGAAAGATAGGGTGGTGTTAGTTTGTGGAAAATTTTTAAATTAAACAAACAATTTCTTCCTTTTTTAAAATTTAAATTCATTACTTTTCAGTTTTTGAAACATCTTCCTCCCATCTCATACCATCACCACCACTGAAAAATAAACAACTAAACCCTGTAAGCAAATATGCCTTGTCAAGCAAAACTAATTCCCACGTTTACCACATCCAAGAATGATGTCTCATTCTGCATCCCGAGCACATCACCTCTCAGGCAGAAGGTGGAAAGCCTATTTCATTAGGGATCTTCTGGATTGTGATCAGGTCATGAGGAAGATTAAGCTGGCATCAAATTGAAGGATAAGTTAGAACAGGGAGAGAAATCAGTGTGAGAAGTAGCATTTGGAAAGCAGTTGTAATTGTTCGGGAATATTATAAAGAGAGTCTGTGCCAGGATGGTGGCACTGGAAATAGGAAGGAGAAGTGGGAAAGACTGGAGAAAGATTGTGGATGAAGAATCAGTAGAACTTGATAACTGCATATGAGAAGTAAGGAAGTGGGGGTGGGGGTGGCGTTGCAAGAGGGGAGGGGAAGAAAAGTCAGAGAACAGACATTTATTAAGCACTACTATGTTCCTGGCACAGTGCTAACCTAAGCTTTGGGAATACAGACACAAGCCAAAAGACAGACAGCCTTTGCCCTCAAAAAGATGACATTTAACAGGGGAAGATACTTCATAATAGAAAGCTGAAAGAGTGTGGAGGTCAAAAGAGACTTGAAATTACCACAGCTGGCAACCACTTGGTCTCTTGGCCAAAAGAGAAATATGGTAACTGAGGGCAACAATTATTTAAAATATAAATCTATAAAATCTTAAAGAGGAAGATGGTAAAAGATTATGAATCATCTCAAAAAAAGTAATTGGTGGGAAAAAGAAGCTTACAAAAAGTTTTGATTATGAATACAGAGAAAAAGGAAAAGCTTACATGAATGGATACAAAGTAAGCATAGGCAGGAAAATAAGATATACAATGACTACAGCACTCTAAGTGAGAAATTCAACCATCATAAAGCAATCAAAACATTGTGAAACTATAAAAAAAACTTGGCTCCAAAGAGATATGAGAGGGCACCTCTCCCCATTCCCTTGTAGAAGTCAAGGTCCAAGGGTGTGGAACACTACATTTAACATCAGATTTCTTTCAGTGTGTTGACTGGTTCTGAATTTTTTTCTCTTCCTCTTTTAAAAAAGGTCTTAGTCATAGTAGGTAGCTGTTTAGAAGGGAATATGGAGGGAAATCTAGGCAATGTTAAAACAAATTAAAAAGTTAAAAAAAGGTGTAAGAAGAAAAAAATTGTCAAAAATGATAAAAAATGGATATGGTTAACGTAGAAGTGGCCATCATAAGATAAACCTGTATACTACACTATAAGTGGACAAATGAATTAATCCGTCCAATCAAGAAAATAATTTGAAACTAAAAGAAAAGTAATTAAAATGTGCATTCCTTTTGACCAAGTGATACCACTACTGGCCATATAGCCATATTCCAAGAAGGTCAAAGAAAGAGAGTAAAGTCCCTAAACACCAAAAGGTCACAGCAGCATGTGTACCACGTAGTGGTATAAACAAAAGGGACACTGGTACCCATTAAGTGAATAATGGCCAAACAAACTGATATATGAATGTAAGACAATATTTAATACTGTGCAAAACAACTAAAAGAGGAAATCTGTGAAATTTTTAAAGATGTCTATGAACGGACAGAAAGGAAAGTTAAGCACAACCAAGAGAGTAAAAGGACTATGACCACAAAAATGTAAAGAAAAGCAAAACTAAGACATTAAAATCCTTATCAATTGCAATGAATAATCTTGACTCCAGAGGACTGATGATGAAACATACTCCTTTCCTCTTGATAGAGAGGTGGTGGATTATAGGTATAGAATGAAATACATGCTACTCAATTGGACTTCTTTGTCATAAGGGGGGTTTTTGGGGGAAAGGAGACACAGTATCTGGGAAGGAAATAAACAAGCATCCACTATGTGTTAGGCATTGTACTAAGTGCTTTATAAATATTATCTCATTTGATCCTCACAAGTCTGGGAGAAAGATTCTATTATTATTTCCATTTCAGCAGTTAAGAAAACAGACACACACAGAGGTCAAGTGTTTGAGGCAAGATCTGAACTCAGGTCTCCCTGACTCCAGGCCCAGTACTCTACCCACTGCACCATCTAGCTGTCTCTAGGCAGACAACATTTTTAAAAAGTATGCGAAAAATGCAATCCACATTCAGAGAAAGAATTACAGAGTCTAAATGCAGATAACTGCATACTATCTGCTCTCTCTTTTTTGTTTTGTTTCTTCTCATGGTTTATTCCATTAGTTATAATTCTTCTTTACAACATGACTAATATGAAAATATGTTTAATATGAATGTTTTTATATAGAGCCCATATCTGATGCATGCCATCTTGGTAAGGGGGAAGAAGAGGAAAGGGGAGAAAATTTAAAACTCAAAAGCTTGTGGAACTGAATGCTATAAACCAAAGTAAATAAATTAAAATTTAAAAAAAGTATTATGAAATTTTTAAAACAGGAAGACAACTGAAAAAGAGGAAAGGTTTCCAACATATAATGAACTATCTCCATCACTGACAGTGGAACTACCATATTTGGACTTTAATATAAAATCCCTTACATATTACATGGGGAAGAAAATGTCACTAAAGAAAGACATGAAGAATGATTACTAGGTCAAGTGCAGATAAAAGATATCCACAGAGAAGGCTATATAATTATGAAGGCACTGGATCAATTCTTGAGTTAACTGAAAGGGCAGATACAAACGATTAGAAGGATTAAGATTTTATTACTACCAAAAATACAATAGAGAATACATCAATAAATATCAAAAACATATGGCTACTTTCTCGTCTCTACAAAATCTCTTTAAAAAAAAAACAGTATGTCTATTGAGGACATCCTTGATGAATACATAAGAAAGTGATACCTTTCCCAAGTAATATTCTATAGCAGGCTGGATCTTTAGTTATACAACTAACTAAAAGGCATAAAAAATACAAAGACCTCCTTTGTTCTTCCTGCTTGACAACTATAGAAAAGCATTTGATTCCACAAAGCAAAATACTGTCTTAAAAGGCTCTCTTCCAATAAAGTGTCTCCTTTAAATATGACAAAATCATACAATATTTCTTGAAAGATAGAACAGATAACTTTATTTGATGACATTCTGATCATTAATATGATTAATATTATAATATATTAATAATATGATTGGGACTTCATAACTAAAAAAAACACGTGAAGGAACTTAAGAGTTGGAAGGAACACAACCAGAGTCACAAACATTTAGAAGACTGCATTGTCAACAAAAAAAATGTAACTAGGATACCTTCTTAGAGAATCACTAACTCTCCTAGATAATGTAGCCATCTGAAGGAAGCCTAGTAGAATCTGCTCTTGTTCTAGCTACTAGTTATATAACTATAGTAATCCTTTGTCCCTGAAATTCCCTTATTTCCCTTGCTATCAAACTAATGTAGTACTACAGCTGTATTGAGTGTCAAAATGCATGCTGACCTACTTCAAAAAGGTTTAATTTTATAAGAATTTAGGCTAATTCTTTTTTTTTTTTGGTAATAATTAATTCATTTGTTTTCAGTTTTCAACAATCACTTCCATAAGTTTTAAATTTCTCCCCCTCTTCCACCTCCCTTCCCATGATGGCATGCAATCTTATATGGGTTCTACACATACATTCTTATTAAACATATTTTCACATTAGTCTTGTTGCACAGAAGAATTAAAATGAATGGGAGAAACCATGAGAAAAAACAAAACAAAACATAACATAACAAAAGAAAAAACAGTCTGCTTCATTCTGAGTTCTGACTCTACAGTTCATTCTTTGGATGTGGAATTTTAGGCTAATTCTTAAGGTAACATTTAACCAATCCTAAAACCATCCTTAAATATGAAAGACCAGAAGCATAATATCAAATAACAGCAGATCAAAAGCATAACATCAGCCTTCTTACTCAGGAAGGCTAGCTGACTCCTAAGAAAGTAGCAAGCACTAGGCTTCAAGGAATTCCAGTTTCTTGAGCTTGTCAAGTCAGAGAGGCAAAACCCTCATATTATGAAGTTCCTATTCCAGCTTCTAATAAATTGACGTACCTCTACTTTCTTCTGATGGTCTCTGCTGTTTTATACTGTAAGGATTTATCTTAAATACTATTTAATTTGTAAATCTTAATTTGTAAAATTGAAGATATGTAAATCAAGTCCTTCAGAAGTAGGTAAGATACATACTTTACAAAAATATTTTTAAAAGTTGATATTAAATATATAACTAATATATGCAAATTTCTATTATTCTAATTCCCCCAAAATATTCTACTTCCCATTTGCCCTGTTTTTCTCCTTTCTAATTCAGGGAAATAGTATATACAGTGGAAAAAGTGCTACCTCTGGAGTGAGAGGACCTATGTTCAAATATTATCTTATGTTGCTTACCACCTTTGTGATGTTAGGCAGGTCACTCAACCTTCCGTGGTCTCAGTTCACTTATCTGTAAAATGAAAAGGTAGGACCAGATGCCCTCTGAGGTCCCTTGCAATTCTAGATTTATGATCCTATTAAAAATCCAGACAGCCCAAGGAATTTGTTGAGTTTTTAATCATAATAAATAACAATGAAGTGGGAAGGATTTTGAGGGAGTTGAGGAAGTTTGCCAAAAAAAATTATGATCACTAAGCCACACCTCTATCTGTGTAACCAACAGATTATCACTCATGCAAAAGATGTAGTACAAGCCCAAACAAGGAGATGGTTTTGAAAAGCAATCCTCATTTGTTTATGTATTATTTCTCTGTGGTCAATGACCATGCCTTATATTTCTTTATACCTCTCACAGTACTCCATTGTTATCTAGCATATAGTAAGAACTTAATAAAAGTTGATTGATTGAGATTCTACATTCAAGAGAAAAATAGACTCCTTTACTGCATTTTGTGTTTGCTCAAGGAGTGAAAGAGTTGTGAAAATACAGCAACTCTTTAGTGCCAACGTAGGTGGGGTGAGAAGGAATGACATTTTCCAATGCTACACAGTATGAGTCTGGTTCCCTATCCACTCAGCACATTTGCAAACCTGAGTGAGATCAAAGAGTAATGTGCCAAGAATATATAGTGTCTCTCTAAATTAATATTATTGAAATGGTTTAGGACTTCTTGCTTCCTCTGTGGTTTCTCCCTGAGTGACATTTCTTTTGTCAAATGCCAACAGGCAGCATGAGGTACCGTAAGAGTCATGGAGGCTGGAAAGAGTGGAAAGAGTCGATGGAGGATGGTGGCCCGAATATTCAATCGGGGTGAGGTGCTCCCTTTAATATCATAGCCTACTCAGCCCTTAGAACAGTCACCCTATTTTAATCATTCAAATTCCCCATTCTTGTGCATCTTAAGAAGAGGCTAACCTAACCCCTCACCCAGAATATCTCTTGGATTCATTAGTCAATTTCCCCAAAGTGGGAGTGTGCTTAAAGTTCCGAAGGAGACTTTACTCTTTACTAGATCTGCACTTAAGATTCTTATTCTAGTTCACAAAAGCTGGCTCCTCTTTCTTCTGACTCATTCCTCAGTACACACTGATTGCCTTGTTTTTTAGTGTTCCAACAACATCCCTTACAAGGCCTAATAGGAAACAGCATATTACTATTAACCATGACATAAGAGGCATAAACTGTGGGGTAAGAGCAGATAGGCATAAGTCTTTCCAAACTTCACCCAAGAGAGGCCACATACATATAGATAGAATCTGGACCATGATTCTCTGTACAAAATGGAAATATATTAAAACAAAAAACCATCTACATTTACACACCAACCCCCTCACCACCACCAAAACCCAGCTCCCCACTAGCCAAGGTTTAAAGTCAGACCTCTTTTCTACCACTCTATTTCTACTAAAGAAGCAAGCTCCAGTATGGCATTACCAGGATAAAGTTGTTAAATTATACCTTCTAAACTGCCTGGTTACTATATGGGAACCACATGAAAACTGGAAAGCTTTGGGCATTATCACAATGTACAGTAATCTTGCTTCATCCATCTGTCTATGGGCCAATATACCATACTCTACTTAATACTTTCCTCTTTCCCTCAGCACTTTTCCAAATGGTATATAACAGCAGCCAGCCTCAAAGCCATTAAAGCAATTTAACACTGGGTCTTACCTGGGACTCTTAATTCACTACTACCATTGGGAATTTTTCAAGGGAACAGGGGCTAAAAGGGATGGACTTTTCAAACTCGGCTTGGAATGGTCCTAATTTTCTTGACATTACTCATGTTATCTATGATGCACTGAGGGCTCTGGGTAAGAACATGAAGTAATATCAGTGAAGTTTAAAGAGTTTTGAGCCCCCAACCACGTCTCTAAGTCCTTGGATTCAAATCCAAGGGAAAAGAAAGCCTAAAGTAAACTCCAAATACAGCTGACTCCACTGCTAGGGAGGGGACTGATCTTTTAGAGAAGTGAGAAATCTTGGCCAGATTATGAGAACAGTTCAACTATGAGAATAGTTCAACTATGTTCCAACAGATTATCTGACTATGTCTCAATGAACCATCTGGGTTAAGTATTACTAGAATTTATATGTGTCCCAAAGGTGCTATTAAAACTTAAAACTGGAACTAGACATTTGGGAAGCTTTATATATCCTTATAATATCATTTGGGAGATAGGGTGTCAGGACCTGTCATTTTTATCATTGTGAGGATTCCTTCCATCAGTTGGTACCTCATCTGTAATTTATAATATTAAAGAGCTGCCAGGGATGTTCTGTCTTTCCCAATGTCACACACCTAGAATGTGTCAGTGGTAGGATCTAAACTCTAGTCTTCCCAACTTCAGTGTTGTCTCCCTCTAACTACAAGTCCAGGTGACCTCTATTGTAATTACACTTTTACACTTATTACGTAGCAAATGTGTCAAAGTTTGGACAAAGTCCAACACCATCCTTAATTAGGGAATTTCTATAGCCAATTTACTCATTTCATACTACAGTCACAGATCAGAATTAACTCAGAGCTTCCTCAATCTCCAAGGCCCGAAAGTTGCTGTTGACCAAAAGGTAAACTTTCAGTTTTCAAATGTTGTCCTAAGAAGTAATCATAGTTTACTCTTTCATAGAGAAAAATTCACAAGGCAGAGATTTCTAAGGATAGCAGCTATCCTAATCAGCTCCAATGGCTGGATCACTGCAGTTCTAGGAGTTCTTCATAAAAATGCTTTTGGCTTTTTCCCCCTGACACTATGCCCCATTTGAAGACTCAAAATGTTTCATCTATCCCTAGATTCCATTACTCAAAGCCCATAAGAGACGAACTATAAAACCACAATTCCCACTACATCTAAATTATCTATAATAGGTATTTTGGGGCACAAATCAGCCTAGTACCTCCTTATATGCACCACACCCACCCACTTGACTCTCCCTAAATAGATTATGTTATTTTTAGCAAACTCCCACATCAAACCTAGCATGCAAATAGCTGTGGATTTGATATATAAGACCAATAGGTCCCTGGGAAGCTATCCAAAACTAAATATAAAAAACCTCAAACCACTACCATTTTCTGAGTCTGACAGCAATATATCTGCCAACTTGGTTTACCTGTAGTACTACAGGTAACTCTCAATTATCAAGAGCAACAGACTAGTATAGCCAGCCCAAAAGAAATTTTTAAAAGTTACTTACATTTAGTTTCAGGATATAAGCTACCATGTTTGGTTTCTGTCATTTTTATGTAATTATATTTTGCTTAAACTAGTTTTAAGAATAAATTCATTGAACACACCAGCCAGGAATTGAAAGAAGCTGGTACAGATTTAAAATTTGCCACAAATCCATTAAGTAATTAAAAAGTGATTGTAGCAACTAATCACATTTTTATTTATGAAACAGAGGCAAAAGTCACAATGTTTAAATGACAAGAGAAACTGGAGAGGTCAAGAAACAGAGTTTTGTGACCAATTCAGGTTTACAAAACAGATTCATAGTAGAGGATTATTTCTAAGGTCCTTTCTAACACTAAGATCTATAAAATGAGACAAGAACCTAGATCCATTATTTCTTGACTAGATGACGCTGCTTTTCCGGTATGGCTGTTGTTAACAATATTAGAGATGCAGATGCAGTCAAGTCAAGATCTTCATCAAAAAAGGAATTCCCTTCAGGGAGAAATTAGAATTAGACCAACACCTAACAACATATTCTGCAATAAATTCAAAATGGATACATCATCTAAATATTAAAGATCTTATCATAAGAAAAAAATTACAAGAGAAGCAGAATAACTTTCACAATTATGGGTAGGATACAAATTTTTAATCAAAAAGGTATAGTTAAGTCAATAGCAAAAGACTTAGATAATTCTGATTACATGAAATTACAAAGATTCTACACAAATAAAATTATTGAATCCTGGATAAGGGAAGCACCAATTGAGGAGAAAATTTCTGTATCTAAGATTTCTAATAAGGGTTTGGTAAACAACATACAGAGACAACAGAAATACATAAGAACAAAAACCATTCACTAATAGGCAAACTACTGGTCCAATGGAACAAAATAATGATCAAGCGAAGAATCGCAAACTATAAACAATCATATGAAATAAAAAATAATAATAAAGATAAGTGCAAATCAAAACAATCTTGAATTTTCACTTAATATCTCACAAGTTAGCAAGATGACAAAAAATAGGAATAAAATGGTGGAGGGGCTGTGGAAAGACAACACATTAATGCACTGGTAGTGGAGTTGTGAATTTGTCCACCCACTCTAGAAAGCAATTTGTAATTATGAAAACAAAGTGGCTGAAATTCCACGCCCTCCACTTAGGAAGAGATTTAACTGCAGGAGTAAATGACAAAAAGGTTCACTATACATCAAAATTTTATAGCAGCATTTTTTGTGGTAGCAAGGAACTGAAAAAAAAGATGTCCACTGACTGAGAAACAGCTCAACAAACCGGTACATGAATGTAAGAGTATCACTGTGCTGTAAGAAACAATTCAAATAATGAATATGTACAGAGAAGCAGATAAAGATTTACTATGAACTGATGCTAAATGAAGAAGAGCCAGGAAAATAATATTCACAATGGCAACAATGTAAATGGAAAGAATAATTGCTAAAAAAAAAAAAATAGTGGAAAATGAATGTCACAAGAACAAGTCTGGCCCCAAAGAAAAATGCCTCCCCCTCATGGGTGGGGGGACTGGGGGAGGAGGTGGGGTGTGGAGTGAGGCTGTCCCATTACAAGCAAGCTGAAAGAGTCTTAAACTTCAATTGGCTAAAAGTATGTATTTGGGGAGGAGGTGACAGGATACTAGATTGTTTGAAGAGGAGCTAATCAGGCTTTGTCTGAAAGGGAGCAGATCAATAGTGGGCACTGGAGGGGCCACCATTCTTCCAGCCTGGGTGAGACAGGGAGACTTCAGTCTCAAAAATAAATAAAATAAACAAGTTTGGGATGTGTTGACTGTTTTGCTGAATTGTTTTCTTCTCTTTTTCTTTGCTTAAATAAATCTGTTATAAGGGCTGGTTTCTCCAGGAAGGGATATAGGGGAATAGGCAATGTAAATATAAAAAAATAAAAAAAACTTATGTATATATGTTTTTGAAAAGGACCTCCTCCTAGCTCAATAAGGCAGAACTATGAGAATGAGGTTTTCTAATTGAAGTCTGAAAGGTGAACACCAGTGTTAAATACAAAGCAAAACAAAACAAAAACATTCTCTCTTCAGAAAAAGAGACAGACCACGGCATAAAACTATTTCTAAGTAACAGCAATGTAACAGGATATCAACACAATTAAGTATGATCAAAATGACACATAAAAATAGGAGAAGACATGAAAGTAATGTGAAATGAAATGAGTAATATAAAAATCATATTTTCACTGATTTCAACTATATAAAAAGGCCATAGGAGCAAAAAATGGACAAAAAGCAGAAATGGACATAAAAGGTTTAACTGATAAGTCGTCAGTGGTTATAGTTGCTTCCTTGTCAAAATTCATTTTTTAAAATTTAAAGTTTTAAGTGTTCTAGAATTTTATACTAGCTTTAAAATGCACAATAAAGTTGTTTTTGTTTATTTTTTAAAGCAATAAAAGCTCCCTGACCCAAGGGGGAAAAGGAAAAACTAGATAAATTTGTTCTGACTGATTCAAAAAGTAACTAGTAGCCTTCGTGGAAAGTAAGAGGATCAGCCCTACCACTAATTGGACATGAAACTCTGGCTAACAAGTTTTCAGTTTTCCTATCTATAAAACTGGGGAGGTAATACTTGCCCCTATCCACCTCATAAGGGCAACAGCAAAGATGAGGTAGTACAGTGGAAAGAAGACTAGCCCAGGAACTGGCAGACCTGAATCGGTCACTAAATAGTTGTATAATCTTGAGCAAGTTACTTAACTTTTCTGTCTCAGTTTCCTCATCTGAAAAATAAGAAGACTGGACTAAATGACCTGAGAGATCCTTTCCAGCTGTAACAATCTATGATTCTATGATTCCCAAAATAAAGATAACAGACAGAAACTAGGTAAGGAAAATGTGCTTCTACTACTAATTAAAAAAAAAAATTATTACTGCTCCAAGACATTTATTTCTTCTTGTTAGCTATCTTAATAGCTCTACCATACTTATTTTTTCAGAGTACTGCATATGTATGTGTGTAAATTTTCATTTAACTCTTGTGTTGTCTAAGATTCTTATTACTATTTCACTGGCAGAACATTTGACCCAGAGACAGATTTTCCTATGGATACGCAGTGACTCAATCAACGTCTGCTGACTCCAAGGCTCTATTGGACTCAATAAATGTCCCTTAAGTAATCGCATAGAAGAAAAAGAAATTCTCAGTAAAAAAATAAAGATCTGTAAACCAGATGGACAGGAAGGGAATCTATACCTTGAGGCAAAGTCTACTAACGTCAGGTCACCGTGTTTATAAAAAGAACTTTTAAAGAAGCATGAGACAGAAGTGGTGCAATCATCTCAACACAAATATGAAAAAATACTGTTATCTTCACAGCTGTCTTTAACTGAATGCCCCTCAGCACTATTCTCCCCGTAACATCCAATTACACTTGGATGGAGAGGATAATTATTGAGACATCGGGCTCGACGCAGGGTTGGTAACTTAAAATGCATCCCCCTTGGCCAATTTCCTCACGCCTGGAGGCACCGGCTATCATTACTAATTAGCAGCAGCTTCTGCAAAGCTGCGCACAAGAAGGGGAAAGGAAACTGACGAGCTCATTGTATCCGCATGATCAGCAGAGCGGGCTGAAACTGAAACAAACAGCGTCCACATCACCCACAAAACGGTCTCATGAACAACGCTTCAGCTGCACTGCCGTGCCCCCCCCCCACAAACCACATTCAAACGGCTGCACCCCTTAATTACATGCTGGTCACCGCTACGGACCACCGTCATGCTCCGCCTCATTTGCAAATGTGAAAGAGCTCTATAAATTTACGGCATCATCGTCGCCCCTTTCCACAGTGGGGTCTGTCTGCCACACGCAGCTGTTCTGGGTCAACAGAAAAGAGGGTCCTGACCCTCCTCCAAACTTCGTGTCACACTCAGCACACACGAAGGGCGTTTTCCCCACCAATTCCCTCCCCGGAGCCCAGTGCCCCGCAGCCAGCTCCGCCCCGGACAGCCCTGGCCACCTTCTCCTGCGGGTTCCCACCACCTCACCTGCCTGGCCCCTAACCGCCACTGTCAACAAGCCGCCCACACTGCGGCCCCAGCCGCAACTCCGGGTCCCGACCTCCCGCACCCCCAGTGTCTGGAGGGAGCCCCGAGTCTAAGGACCCCACCGGGCCCGACCCCGCCGTCAGCCCCTCCATGTCACCGACCCGAGGAGACAAAGGTCAAACAGGTGGTCCCGCGGCAGAGCCGGAGCCAGAGCCCACACTTCCCGACTCCCTAGTCATTCCAGGGCACCGGCCCCGCCCCGGCGCCGAGCCTCGGACCCGCGACCCCCGAGGCTCAGCCACTCCGCCCCTCGTCATCCCCGCCCAGTCCGGCCCCCGGCCCCAGCCCCCGCTCCTGCCCCCGCCCCAGGCCGGGATGCTTACCTACGCCGCCCACTGCCCCCGTCCGCCTGCCTGCGTGTGCCCTCGGCCTCGCGAGCTCCCTCAAGCGCCGCGTCACCGGCGGAACAGTAAGGGCAGAGGACCGCGGGAAGGCAGCTGACACCGAACCGGAAACCGCTTCCGACTCCCCGCCCCTTGGGGAGTCCGCCCTCCAGGGCTCCCCACCAGGAACTTCCAGGCCCCTTAGCAAGGTTCCGCATCCGCAGCGGGGCCTGATAGACCGGGAGCTGCGTAGCGAACGGGGAGGAGGACGGGCCCACAAGGAGACGTGGAGGGGAACGAGAGGCTGCCGAGTTCCAGGCCCACGGCCCCTCGGCTCCGGGGAGCCTTCTCCCAGAAACCCAGCAGACACGCAGATGTGCGCGCTGCTACACTGAGGGAGGGGCACGGAGGCCGGCCATCCGTGCGAGGGGAGCCTGGGCAGCCGGTTCCGATCCCGGCCCTCCGGGCCTGATTCTGGTGCCCCTTCTTTGTGTCAGCTAGTGACCATTCTCCAGCCAGACTGCATTTTCACGGAATAGAAACTCCAAGGGGCATTCCTTGCACGAGCGGTGGCAGGTAGACGAGCGCTAGAGAGAGATGCTTTAGGATTATCCACCGGGCTAAGTAGCGAACCTCTCACCCCATCTGGAAGGTCCCCTGGGCGCCGAAGGAACTGAGAGAGTTTCCAGCTCCTCTAAGTGGCTAATCCTTGTACCGACTTGAAGCGGTATGCTGCGACCCAGCGATTACTGAAAATTAGAAAGGTGCAGAGTGGCACGCAGGTAAAACAGCGGTCTTAACTATGTATGTAGCCTGGTGTCATGCTTTGCACTTAATAAATGTGGACATAAATTGAGGAATGGCTTAATGGTCATTGTGTCTGATATTAAACACCCACTCGATCCAGTCTTAGGAGTCATACATCACTTTTATATATGAGATTACCACCTGAGAACAGACTGCAGATCAAACGTTATCTATTGGTGCGGAAATGGGGATGAATTCGTAAGTATGTAATGCGTTTTGCTTTCGGGTTCCAATATTACTTTCTCCTATTACATCATGAGGAAGGCTGGAACACATGTTGGGTAAAGGGGCTTATAAAAGATATGATCAGGGAAAAGAAAATAAAAGCAAAAAATTGATTAAGGGTACGATAGGTTGGTTCATGTGGGTTCTAAATTTCAAATACAAAATTTAACTGCGAAGGCACTAAATCAGTCTCCAAATGCACAGAGGTCTTTGGACCTCTAGTCCTTTCTGTTTAAATGTCCTAAGCCTCTTTTGGGCCCAGCTGAAAGTAGAATGGGGGTGGAGAAGGTAGGAAACGATTCAGAAGGTAGGGCTCGCCATGCCAACTTCTGTGATACTCCAGTCTTCCAGAAAGCAGGCAGCAAATATAAGCTACTTCTATACCAGGTCCTACGTCAATTGCATCTGCTCCTATGTGACATTAGAGAGAGTGGCCAAAGGAAAATATATAGCAGATGCTCAACCAAGTGCCATACTACAAAGGCCATCTTGCTATTTTTATACCTACTGAGTTTTCTTCTTACTAAACAACTTAGAAAGCAACTATGACCCAGGGCCTGTCTTATCACCTTTGCCTTCCTGGTCTCCTTTTTTTTCTTTTAATTTTTTAAGCTTTTATTCCCCAGTTACATGTAAAAACAGTTTTTATGGTCTTTTCTTTTTGCCTAACCTACTTACAGTATACGCTTATTGTCGGAAAAAGGAAAATGAAAGGAAAATGTTACTTCCTTGAGGGCAGACATGTTTTGTTGGGGGTCTTTGGAGATCCTTTCTCCCAATAGGTGCTTAATAAGTGTTTGCTGAGAGCCAAGATGGCGGAGTAGAAAGACGCACATACACATATCTCCGAACCCACGACCCATAGAACATCTGTATAAAGTAACGGCGAATTCTGGAGCAGTGAGGCCACAGAACAGTGGAGTGAAGGAGATTTCTGTTCCAGAGGGACCTGCAAACCTCTCGCAAAAGGTCCGTCACACTGCAGATGCGGAGCCCAGCCCAGCCCTGCCGCGGCCGCGGCACCGAGAGAAACAGATCTAAGCAGGCTTCAGGGACAGGATCTCCGGCGGCCGTGCAGGTCCCTCCACCCACAGGTGACGGGGGTCGGTGAGAGGGTCTCTTTGGCGGGTCGAGAGGGGAGTGGGGTGCCCCCATAACTCAGGCCCCCTCGGGAGGCAGAAGCTGAGGCAGCGGCAGACCAGGGCTCCCCAAGCAGGCAGGAGCCTGGATCCATTGTTGAAGGTCTCTGCATAAACCCCCTGAGGGAACTGAGCCTGAGAGGCGGCCCTGCCCTGACCTCAGCACCTGAATTAATCTCACACTGAATAGCAGCCCTGCCCCTGCCAAAGCCCCGAGGCTGGGGAGCAGCATTTGAACCTCAGACCCCAAGCGCTGGCTGGGAGGATCAGGAGGCAAGGTGGGTGTGAGAAGAATATTCAGAGGTCAAGTCACTGGCTGGGAAAATGCCCAGAAAAGGGAAAAGAAATAAGACTATAGAAGGTTACTTTCTTGGTGAACAGGCATTTCCTCCCTTCCTTTCTGATGAGAAAAAACAATGCTTACCATCAGGCAAAGACACAGAAGTCAAGGCTTCTGTGTCCCAGCCCACCCAGTGGGCTCAGGCCATGGAAGAGCTCAAAAAGAATTTTGAAAATCAAGTTAGAGAGGTAGAGGAAAAGCTGGGAAGAGAAATGAGAGACATGAAGTCAAAGCATGAACAGCAGGTCAGCACTCTGCTAAAGGAGACCCAAAAAAATGCTGAAGAAAATAATACCTTGAAAAATAGGCTAACTCAACTGGCAAAAGAGGTTCAAAAAGCCAATGAGGAGAAGAATGCTTTCAAAAGCAGAATTAGCCAAATGGAAAAGGAGATTCAAAAGCTCACTGAAGAAAATAGTTCTTTCAAAATTAGAATGGAACAGATGGAGGCTAATGACTTTATGAGAAACCAAGAAATCACAAAACAAAACCAAAAGAATGAAAAAATGGAAGATAATGTGAAATATCTCATTGGAAAAACAACTGACCTGGAAAATAGATCCAGGAGAGATAATTTAAAAATTATGGGCCTACCTGAAAGCCATGATCAAAAAAAGAGCCTAGACATCATCTTTCATGAAATTATCAAGGAAAACTGCCCTGAGATTCTAGAACCAGAGGGCAAAATAAATATTCAAGGAATCCACAGAACACCGCATGAAAGAGATCCAAAAAGAGAAACTCCTAGGAACATTGTGGCCAAATTCCAGAGTTCCCAGGTCAAGGAGAAAATATTGCAAGCAGCTAGAAAGAAACAATTCAAGTATTGTGGAAATACAATCAGGATAACACAAGATCTAGCAGCTTCTACATTAAGGGATCGAAGGGCGTGGAATAGGATATTCCAGAAGTCAAAGGAACTAGGACTAAAACCAAGAATCCCCTACCCAGCAAAACTGAGTATAATACTTCAGGGGAAAAAATGGTCTTTCAATGAAATAGAGGATTTTCAAGCATTCTTGATGAAAAGACCAGAGCTGAAAAGAAAATTTGACTTTCAAACACAAGAATGAAGAGAAGCATGAAAAGGTGAACAGCAAAGAGAAGTCATAAGGGACTTACTAAAGTTGAACTGTTTACATTCCTACATGGAAAGACAATATTTGTAACTCTTGAAACTTTTCAGTATCTGGGTACTGGGTGGGATTACACACACACACACATGCACACACGCACACACACATAGAGACAGAGTGCAAAGAGTGAAGTGAAGAGGATGGGCTCATATCTTAAAAAAATGAAATCAAGCAGTGAGAGAGAAATATATTGGGAGGAGAAAGGGAGAAATGGAATGGGGCAAATTATCTCTCGTAAAAGAGGCAAGCAAAAGACTTATTAGTGGAGGGATAAAGAGGGGAGGTGAGAGAAAAACATGAAGTTTACTCTCATCACATTCCACTAAAGGAAAGAATAAAATGCACACTCATTTTGGTATGAAAACCTGTCTTACAATACAGGAAAGTGGGGGAGAAGGGGATAAGCAGGGTGGGGGGGATGATGGAAGGGAGGGCATGGGGAGGAGGGAGCAATTTGAGGTCAACACTCATGGGGAGGGATAGGATCAAAAGAGAATAGAAGTAATGGGGGACAGGATAGGATGGAGGGAAATATAGTTAGTCTTATACAACACAACTATTATGGAAGTCATTTGCAAAACTACACAGATTTAGCCTATATTGAATTGCTTGCCTTCCAAAGGGAAGGGGTGGGGAGGGAGGGAGGTAAAGAAGTTGGAACTCAAAGTGTTAGGATCAACTGTCGAGTAATGTTCTTGCCACTAGGAAATAAGAAATACAGGTAAAGGGGTATAGAAAGTTATCTGGCCCTACAGGACAAAAGAGAAGACGGAGACAAGGGCAGAGAGGGATGATAGAAGAGAGAGCAGATTGGGCATAGGGGCAATTAGAATGCTTGGTGTTTGGGGGGGGAGGGGATAAAAGGGGAGAAAATTTGTAACCCAAAATTTTGTTAAAATGAATGTTAAAAGTTAAATAAATAAATTAAAAAAAAAATAAGTGTTTGCTGAAGTAAAGAGAGGAAAAAGAAAGGGAGTAAGCAGCAAACTACAGCTAGACAGGTTTTTTCCTCAGTAAGCAAATGGTTTAAAAGCTCCAAATCAGTTACGTTGCAGCTGTGTGATTTAGAAATGTCATACTGGTATACTGTATTAATAATTTATCACCTCTTTTCTGAATTTGCCTCATTTGTAACAGGGACAACCAAGAAAACTAACTCAAACATCAGCTGTCAAACTCAAATGAAGAGTCAAACTTTGTGTTGTTGTCATGGATAGATGACAAACCATATATGCATTCCCACACAATAATTCATCTGAACATCCAATAAACCTGGAATAGAGATGATAATCTATTCTTTATTCCAAATCTAACCAAAAAGACCCCCAGAAGTTCATGGTCATTTTTTTCTATGCATCCAGTTGTTTCATTTTAAGAGACACTGCATCATAATGTGCAATATATATACACATACAGTTATGAGCAAAAATATTTTGGGAGTTCATTTCACTGTTATTCATGAAGTCTTTCTCATTTTATAAGCTGCAGGGACTAGTACTTTTCATCTTTATGCAAAATGTAGTCATGTAAACTGGATTTAGTTAAAGATGGGCTTTTTTGCATACATAAAGCCTCAGAAGGACTAGAAAAAGCACAGATATTTGAATAGAAAATGTCTTGAAGTTAAAGAATAAGTTGGCCTATTGAAATATTCAGTAATTCCTGAAATTAAAATGACCTAAGTTGGGAGGAACAGTGCCTGAGATTGATTCCAGTGAACTATTTTTCACCTCTTGGCCAAGAACTCAAGGAAGCATCAGACTAAATAACAAATTGTGTGGCAGGGTCATCTTTGGTAACAAAGTTGGATGAGCTATTTATTCACAAAATAATCAGCTGGCTCAGATGCTCACAGGTTCTGTTATTCAAGGTCCCTTCCCCACAGCTAGAGCAAAATTTACCAAGCTTTTGCCTGGTATAATCACAGCAAACACTACAATGTCAATGTAGCAGCAGAATTCAAGAGATTGAGCAAATCATAAGGGTGGAGAACCAACGATTTCTGAATTCTTGAAGCAAAACATAAAGGAAGTGGAGCATTGTGACACTGAAAAAAAATTAAGAAAATACACACAAGATTTTGTTTCCAATCCATTTACTAGCTTGTCAAGGTCATATCAAGCATTTACACCAAATGTAAAATAATAGGATAAAGTTTAACAGGGACAAGTACATCTTACAAGTATATCTTTTAGACTGGAGGGAAAAAAATGCCCAAGTTTAAGATAAATAAACTATAGAAAACTCTAGAATTTTAAACCTGGGAAAAACACCTTAGAAGTCTGCTAACCCTGATAAGGAAATGTGAAAAATGACATAACATGCTTAGGGTTAAATAGCTACCGACAGAGACAGGGCAAAACCTTAGTTGTTCTGATTCTTTGTTCTGTGCTTTTTCCATTTTGCTACATTTACAAATTTGGCTGAAAAAGATGTTACCACCAATATCATTTAATATTTACTGACTATCCACTATGCTAAGAACAACCTTATGATCCTGTGAAAAAAGTTAATGGATTCAAGACAACCAGTCTGGGCAGTCTAACAGAATTATCAATGTGCACACCAAGAAAGTGTTTGGGGACAACTAAGGTTCTGTTTTATTCATAATCTGTTTCAGTTCCAAGGGCACAATAAGGAGAAATTTGGGGAGTACAAAAAAGAAACAAAAATGAAAAAAATAAAGCCCTGGGTAGGTCCAGTAGTTGCCAAACTATCAACCAATCTTTATTTTAAAAAGACATATGTACAAATACTTGTTTGCTGAATTATATACTCAGCACATAGGCCAAAGAAAAATTACATTATTTCTTTTTAGTCATATTTCTTTACCCTGTTCTTCAAAGGATCAATAGTAGAAACAGCCAAATGCAGCTACGACACAGAACAAACTGTCCTGAGAAAACAAGAAAAAATGCTTTTAGTGCTAATAACAATATACTTGCAACACTTAAGACTGGTATCATAACTGTCAGATCACTTTTGGATACTCTGAAGGATTTCATCATAGACAGACACTATAACAATGCAATTTCCAGCCTTCTTGTCCATTATAATTCTTCCAGAGGATTTACTCAACTTAATGCTCTTTTAATAAATCAGGGGTAACAATATCCTCTCTCATCCTTGATGTTGTCTGAAATATTTGATAATATCCTTTGCTCAGAACATTAAAAAAATTTTTTAAAGTCCTTCCCCCAGAAAAATTTTAACAATGAAAGGCAGAATTATAGAGTGAATAGAGACCTGCCCTCAGAGTCAAGAAGACCTAAATTCAGTTCCAGCCTCTTGACAGTCAATAATAGCCAAGTGATCCTGAGGAACCCACAACCTCAATTCCCCAGGAAGCTCTCTAAAAAAACAAGTCCTGCACTGATAGAGGACATTTCCTCACCAGAAGTACTCTATGTGATGAATTCAAAGAAAAAGACATCTAGAGCTGCTCCTAAAAGGATAAGTTATAAAAACAGTAGAAAAAGCACTAAATCAAGAGTAATAAGTTTTGGGTTCTAGACCCACTTCACTACTTAATAGTTGTGTAACCCTGAATAAAATCAATTCGCTTTTCTGGGCCTCAACTGTCTCATTTGTAAAATGAGGGAGTTGAACAAAATGATTTCTAAAGGTTCTTTCCAGTCTATATTAGTAAATGACAAGATATCTCTGTGAGCACAGAGGTAATGATGAGAAGCATATAGCATTGAGATGTTATAATAATTAAGAATTAAATTATAAGTATGTGTCCAGGTCTGAAGTCTTAAAATCAAAAAGAATTAATAAAGTACTTACTACATGTTAAGTACTGTACTGAGGCTGGAAATATAAAGATCAAAGTAAAAAAGTCCTTAACCTCAAGGTGTTTGCATTTATTGACATGTGCATACATGCATGCATACATACATACACACGTGTGTATACATAATACATACAAAATGACTCAGTGTAGCTCTCCCTGGAGTTGATGGGGTGCTTGGGTACATGTGCTTGGGCCCCAATTCTAAAATCACGTTCCTCTTTAAAAACTGCATTTCTCCCTAGCCTCAAAACACTATCCCAGGCATTCTCCCCAGCCCAAGGACACATCCTGCCCTAGCAACAACTGCTCTCTCCCTTCCTGCTGTAATAGCCAGTTACATCCACAGAACTTACTAGTCTGAACTGACTGAGCAGGCCGGGCACTGGGTCATAACAACGTTCACTATTCACTGACCAATCATAGGTACCCTAGACTTTACATACACTCCCTTACATTTATCTTGTCTAACGACACAACAATGAGAGCAGCCTGGTATTTCTGAGCCAGCCCTGACTATTAGTTGACTTAGTGAATGTTTCAGGCCTAAAACCATATCTCCAGGTAGGCCTCCTTGGGCTATTTCCCAATGAATTTTGGGTAAAAAATCCTGCACAGTAGATACCAAAAGTGCATGTTCCTTTAAGAACTGACCACTCCTTAACCACTCCTTAATTCCAAAGTAATGCTATAGAATATCCTATATAAACTTTACCTGTACCTCTCTAAGGTTGCAGGTTCTCTAAGAACTCTTGCCCTCTGAAAAGCATAATAAAGCTTTACTTTGACTTCAACAATGCTTGAGTCTGTGAATTCTTCTCCAGACGACCTGCCCCTGTTACCCCAGTCTCTGTGGGGGTCTCACACCCCACTTCCAGCCCTCATCAAAATCACAGCAACTCGCTCCCCTTCAGAGTTATAAGGCCTTGATGACTTCCTCTTTTTGTGGAGCCATCCCCCCTCTCTCCTGGGTTAGCCTTTTGGATTGGCCTCCTTGGGTTTGCTCTTCCTCTCCATAGCCCACTCTCAGCTGTATGGCCCAGTTCTCTCTATAAAATTCATAGTCAGCTCATTCCCTGCTGCCAGAGGCCTGGCTCCTTGAAAAGATTTCCAGCCTTCTGCTTCTCTATTTCTGAGTCTGTGTGGAGCTAGAGTTCTTTATCTTTTTTTTTTTTCTGTTATGGACCCCCCTGGCAGTCTGAACCCTTCTCAGAATAATGTTTTTTAAATGCATAAAATGAAATAATAGGATTACAAAGGAAACTAAAAGTTAATGAAAATAAAGATAAATTTTTTTCCCATTCAATTTCACAGATACCGTGGAATCTATTCACAGCATATGTTGTCAGCTTTTTTCAACGTATTAACCATTTTTTCTGATTGTTTTCTCTGTCTTTTTTTTTTCATGGGGGTGGGGATTGTTATAAGGGAATGCTCTGGGGACAGGAGAGGAGAGGGATACATGTGAGGTAAAAATAGTAACTTCTTTTAAATAAAAAAATTTTCAAATGTAAATTACCTTTATTATTCATCTGTGAGGAATGAAGGCACTATAAAGAGACTGAAGTCAACTAGTCCATCTCTACTTTCAGGTAGATTTATTTAAAGCATCTCAAAAAGATCCTCTTTAAAAAAAATGAATCATGCTCCCCACTTCCCGACAGAGAAATGTACTCAGATATGGACTATAACACATTGTTGGCAGGGTTGGGGGTGGGGAGGTTGGGGAATGTCCAATATGAGAATTCATTTTGTTTGATTCTACATGTTTAGGAGTTTTGTTTTTCTTGCTCTCTCAACTAGGGGAAGGAGGAGGTAGAAAGGAAAGAATACTGATCTAAAATAAATTCAACAAAAATTTTGAAAATAAAAACCTAGATCCTGTTACTACTTCCCAGTATTAAGTATGCTCCTTGAAGGCAGAAAATGCTTTTTTCCCTTTATATCCAGCATTCAGCATAATACTGTGTACATACTGCAGTTGATGCTAAGTATGTGTTGGATTGAACTATTAGTGATGAATTCCAGTGGCTCAGAACTTTTACTCAAAAAATTTTCATGTTGAAGCTATCTCTTTTATACAAGAGGGTAGGTACACTCCTCCTTTATTCTAGTCTCATAAAGAGATGGCCCTCCCTTCACTGAGGCTAATCCTGCACCCTTGCTTCTATCTCCTCCTGTCCTTCTCTGATTAAGTGTCCCCACAATTATCTCTTTTTTTAAATGACTTAAATTTTTTGTTATTCCGAACTTGATAAACAGCAGCAAATATGAGCATTTCCATATACAAAGAATGTACATAAAGCTACTATTACTACTTTTACATAAGCTTACTTATTTTAAAAGTTTTTTATTTTAAACTTAAATTCAAAATGAGGGGAATAAAGAACATTTCCATGAACACAGCAGAACATAAAGAAAGGCTTCAATATAAAACCATGAATTTCTATTTCAAACTGTTTACATTTTTTAAAATTATATAACAAATACTGTACATTATTTTTAAAGCTACTCAGTTTTTTTGTTCTTCCTTCTGAGTTTTCTTTTGTTCTCTGCTGTGTACTTTTTCTGCTTCCCCACCGTATCCTGGAGAAGGCTACAACTAACACGAATGTATACACATACATACACACATACATACACACACATACATGTATACATATATGTTAAAACATACTGTTCATATGTCTAATTATGAGTGGAGAGGATCTTCCTTCATAGGTCTTTCCATGTTTTTCTAAAATCAACCAGCTCATCATTTCTTATAATCCAGTAGTACTGCATCGCAATCATATACCACAACTTTTTTGGCCATTCCCCAGTTGAAGGGTATCTATCATTTTAATCTGTCTTCTAGGTATAAGGTGATATCTCAAAGTTGTATTAATTTGAATTTCTCTTACCAATAAGGATTTAGAGTATTTTTTTCATATGACTATATATAGTTTTGATTTCTTCATCAAAAAACTGCCTGACTGTACCCTGTGATCATTTTATCAATTGGAGAGTAACTCATATTTCTTATAAATTTGATGAAGTTCTTTATATGTTTGAGAAATTAGACCTCTGTGTAATAGACTGTCTATGAAGATTTTTTTCCCAAATTTTCTGCTTTCCTTCTAATCTTGGCTACATTGGGATTATTTATACAAAAACTTCTAAATTTAATGTAAGTGAAATTATCCATTTTATATGCCTCACAAAGCTCGCTATCTCTTGTTTATTCATAAACTGTTCTCCTATCCATGAGTCTGATAGGTAATATGTTCCATGTTCTTCTTATTTTCTTGTGTTATCTCCCTTTATGTATCCATTTTGACTTTATCTTGGTACAATTTATATATTTGGATGTTATCTTTAAGATACTGGTCTATCCCCAATTTCTGCCAGATTGCTTTCCAACTTGCCCAACAATTTCTACCAAATAATGAATTCTTAGTCCCCAAACTTAAATCTTTACATTTGTCATATATTAAGTTACTATATAATCCTTTTGGACTATCTGTTGTATATCTTTTCTGTTCTACTGAGCTACCTTTCTATTTTTTAGCCAGTACCAGATAGTTTTGATATTTATTGCCTTATAATAGAGTTTGAGGTCCAATACTGCTGAACCTCCTCTTCCTTTACATTTTATTTTCATTAGTTTCTTTGAAATTCCTGATCTTTTGTTTTTCCAAATGAATTTTATTATTTTTTCTAAGTAAAATAATTTTTAGTAATTTAACTAGGATGGCATTGAATAAATATATTAGGTAAAACTGTCATATTTATTATAACAGTTTTCCCTACCTACCCATGAACAATTAATATTTTCCAATTATTTAGGTCTGACTTTATTTCTATAAAGTGTTTTATAAGAGGTATTTATACTGTTTACAGTTATCATTAAATGGGGTATCTATATGACTATATACTTTTGATTTCTTCATCGAAAAACTGCCCATTTTATCATTGATCATTTTATCAATTGGAGAATAACTCATATTCTTATAAATTTGAAAAAATTCTTTATATATTTGAGAAATGAAACCTTAATCTAATACATAAAAATACTGATAATTTAAAATGTTGATAATTTATGTGGGTTTATTTGACATTCCACTACTTTGCTAAATTACTGTTTCAACTAATTTTTAGTTAAACTCTTTAGGATTTTCCAAATATATCATGATATCATCTGCAAAAAAGGGTATTTTATCACCTCATTTTCCATTCTGATTCCTTCAATTTCTTTTTCTTCTCTTATTGCTACTGCTAGCATTTCTAAAACAATATTGAATAATATTGGTGACACGTGGTACAGTTTTCTCTGTTTATCTCTTTCAATTGAATCTGTTTTAGCTTTAACTTTGAAATCATTAATTGCTACCCCTGCTTTTCTTTTCAACTCAGCTGAAACTATTAATAAATTCTACTCTAGCCCTTTATTTTACTCTCTGGGTATCTCATTTTTATGTTTCTTGTAAAGTACATATTGTCAAATTCTGACTTTTAATCTATTCTATTTCCAATTTATGGGTAAATTCATCCCATTCACATTCAAGTTATAATTACTAATTGTGTATTTCCCTCCATCCTATTTTTCCTCACTATCCTTCTCACCGTTTACTCTATCCCTCCTTACAGATCTAACTTCTAACCACTAACTTGCCCTCTTATTCCTTAATCTATCTATCCCTCTAAAAGTCTCTCCCTTGTCCTCTCCCACAACCCTCCACTATGAGAACAAACAACCCTGTGAGTAGTAGGAGCTACCCCAGTGGGGATCCAACTGGAATGGGCAGTCAGGCAATATCGCTCTTTTCTTTCTTTTGAAATGTTGCAAGATATCTTGGGGTTTACTCTGGCTCTCGCTGATTGGCCAACAATAGGTCCCAGAGGTCACTGGGGAGCCCACTAGGTCACTGTCTGGGCTCCTCACTGATTCAGAGTGAATGTAAACAGGAATGAATATAGGAATATAGGAATGTTAATAGTTTCTGTTTTGGTCAGAAACCCTAAGGTCTTCCCCTCCCAGTTTGATTTTTTTTTTTTCTGGACTAGGTTAAACAGGTCATTCTTTGCCTCATTTTTTTTACCTAGCCTTAATCACTGAAGCCTCAGTTAAACTGAGACCTGCTAAAGACCTTAACTTTAAAAAGCCAAGTCTTCCACTGTATGTGGGGCCATCTCCAGTTATCCTGACGTGGATATCTGGCCACAGAACCCAGATGACTCCAGAGGAGAAAGTGAGGCTGGTGACTTTGCACAGTCCTCCCTTACTTAAATGCAGTTCACTTGCATGTCATGGCATCATCTTCCTGATGCCACAGTCCTCTTCTAGAACGAAGGACAAACAACTCCCCATCCCCTTATCCTCTCCCCTGGCTCTCTTATTTCTTTACAAATTGAGATGCCTTTTATACCCTTCTAGATGTATATGCTGTTCCCTCTTTAATCTAGTTCCAGCACTACCAGCCCTCCAGCTCCACTTGCTGCTTCTATATCAGTTCTTCCTTTCAAGCCTCATTTGTATGAGATCGTTGCTCCTTTTAATCTCTCCCTATCCAGTTTTATTTTTTAGAATCAACCCATTTTAGCTTAACCCAGCCCTTTCTTTCAAACTATCCAAATAATGATGTCAGTCTTAAGAGTGCTGATAATATTTTCACATGTAAGAAGTGACTGGAATAGGTTTAGTGAAGACTTCTCAGATTGTAATTCTTCTCCCAGGGGTGAGGTAAGACTGAGAGGCTCAAGGTTACTATATTTTTAGAACAGAATAATTCCATATAAGGATATAAAACTGTGTAGTACATTAGGGTCTCAATGACTGGATACAGTTTACCTAATTCTTCATTGTCTTCATTTCAAAAGGGATTGGTTAGATTTCGTGTCTAGAATGTAAGATCATATTCTCAGCTAATGAGAATAATGGTCAGTGGGGGGGAGGGACTTGCATTAGGGTCTATATAAATCACTGCCTTTTCTTTGTCTTCGGCTTTTTCCTGGTAGAGGAATTGCCCAATTCTCGAGAATCTAATAAATAAACTTTCTGTCATCACTCTGAGAGGCCTCTGAGTAATTAATTGATTTAAGTAGGGATCCAAGCCATCCCACACAGAAGTAAACAGTTTGACCTTACTAAGTCCTTTATATTTGGTCTTTAATATTTACCTTGTTTCTCCTAAATCTTCTACCTCGAATTTTCCATTGAGTGCTGGTCTTTTTGTCACCAACACTTGAAAGTCTTTCAGTTCACTGAAAGTCCATTTTTCTCCTTTAGGGTTATACTCAGTTTTGGTGGGTAAATTATTTTTGGTCACAACCCCAGATCTTTTGCTCTTTGAAATATTATGTTCCAAACCCTGGTCTTTTAATAGAGAAGCTGCTAAGTTTTGTGTGATCCTGATTGTAGCTCCATGGTCTCTGAACTGTTTTTTTCTTGTGGCTTGCAATATTTTCTCCTTAACCTGGGAGCTTTGAAACTTAACTATGTAACTTTTAATCCTGATATCTTTCAGGTGGTGATAGGTAGATTTTTTTTCTATTTCCACTTTACCCTCTCATTCTAAAACTTCAGGGTAATTCTCCTTAATAATTTTTCATTAAATTGTATCAAGATTCTTTTTTTGGTTTTAACTTTCAGGTAGTCTAACAATTCTTATAGTATTTCTCCTCAATCTGTTCTCCAGATCAACTGTTTTTCTCTTTGAATTAGGAGTGGGTTTTTAACTTCAGTATCTCCCTCTGAATATGAATCCAGATCTTCTCTATCCTCATAGTAGTTATCTATGGTCTGGTTCTTTCTCCTTTGCTTACTCATTTTCATTTTTATTTTATTTTTAGCAGCTTATTAATTGGCTCTAGTCCCGGGGTGTTGGGATTGGTGCTCACTGTTATTTTCTAAGCTCTGCCCCAGTGTCCCAACTCAGGCACTCCTCTCTATTTCCAAGCCAGAACTATGGTCCCCAGACATACTGTCCCACAAATATTCCTGCTCTCTGCAGATCCCTGTGGCTGCAAACTTCAGTTGTCTCCTCTTCCTGGGAATGGAAACCAGGGACTATCATAGTCCTGTAGGACGGCAGTTCTCTTGGCAAGTGCCCACAGTCAGTGGCATCCCTGGCCCTCTGCTATGGCACTCACTCACCCGACTTTTGCTCACTCCTCACCCACAGCTGCAGCCAGACTGTGTCTGCTCAGCAGAGCTGGGCCTGGCTTCAGGCAAAAGCAGAGGGTCTTTCACTCCTCCCCTGCTCAGCTGTCCAACTCCTAGACTGTCAGCTAGTTGGACATTCCTGGGCTGGTTTGTAGTTTCCCAGGAATCTACCTGGAGATATTTGCATTTCAATTGAGCCTAACTTCCCCCAGTGCAGTCTTTCCTGAGGTCCTTCAAGTAGTCTTAGGAGGACAATTGCTTTACCCTGACTATTTCTTTTTACACCTCTGCACAGGTGAAGTTCTCTTTTTTTGTCAGTGAAATTTGGAGAGCCTGGAATTTTCTGACTTACTCTGCCATCTTTCTAGAATCCTCTCCTGTACTGCTTAAAGACAGATAAATAGATCAATCAATCTATCGATTGATCACATCCAGTCCATTCATTCCAAAGCTGTCCTGATTTTCTGTTTCCCCCAAGATGTCCTGCTATTCAGTAGCACTTTTAAAAAAAATGTTTCATTGATGCTTTTGTTATTCTTTTTTTCTGTCAATATTAATCTCCTTTTTGACCCTCCCTCCCCAATCCACCCTTGTAATAACTAAACAGTCAAAACATGCCACATGTTGGCCATGTCTGAAACAGACATGACTGGCCATGTCCCACTCCTTACCTCTAGTCCATAACCCCTAAAAAGTATGTCCTGCCATCCTCCTCACCTGGAGTTGTGGCTGACCACAGATTTCCTAAGTCCTTAAGCGCTGCCCCTCCCCACAAGGTAGTCATCACTGTTCAAATTGTTCTAGGTGTTCTGCTTGCCCTCTTGGCATCAATTCACAGACGTCCTCCGGAATCTGTCCCCTTTGTCATTTCAGCACAATTATTCCACTAATTTCTTACACAACTCATTCATCTACTCCCCAGTTGATGATTACTACGCACTTTCCAGTTCTTTGCAGCCAAAGAAAAGGAAAAAAGTGTACCCATGAATTTCCCCACAGATATTTCCTCTGTTCTTTAATTCTTTAGGATATAAGCCTAGTAAGGACACTGATGGGCCAAAGGGTATGAATAACCCAGTGACTTCCCAGGCATAGTTCCAAATTGCCCTCCAGAATGCCTGTACCAATTCACAGATCCTCCAGCTTCGTTAATATGCCTGTTTTCCCATATCCCCTCCAACAATTCTCATCTTCCCCTTCTATCCCTGCCAAAATGATGGGTGTCAGACAGAACCTTGGAGCTGTTTCAACTTTCACCTATTCTATTTTAGCAGTGTGAAGTATTTTTTGACAAGGCTACTCACATTCTGTCTTTTCTCTTCTGAGAACTTACTATACATATTCCCTCATCATTCATTTATTGGACAATCCGATCCCTATATGTTTTAGACACTAGAAATCCATCACAGAAACTCACTGCAAAGATTCCTTCCCAGTCAACTATTTTCACTCCAATTTCGGCTTCATGGCTTACGTTTCTGCAAAAGACCTTCATATCTATGTAATCAAAATTGTTCATTCTATCCTCCATGACCCTTTCTATTCCTTGCCTAATCAATAATGTCTCCTATAACCATAGCTGCAAAAGGTCCTCAGAGCTATTGTTTATGATGTGATCTCTTATATCTACGTATATTTTTCTAGAGCTTATTACTGTATATAGTATGAGATGATGGTCTTAACCTAATTTCTGCCAGACTGCTTTTCTAGTTTTCCCAGAAGTTTGCATTTAACAGTGTCTTCTCTGGTAGCTGGGGCCTTTAAGTTTATTAAGTTCTATTCCCCAATTTTACATTGTTTCTGGGATTTTACATTACTAATTTGTTCCCCCAATCAACTTTTCTATTTCTTTAATCAGTACCAAATAGTTTTGAAGATCACTGCTCTGTAGCATAATTTGAGATCTGGTACTGCTCAAGTATTTTCCTTCCCTTTACATATTAACATAATTCTTTTATTCTTAATTTAATGAACCTCCCTTCCCCCAAAAAACATTTCTACATATAGAACAGAACAAGAAAAGATTACATCTGAAATCACAATTCTGTTACACACACCTTGCTTTTTTAAAGTATATAATAAATCCAACATATTACTTTTAAAGTTGTTCTGCTTCTCTGTGCTTCTTTCTGAACTCCCTTTACTGTTCCTCTGTGGTTTTTTTTAATACCTAAAAACCCTCTGCTGTTTCTTTTCTTCTTTTTGGGGGGAGGTAATCCTATCACTAATTTCCTTCTCTATGCCCTCTTCCTTTCCACCACAAATTGAAAAAGAAAAACAAACTCCTTGTAGCAAACATGCATAGTTGAACACCGTACCACATTGGCCATGTCCAAACATGTACGTCTCATCCTGTTCCTTGAGTTTCTAAGAGTGAGAATCTACTGAGTCAATCTTTCTTAGGGGCAGAGGGTAGGAGGAGGCAATCAGGGTTAAGTGACTTCCTCAGGGTCACATGGCTAGTAAATATCTGAGGCCAGATTTGAACTCAGGTTCTCCTGAGTTCAGGGCTAGTGCTATATCCACTGTGCCACCTAGCTACTCCTTACTGAGTCAGTCTCAAAGTAACTATCTTCATCAGATGAGAGCACCTCTTTTGAATCAACCAATCAAAGGCCCTAAAGTAGATGTTGTAAAAAGTCCTTAATCAATTTGGAAAGAACAAAAACCACTACATAAAATGAAATTATGCTATAGGGAGTAAATGTATTGGGATTGGTTAAGGAGACTCAGTCATACTCTGTGGTGATGAAACAATAAACCAGTTTGAAATCCAATATTTGACTGTCTGGCCAGCCCAGTGGTAAAAGCAGTTCCAGCCATGTCCCTCAAAAAAAATAAGGAATCACCTCGTATAAAGGAGAAACTTTCTGCCTCCTCCCCTCCCCACAAACCAGAAGATGACCTTGTGAATTTTGAAGAGTAGGAGAATACAGACTTCCCATGGGCATCTTAGTTAGCAATATTACCAGAACCAGAATAGCTGCAAGTGGAAGCAAAGGATAAACTAAACACACTAAAGACACTACTATAGAAAGATAGACACCTAAGAGAAACTTCAAGAGGACCAAGAAGAGAGAAAAGCACTTCCTACAACCAGGAGCTCTCAGTTTACCCCTTTGCCATAAGAACTCTCTAAGCCTATTTTTCCTCAGACTCTGTGGGAAAAATATGCCCAAAGTTTAGGGAAGGGATTTGTACCAACTGTTCTCAGTATACTATCTTAGCAAATAACTCATTTCTAAAAACCTAACTGTATCAATTGATAATTGATGGAGGAAGCCCACCAATAGAGACCCATGAGGAAAAGCATAAAGAAGACACCTTTAACACCTCAGAGTTACCCAAAAAACCCAGAGCAAAGAAGCAGCCAGTCACACCTGGAAACCCATGTTTCCAATGTGATTGGGAATTTGGGATAACAACCTCAAAGCATACAGTACAAGCTTTCTACCTCTCAGGAAATAGGGAGCTACTACCTATGATTGTTCATAACAGTGATCAGAGAGTTTAAAGTTGTTTTTCTTCACAGTATACAATACAATACAATAAACATTTATTAAGAACCTACTGAATTCTAGACACTATGCTATTCACCGGTGATACAAATATTTCTTAATGGGGCAGCTAGGTGGTGCAGTGGATAGAGCACCAGTGCAGGAGTCAGGAGGACCTGAGCTCAAATCTCACCTCAGACACTTGACACTCACTAGCTGTGTGACCTTGAGCAAGTCACTTAACCCCAATTGCCTCATCCTGGGTCATCTCCAGTCATCCTGATGAATATCTGGTCACTGGATTTGAATGGCTCTGGAGGAAAAGTGAGGCTGGTGACTTGCACAGCCCTCCCTCACTCAAAACAAAGTCAAGTGCAAGTCATACCATTATTTCTCTGATGGCATGGTCTTCTTTGGCAACAAAGGATGAACACACACAAATATTTCTTAATATTTAGAAAGACAGTTCCTCCCCTCAAGAAGCTGGTACCCATCAGAGGGCATAATGATGGCAGAGATGGGAAATGAAAAGTTCGATGGGCTTCTGAGCCCTCTTTTACTGTAGGTTTTGGGAGGAGTTTTTTGCTCTGCCCTCCAATCACATGAGCAGAGGCTACTTATATAAATTGTGCTCCTGGTTCTGCTCACTTCAGTCTTCATCACTTCATAAAGTGTTCCTAGGTTTGTGTGAAAACACATCTTTTAACATTTCTTACATTGCAATAACATTCCACTACATTCATATACAATCATTTGTTTGGCTAGACCCCAATTGATGGGAAACCCCTTAGTTTCCAGTTCTCTGGCTGTTAAAAATATTTTGGTACATCTGGGTCCTTTTCCTTTCTTTGACCTCTGTGAAGTACAGGTCTAGTACTGACATGCCTAAACCAAAGGGGATCGATAGTTTAGTGAGTCTGATGTTCTTAAATTGTCTTTCCTTGATTTTTTTTTGGCAGGTCAGTTGTTTCTGATATGTATATCTTACATTTTCTTATATTTTTTCAATCTTTTGATTTTGTTGTAAAATTTCTCATTGTTTCATAAAGTCATTTGGGTTCTATTCAGTTCATTCCAATTTTCAGGGAATCCATTGTTTGGACTATGTTTTCTCCCTCTGTTCTAACCTAAAGAAATTTATTCTTTCAATTTTTTCTTCCAGAATTCTTATTTCATTTTTAATATATTGCTTCATTCCTTCCAGATATTCTTGTAGTCCTTGTGACCAAATCATTTTTTCCCTCTCACATTCTTGTACTTCTGAATTTTCCTGTTAGGCAAAAATGTTTATTCATCATGCTCCATATTTACTCAAATATCCAGCCTCAGTTCCTGATTTGGTATCTGTAACAGGGCCAGTTCTCCCTTGCCACACTTCTGAATGAGGTAGCAAGGGCCTATTTGATACTGACTCACTTTCTTAACTTCCACTTCTTTTCATGTATATGGACCCAGGATGACAGTGCAAAGACATGATACCTAACTCTTCCTATCCTATCTCTTCCTCTTGCTTCTGAAACACTGTCTGGCTCCTTCTACCTCTTTTTGACCTCCCCTTATCTGTCTCCTCTGCTGGCTCCTCATTCCTGAACTGAATTATTTAATTTGTTCTCAAAATACTGTAAGCCTGTGTTGTTTTTTCTCTATAGTACATGTAAGAAATTCTGGTTGTGAAGACTATTGATCTAGCTTGATAATTTCATCATTGAAATGTCTGAAATAAGGTTTGAGCATTGTAAAAACAAAAAACCAACACCCAAACCAATGTCTGCTGTTTAAGGATTAATGGCCTCCCTAGAGTTTTCCTTCTGAGTCCCTTAGGGCCTCCTTAGTGTCATATCTACTGCTCTAGCCAAGGTTTTCCTAGTCTAAGCACTTTGAAGGGTTTCCATGCTTAGGGCTTCTGAGAAAGGAAAAGGAGAAGGAAATAAGAATTTACATAATGCCTACTATGTGCCAGTACTGTGCCAAGCACTTTACAAATGTTAGCTCATTTGATTCTCACAGCTATGAGTTAGGTACTGTTATTATCCCCTTTATATAGTTCAGTAAACTGAGGCAAACAGAGATTAAGTGACTTGCCCAGTCACATTACTAGTAAGTGTCTGAGGCTGGATTTAAACTTGAGTCTTCCTGACTCCAGGCCCAACACTCTATTCACTGAGTAGCTACATTCATGCTGGCTTCTTTGACAAGAACCCTGTTCCATCGTTCATAGCTTCTAGTTATCTTTTTTTGTTCAGTCCAGGTTAGATGAAGGAGCTTGATGAAATTTCTCTATGAATTCTCTTGGTCACTGTTCAATCTGGTGGCCTTTTTAGATCCATGCTGACCTGAAGTCTCCATCCCCTCTCTCTGTTTAATCTCCCATCTCTGTATTTCATTCTCTAATGGTTAAAGAAATGCCCAGCTCTTGCTCATCATTAAACCCTCACTAGATCCTTCCATATTAGCAAGCTATTATCCCTTTTATTTATTATTTACATTTGTTAATGTAAATATTAATTATCCCCAGTTATGTGTCCTCCCTCTCTCAGAACTTGTCCTAGGAAAAATTCTCTATACTCATTGTTTCTACTTTCTCTCCTCCCACTCTTCAATCCCTTGTAAGCTGATTTCTGACCTCACCTAACTGAAACTGATCTCTCCAAAGTTACAAATAATCTATCCCTTAATTGCCAAATTTAATGACTTTTTATCAATCCTCATCCTTTCTGATTTCTCTATTGCATTTGACACTATTGATCACTCTCTCCTCCCGAATATTCTCTTCTGGTTCTCCTTCTACTTGTGTGTCTGCAAAAAGACTTTCCCAGTCCTCCCTAATTTAGTGCCTTTCCTCTTGCAGATTACTTCCACTTTATCTTGTACATATGTTGTTTGTGCATAGCTGTTGACATGTTGTCTCTCCTCTTATACACTGAGTTCCTTGACAGCATGATCTGTCTTTTACCTTCCTTGTATCCCTGGTATTCAGCACACGGCCTGGCACATAATATGTGCCTAATAAATGCTTACTGACTTGACTTTTCATTCTTCTTTTTTGGATCATAATGTATACCCCACCCCTGAACCCTAGGTATCTCTCTTTTTCTATCTAAACTCCTCACTTCTCATGGGTTCAATTACCATGTCTATGCAGATGACTCCCAGATCTGCATATCCATTCCTATTCTTTCTCTTGAGCTCTACTCCCATATCGCTATTTATTGGATGGCTTATTGGACATTTCAATCGGGATGTTCCATAGACCTCTCGGACTCAATTATGTCCAAAAGAGAAATCATCTTTTCCCTCAAACCTACCCCTCTTCCAAAATTTCCTATTTCTTTCAAGACTACTGATGGGGTATACTTGGGTGCCTATACTTGGACCCCAATTCAAAAATCACACTTCTCTCTAAAAAATCACATTTCTCTTAAAACACTATCCCAGACAGTTTCTCCCTCACCCAAGAACAGTCTGCCCTAGATCTCTCTTCCTGATACAGCAGACAGCTGCACCCATAGAATTTATTAGTCTGAACCAGCTATGTACTGGCTCAGAAAGATATTTACTACTCACAGACCAATCTTATGTATCTCAGACTTAGACATATGTACACTCCCTTATGTTTATCTTGTCTAATATGACATTTATGGGAGCAGCCTGGGTATTTCTCAGTCAGCTCTGAATGTAAGTTGACTTAGTGACATTTCAGGCCTAAAACCATACTTCCATGTAGTCCCTGCCTTGGGCTATTTCCAAGTAAACTCTGGGTAAAACACCTGCACAGTAGATACTAAATGTGTATGTTTCTTTAAGAACTAACCACTCCCTAATGCCTCCCTGAATCACCTGATTAGCATATTTGGCACATGTTTTACTGTAGTTTAATCTATATAAACTTTACCTATAACCCCTTTTAAATCACAGGTTCCCTAAGAACTCTTGCCTGCTGAATAAGAATGCTTAAGTCTGTGAATTCTTTCAGAACAGCCCACCCAAGGAACTCCAAATCTTGGGGTTCCTGTACCTTTCCAATTCTCACCACTACCACCATCCTTCCAGTAACTATCTCCTTAACTCTTCACTCTACCTTTACTCTCAATCATTCAATTAGTTGCCAAATCTTGTTTTTTCTATCTCCATCCACCTCTGACAGGTACTCTGTGACCCTGGACAAGCATGTTAATATCTAAATGTTCTAGACAACTCTCTAGGCCTAAAAGTAACAGTTAAGGCACTGACTTGTATTGGTACCTTCATCTTTCTCCTATCAGTTCTCTTCCCGCCAAGGGGCACTCATGCCCTGCAGCTTGGCAAATTTCTCTTGTTTCATAAATGTTTCTTTCAGCTTGATAGAAATAAAATAGTGCAAAAGGCTAGGGGTGGTGGTTATAGGGTCACCAGTAGATGAGATAAAGATGACTCCAGTAAACTTTGAAATTCTGCCTTGAGAATGAGCTGCCTGAGCGGTGAGAGAGTGAGCACAGTCTCAAATAGCCCACTCCACCTTAATAACCAGGCACAGGGCAGATGCATCCAAACCTGCCCCCTACCCTGGCATGTGCATTTCTCTCTTCTTTCCTCTTTGCTCTAGGAACCATAATCAAATCAGTACTATCACTGCCTTTGGGGAAAAAAATATATCAAATTAAAATGGCTCTATTCACCATCTCTGTAATTTCCTTCACTAAAATACCCTTCCTTGTTCATCATTCCCTACATATACTGTCCTCTCCTATTAGAACATAAGTTTCTTGAGGATAAGAAAGAACTATCTCATTTTTGTATTTGTCCCCAGTGCCTGGCACTCAGTAAGCACTTAATATTTTTCATGTATCCACAGAGCCTTTGAAAACCCAGGGCCATCTCCAAGTTATAAGAAGGAACCAGAGTAGAGTTTTGGAAGAAATAAATAAAGGAAGGAAGGAAGGAAGCAAGGAAGGAAGAAATATAGCAGTGCTTAGGCCTAAGAAAGAGCTCTATACCTAATTCTGGGGAAAACAGGAAGAAAATAATTACCTATGCCGATTGAAGCCTCACAGCAGAAATTTATTAATGCAGTGCACATAGTACATGTTGAAGAAGATTCCAGTGCTTATACACAAAATGGTCATAATGCCTCTTGATACATTCATCTGTCTTTTAAAATGCAAAACCACAATAAATACTAATACTGTCACTACTATCTTGACTGATTCAAATACTTCATATTTAATATTCTTCACAAACTCATTGTTTTTCATATGATTAGAAATCTCCATGTCTCCAAAGGGGGAAAAAAAGCTCTAAATATACTTACATTCATAAAAACATCATGAGTGTAGTTGTCTGTGTCTGCATCCCAGAAACATCGAGCAGCCATACTAACCAGCCAAAAAAGAATTGGGAAACATCAATATGCTGGGAATCTCAATTAAAACTGATATGAGCAATGGGTCTTTGGTAAGTTTTCTTTAAAACATTCTTATATGTAACTTCACCTGTGATGTTTGCGAAAAGTTTTTAAAATCAGTACTAAATTAGATAAGAAATTATCTAGTCAAAGGATCAAAGATCTATATCCAGAAAGGACTCAAGACAACACTAATTCGCCTCCCTTATTTGATATATGAGAATAATTTGGCCCATAAAAATCAGTCAGCTCAAGATCACACAGCTAGTCCCTGAAAGACTAAGAAATATAACCTAACTCCTAGTTTCAGTGCTCATTTTACCAAACCACAAAGCCTTCAAATTTCTACGTCATTGGCTATACTGTGCTACACATAGTTCATTTGCCTAAAAAATAATTTGTAAGTAATAATTTGTCTCACTAAGGCAAGCTACACTTGTAGCAGGTAAACAACATTTTCTGATTCCCTCCCATAGTACTAAAAGTACATCAAACCAAAAATTCACTTGGTCCAGTCCCTTTCAGTGTTGCATGACAGCCAGCAAAATTTTTAAACTACCTTTCAGGTAAAAATACAGGTGGCGTATGTCACTTAAGTTCTCATTTTTGAAATAAGTCAATTATGTGGCAGAGTACTACAAAGAAAGACAGAAATGTTGTGAAGGTAGAATAAATAGGAATGATCGTACACTATCTGAGGGATAAGAGAGAGTTACAAATTGAGGACAACTCTGATATTGTAAATCTACATGACTAAAAAGATGATGCTACCCTTGACAGAAAGATAGGTAAGTCAGGGCTTAGGGGGTGGTGAAATGCATCGATTCTGTTGTGGACATGTTGAGTTTGAAATACCAACTGCACATCCAGCTTGAAATGTCCAATAGGTAGATGGAGATGTGAGAGAGCCCCTCAACATCCACATTTAACTGTGGTTACTATTCAGCACCAGTAAGAACTACAATTTCTATTTTCTTTTTTCCTTTTATCACTAACATTTCACTTGGGTTGTTTTCATATACTCTTGTAAAAAGAATCTTGTTACAAGGTAATAAAGCTAATGCATTCTTCTGGGAAGCCCCAAAAACAAGAAGTGATGGCAAGGACTTACTTTACTCCTTCACCTCTTTGTTCTCCAATCACTACTTGCACCACCATTTTGTATCGGTCAAATCCCATTTCTAAAAGGGAAAAAAAAAAGAACATAGTTATAAGCAAATACAGTGAAATTATCTACTGAAAAGAAATTCACACTAAAACCACCATAAGCAGCAGAGCAGGAAGCATAAATATAGGCCATGCTTATCAATTACAGTCTTTCTCTTAGTCAAACAAAAAAAACTTTTAAAAAATTTATAGCATATTTCATTTATATTTACTCAAAACACTGAAGCAACCAGAACCCAGATAATCAAATCACAGAGCATATCTTATTTTATAACTGTAAAACTGTATTTTTAATTTATTTCAAATAATTATTTAATTATTTTTATTATATCATTTTTATATAATATGCTATAATATGTAATATAAAAATACATATTATTAAATAATATAATATTTATTATATAAAACTGTATGAACTGTAAAACTATGTTTCGTTCTGTTAAGATAACAAAAGCACATCAATGGAAAGGGAATGGATATAATATAAAATGACCCAAATAATCTAGAAGTCACATTTTGCTAGAACAGCCAAGCAACCAATTCATTTCAAACGTAAGAAATTTTCTACCTGAACTATAAGAAATTATAAGGCTTTCTGGAAAGCACTGTCTTCACCTCCTTTTTAGTATTATGAACAGCTATACTCCAAAAAACTAAACTGTCTAGTTTTTAATCCAGAAACTTCTAAACAAAACAATTTTAGGGAAAATAGTTGAACCAAGGGCTTCAACTTTCTGTGTTAAGAAGTGATAACATTTTGTAACAAAAAAAAAAAACAACCCAACTCTATATAAAGAACGTTATAAGGAACAGTAAATAATTACCCTGGCTTTCAGTATCAAGAAACAATCCACAGAAAGTAGTCATACAAATTGTGGGAAGTGAGGAGGAGGGGGGAGAAAGAAAGAAGGAGAGAGAGAGATTTTTGTCAGAACAAGGCGAGGCAGGTACACATTTACCCATAAAGGTCAAGTTTTAAGACTGGATGCAATCAGCTCAAGAACTTGAAACAGCTAACAAATTTAGAATAAAACAAAATCAAAGCAACTCACTGGAATCAAGTTAACAAATACTTATTTAATGAACAAGGCAGCATGCCAGACACTGCAGGTTAAAAAAAAGTATAACACAGTCCCTACCTTTGAAGAGTTTATAAATGGGAAACCAAAGTGAAACTACAGCTAAATAACAGTTCAATCTAATAAGAGATTCATAGAGCATACATAATTAATTGCCAAATGAACAGTACAGAAAATAAGTGCTACAGGAGTTTTTAGTTTTCGGTAAGGGCTGAAATGGTCTAGAGAAGCTTCACAGAACTAAGGACTAGAAATAGGTCTTGAAAAATGAGTAGGATTTGCTGTTGGCTAGAATCCCAACTAGTGAGAATGGCATGAACAAAAGAAAAGGCAGGAAAACTCAATGAACAGAACACGTAAACTGGACCAGCATTCAGAGAGGGAGGTTAGAGACAGACTATGGAGAGCCTTGAATACTAGGATGAGAAATGTGGCCGTTTGGTAAAATTATAGGTTTTTACTTTGAAAGTAGTCTTAAGAAAACAATAATTCTGTTACAGTGAGGTATGTAATCTGGAGAAGGGCCCCCTCCATTTCACATGTCTCCCAATGAGGTAAAGATTTCTCGTCCAAAAGTTATGTCTAAAAATAGTTGGCTTAATCTATGGGAAGCATCCATGACTTAGGCACAGTCATGTGGGACTGAATTTAAATCTACATAATTCAAACTTCCTACTGTGGTAATGCTTTTTCCCCTTTATCCTTATTCTTTCCCTCACATTGCTGGCTCAGTAATAACCCCATCAGTGTGTATTAGTTATAGAGTGTCATCCAAATTATTTTGGGCATCTAGATACTAATAAACGTATACCTGATGAACCATCAGATTCCACAGCAAGGATATGAAAGAATGGATAAGAGGGAAATAAAATATTCTGAGAAATCATCGTGACTACCTTTTAATTTATTTTTGATGCTCTCTGATAAAAACTTTGTGAGGGCAGGCATTTCACTTGGCTCATACTGAGCAGTTGCTAATTCTTCTTTGAGTACGGTGTGGATGCATTCTTTCACCGTAGAGGGTCGGAACCTAAATGAAACAGAAAGTCAGCTACTATGCACTGAAATCTGATCCAGGACTTTAAAATCTCAATTTCATTTCACTTCGTAACTTTATTCCATCCTTTACACAGTCTCAATATATTTAACTCTATATTTAAATTTATATTTAATTTATATAATATCATATATATTACATATAATATATTATAAATATATATTAACTCTATATTTAACAGTGTTCATCAACTAAAGATTTTAAAGACATTTATCAAGATAAATGAACATACCACTTAGTATACCTATTTTACAAATGAAAAATATGAGGAAACAAACAGTGAAATTGCTTTTTCCAAAATTTGGCGACACTTGATGTTTGAAAGTCTTGATATCCAGTTCCATGCTAGTGTCAGGTTAAGTATATTCAGCCTCAAAATATAAAGAAAGGGTTATAAACCTATTTTTCATAAAGTCTTATTAAAAGTTAAAATAAAAATTTATTAGAAATCATTAAAAACAGAAAAGTTGAAATATTAAATAATTTTTGTTTAAATAGTTCTGATTATATATATACATATATGGTTTTATTTTGTTAGTGTTCTTCTTTGTTAAGATTCTTTTTAAAAAAAACCTTTTTAAAAGCATTATCATTAAGTCTCTCTAACTCTTTAGAATATGAGATCATTGCTCCCAGGTTCCTCAATTTCATCACAAAGTGACCAGTCTGCATCAAATATTGTGTCCTAGTTAAGAGAAGGAAGAGATAAAGGAAATGTTGCTAAGTTACTTGTGCTGAATTTTCATAAGCTATAACCATTCATTCATTCATTAGTAACTATATTCAAGATACTATATTCAAGTGTTATCTACTAGTAACACAAAGAGACAATCTCAGCCCCCTCAGGAAACTTGCACTTAGGGGGTGAATATGACAAATATAATTATAACACAAAGTAGAGAATGATGGGGAGAAATGAAAATATAGAGAAAACAGGTAAAACTGAGGAGGGGAGAATGCTTTTAGCTGGGAAGATCATGGAAGGCTATACTCACAGGAAGTGGCACCTGAGCTCAGACTTGAAAGAACATAAGTAACAATTCTAAAAGGCAAAGATGACTGAGAACATTTCAGCTGCAAGGGCCTGCCTATGAAAAAGCACTAGGAGCACTGTTGGTGAGGCTGACAGCTCCACCTGCTAGTTAATCATTCTGAAAGGCAATTTGGAACTACGCTCCAAAAATAGCTAAACTGTGCATATACTCTTTGACCTAGGAATATGGTCTATACTAGAATACTAGAGCTCCAAACCAAAAATATCAAATAATGAGTAAAAGGACTCATGTACCAAAATATTTATAGTAGCTCTTTCTTCAGTGTCAAAGAATTGGAAGGGACAGCTAGGTGGCACAGTGGATAAAGCAACAGGTCTGGAGTCAGGAAGACTCATCTTCCTGAGTTCAAATCTGGCCTCAGATACTTTCCTAGCTGTGTGCCCAGTTTGGCTTAGTTTCCTCATCTATAAGATGAGCTGGAGAAGGAAATGGCAAACTACTCCAGTATCTTTGCCAAGAAAACCCTAAATGGGGTCACAAAGAGTTGGACATGAATGAAATAACAACAAAAGAACGGGAAACTAAGGGTATGCCATCAATTGAGGAATGGTTGAACAAGCTATAGTACATAAATGTGATAGAATACTATTGTGCTATGAGAAATAATGAAGGGAATGGTTTCAGAAAAACTTTTATGAACTGTTACCAAGTTAAATGAGTTAGGAGAACAATTTATACAATAAAAACATTATAAAGTTGAACTCCGAAAGACTTAGTAATTGATCAACAATGACCAACCACAATTCCAAAGGGCTCATGATGAAACAGGCTACCTCCAGAGAGATAAATGATGGACTAGAGCATAGATTGAGGCACATTTTGTTTTCTTTCTTTTTCTTCATGTTTTCTAGGACATGGCTGATGGAGGGAATTTGTTTTCCATGACTATACATATTTGTAGAGGGTTTTGTTTTGATTGCCTTTTCTATACAAATGTGGGGGAGGAGATGGAAAGGAGAGAGAGAATTTGGAAACAAAACTAAGATGAAACTGAATTTTTAGAAAGACTATACTAGGTAGGCTAAAGAAGGAATGTCATTATAGATAACTTTTTTTCTAGGAGTTTGACTGAAAAAGGGGGGAGAAAAATAGAGCAATAGCTTGAGCGGGGATGGTAGTATCTAGTGATGGTTTTTTAAGGATAACAGACACTCGGACACACACAAAGGAGTTTAGCTTTGGCAAGAAGGGCCACCTCCTTATCAAAGACTGGAAGATGATGTCAAGGAGTTTTGAGATGAAGAGAAAGGGAGAGAAGGGGCTCCAGATTAATGACCTTAATTTTTTCATTAAAGAGGGTAGGTCCTTAAATGAGAGTTAGAGTAGGCTTGAGGAGCTAAGAGGCAGTAGGTTTGAATATCTTTTGAAGTAATTAGGAAAGAGAAAATCAATTAGAGAGGAATAAAAGGACTGCCTTGCTACAGTAAAGGCTCAATTGAAGTTGGATAACATTAATTTATAGTTTCCACATTAAGCATAGTTGCATGACTTCCTCTAGTTCTGTTCATCAGCATAGGAGTTGGTTAGTTGTTGTCCTTTGTCTTTGAAGGGGACCAAAATGACATCATTATGATAAACTGAAGTTTCAGTGTGTCCAACTGTGACTGATCAGATCAACATGAGCTCAGAATGCTTTACCACAGTTGGGCACAGATAGTCTGTGTGAATATTTGGGGTGGATATCCCAAATTTGCGCATCCTGAGTTTCCTTTGTGCTGTCTCAATTCTGCTTTGCTCATAGAGCACAGCACCATTTCTTATATGGGCACACCATGCTGAGCAGTCCTGTGCCAGTGTCTCCAATGCTGCACAGTCAAATCCAAAGCTCTTGAGAGAAACCTTGAGAATATCCTTGTATCACTTCTTCTGGCCACCATGAGATCATCTGCCCCATACAGGTTCTCCATAAAATAGTCTTTTTAGCATGCATACATTTGGCATTCAAACAATGTGGGGAGCCCATCGGAGTTGCACTCTCTGAAGCATAGTTCGAATACTTGGCAGTTCTGGTCGAGCAAGAACTTCAGTGTCTGATACCTTATCCTGCCAGGTGATCCTCAGAATCTTCCTAATACAGTTCACATGGAAGTGATTCAGTTTCCTGGTATGACACTGGTAGACTGTCCATGTTTCACAAGCATATAACAATGAGGTGAGCACAATGGCTCTGCAGACCTTCAGTTTGGTAGTCAGTGTAATACCTATTCGCTCCCAAACTTTTCTTTGGAGCCTCCCAAATACCGAGCTAGCTCTGACAATGTATGCATTAACCTCATTGTCGATGTGTACATCCCTGGAAAGTACACTATCAAGGTAAGTGAACTTATCCACAGCATTCAAAATTTCTCCATTTGTTGCAACCAATGGTTTCACATATGGATGGTATGGTGGTGGCTAATGGAGAACCTGTGTTTTCTTGGTGTTAATTATTAGCACAGGCAGCAGAGAATTGATCCATACTTTGTTGCATCTCAGCTTCAGAGGCTGCAGAGTGCACAATCACCTGCAAACAAAAAATCATGCACCAACACTCCCTCCACTTTCATCTTGACTTGTAGCCTTTTCAAATTGAAGAACTACCATCATTAGGGTAGTTGATTTTGATGCTGTGTTCATCCTCATTGAAAACATTTGTCAACACGGCTGAAAACATCATGCTAAAAAGCATGGAAGCAAGCACACAGCCCTGTTTCACTCCACTGGTGACTGGGAAGGTACGAAAGCATTGTCCATTATCCAGAACCTAGGCAGATGTGACATCATGAAACTGATGTACAATATTGATGAACTTCACCGGGCAACCAAATTTTGACATAATTTTCCATAAGCCCTCACAACTAACAGCGTCAAAGGTCTTGGTCAGATCTACAAACATTGTGTACAGACCTCTGTTCTGCTCCTGGCATTTCTCCTGGAGTTGTTAGCAGCAAACACCATATCTATTATTCCTTGCCCCTTTCTGAAGCCACACTGGCTTCTCAGGTATATGACCATCTTCCTTATGAAGGATTAGTCTATTAAGGAGGACTCTAGCAAGAATTTTGCCAGCAATGACTAAAAGAGAAAGATCCCCCTGTGACTGCCGCAGGATAATCTATTCCCTTTACCTTTATAGTGATGGACAATGGAGGCATCATTGAACTCCTGGGGGATAACCTCCTCTTGCCATATAACCTGAAAAATTTCAGTCAGCTTTGTATGAGCAATGGTCCCCCTACCTTGTAAATCTCAGCTGGAATAGAATCAGCACCAGGTGCTTTGCCACATGAAAGGAGCCTAATGGCCCTCAAAACCTCTTCTTCAGTTGAAAGTTCAGCTAAGGAAGAACTGACTTCAACCTGAGGTAAACGGTCAATGGCCTCAGCATTAACTTATGATGGTCTGTTGAGAATCTCTCTAGGATCATGTCCTTATCACTAATCAATGTGGCTCCATCAGCACCGAGCAGTTCTGATGTACCATAGGTTTTTGGTCCATAAATGACTTTCAGGGAATCATAAAAGTGCAAAGGGATTGTTACTATCAGCATAAAACTGAATTTCATCTGCCTTCTTACTGAGCCAGGAATCCTGTATCTCTCTCAGTTTTGCTTGTGCTTTGCTTTTGATGGAATTAAATGCTGCCTTTTTACAAGTGGATGAACTATCATGTTGGAGTTCTCATTTTTCATTTAGCAGCTTTTGAATTTCCCCATCATTTTCATCAAACCAGTCTTGGTGTTTGCGAGTGTTCTGACCTGGATGAGCAAATGCAGTGCTGTACGCCAAATCTCTGAATGCTGCCAACTCCTTTTCTGCTCCACTGTTGCCAACTGTGTGTTGGCTCAACTTTCCCTCCAAGTTAGCAACAAACTGTTCACACTCAGAGAAGAGCTCTAATTTGTTGACATTCATTCTTCTGGTAGTCATTTTGCCTTGGGGGTGGCACTTTTGATGAAAACAAATATTTAGCTTGGAAAGGATAAGTCTAGGATTAGTCCAGCACTGCACCACACATTGCCTTTGTCACTCTTACATCTTGTCTGTCTCTTCTCCTTACAGTTATATAGTCTATTAGATGCCAATGTTTGCTGCAAGGGTTCATCCATGAAGATTTATTGCGTTTAGGTAAACGGAAAACAGTGTTGGTGATGAGGTCATGCAATGTACAAGTCTTCAGCAGTAAATGAACATTGCTGTTGCTGTTTCCAACTCCATTCCTCCCTAGGACTCCCTGTTAAGTCTGGTAGTCTAAGCCTATTCTAGCATTAAAGTTGCCCAGAATTACAAGCTTGTCCTCTTTTGGCACACTGACGATAAGGGTCTCTAGGTCTTCATAAAATTTTTCTTTGACTTCATCAGGGTTTGTCATGGTGGGGCATAGGCACTAATGATGTGGCACGGCATTTTCCTGCGAGTGGCAATCACATTGTCATGAGCCTGTCATTCACTCCTTTTGGCAGGCATACCAGCTTGCTGATTAGATTAGTTTTGATTGCAAATCTCACACCAGCTTCATGGCGCTCCCCTACACTGTGTCCACTCCAGAAAAAGGTGTATCCAGCTCCAACTTCAGTAAGGTGGTCTTCATTTGCCAACCTTGTTCCACTCAAGGCTGCTATTTGGATGCAATACCTGTTGAGTTGTCTTGTAACAAGAGCAGTTCTTCTTTCAGGTCTACTGGATTTTGTGTTGTCTATTAGTGTGCACATGTTCCATGTGCCAATGGTGAGTGGAATCATCTTTGCAGATGTTTTCATACATTTTGTACATTTTTTGTGTTTCGACCACATAGGGGGATTCCCTGCCTGCCACGATAATCAGGCCAGCTTTGGGTAAGCAGACAATGTTTAGGGCACCTTTTCTAGCCCCCTTCCTCACACCAGGATGTAAGCAGTGCGATCTTTAAAAGGCTGCTCAGACACCCAGGGGGACTGGCAAGTCCCACTGCTGCTTCCAGTGAGAAATGACCCCATGACCTCAGCTGCCTGTGTGCAGGGTTGTGACCACAGCTCCCAGTGTACCTACACCTCCTCCTTCATCACTTGTCTGTCGCCACAGGATTTTGAGACATAAAAGTGAAATGGTATGGAGGATGTCTTTTGATTCATGCGTAAACTGGATTTAAGTGAAGCAGAGTTGCACAAAGCCATCAGTCTCACTCTCTCCTCCAGAGTTATCATAGTCCAGGGGCAGAACAGAGTCAAGACAGCTTGTGATGGCTCAGGATGCAGTGGATGACCTTGGCATCACTGGTGTCTAACCAAGCTCTAAGTGCTCCACATCGCCTGCTTCATGGCTGTTGGAACAAATTGTTCTCATCCACCCATTCCACCAGAGGAAGTCTTCACAAGCTTGGGGTAGACACCCCCTTAACTCACTAATGAGTTTGAGAATCCTTGGTTACCTTCGATTGAAGCTGGATAACATTAATTTATAGTTTCCACATTCACCACAGTTGTATGACTTCCTCTAGTTCTGTTCATCAACACAGGAGTATTCCAGGGCTGGGAATTTGGCAAGGGATGAGCAGTTATGGGACAAGGAGGCAAAGGATTTGAGGGTAAATGAGTTGAACGGGTTAATTCTACAGTCAAAATTAGGAAAGGAGGAAAGTGAAGTCAGAGCAGTGATAACAGCATAAAAATATAGACGGCTATCAGAACTAGAAGTCACAATGAATGTCAAGAATATATTGAGGAGTACTGAGGCACAGGGAGGAACAGAATGATAGGCTGTACAAGTGGAGCACAAATTCTAACAGGGTTAAGAGCCAATGCTAGAACCTCCTTGAGGACAAGTATTATCTTGCTTGCCTATGTAACCCCAATACTGAGCTCAGTGACTGGCAAGTATTTAAGAACCTAATTCACTCTAGGCAGCTAGATGGCACAGAAGAGAGGGCCCTGGACCTGGAGTCCAAAAAACCTGAGTTCAAATCCATTCTCAGACACTTAATAACTGTGTGACTCCTAGGGAAGTGACTTAACCTGTCTGCCTCAGTTTCCATCTATAAAATGAAAGTAACCTACCTTCCAGAGATGTTTGTGAGGATGAAATGAGATGTTTATAAGGTGCTTTGCACCTTATTTAAGCTATATTTAATAAACAATTTTTCATTCATACTTATATACTTCATCTCTATGGTGCATGTGAGTGGAGAGTGTTTCTTTCTTTTCTTTTTTTTTTTTAACCCCTGGTGCTTGGCACACAGTAGGCACTTTAATAAAAGCAGGCTGATTAATGCATTCATTGATAGCCCCCCTCACCACAGTGAGTAAACATAATAAGGCCTTCACAGGAGGGGGCCATGACTGACAACAATAATAATAATATCAACTGTTGGGGGAGGAGGAGGGGAGGAGAAGAGAGTGAGGGGGGAGGAGATGAGAAGGAGAGTAAAGAGGGAGAGGAGGAGAAGGAGGAAACGGGGAGGGGAAAAGGAGGAGGGGGAGAAAGAACGAGGGAATGGGAGGGAGAGAGGAGGGGCAGCCCAGCAGCCCGCAGACGCAGCTTTCCAACCATCGCCTACCCCTCAGAAAACAAACGGGGCGCCTAGGGCACCTCAAAAGCAGGGGGCACAAGCCGTGCTGCGCTGCCCCCCGCAGGTGAGTCCGCGCCATCCGTCCTCAGCCAAGAGGGAGTGCCGGAGCCCGTTTACACCCGCCAGAGCCGACTGTTAAATGTTCAGGGTGAGCACCTATCAGGGCTCGGTACTGCTGTTGCTTGTCTCGAGACTTAAGAAACGATGGAGGAGATCTTAAGAGTTCAGATGAAGTTTATCGCGCATGATTTTCGGGGTTCCCCTTCCCGGAGAGCCGTTGGTTAAAACGTTACCACTGCCCCCCCGCTCGGCTCCCAACCCGACGCCATCCGCTCCCGGCCCCCTCGCAGGCCCGCAGGCCCACCCCCGGTACCCGCCTCTGTTGGAAGATGGGCCGCAGAATGTAGGTGTTCTCCGACCCCACGGTGCTCTTGTCCTTCTCGCTCACACCCACGCCGGGAACCGAGAAGGACATGGTGGAGGCCGGCCGGGAGACCCCCGCCCCCGGCCTGCTGCCAGGTGGAAAGCGCCGCCAGAGTTAGTGCGGTCGCTCGGAGACCGTCTCCTAGCAACATGGCGTCACTTCCGCCCCGCCCCTTCGGCGCCCTCAGGATTCCTGTCGTACCGAGTAGGCGTGCGCGTGCGCAGCCTCGGGCCGAATTCGGTCCTAAAAGGCTCCTTGTTAGGAAATGAAAGCGGAGAGATGGAAGAGGGAGGGGGGAAGATAGGAGGGGAAAGGGAAGGAGGGGCGGGGCGAGAGGAGAAGGTGCGGGGAAAAGGAAAGGAAGGGGAGGGGCGGAAGAAAAAGGGGAGGGGCGTAGCGCCTCCAAGACGGCTTGGACTGGGTGCTTCACGGCCCTGTTTAAGAGCGATGGATGTGACAATAATATAATAAGAAGAATCGCCAGGGTTTATACAGCTCTTTAAGGCTCGCAGACATGTTGTCACAGAGGATGTCTGTGACCTCATTTGACGCTCACGACCGCCCAGCGGGGGGCGCCTACGGGATCACACCAGTCACAGGTGGGAGTCGGAATGCCAGCGCGGGCCTTCCCCATTCCCGGGCTTCGTTCTACCCTCCCCCTCACTGGGCTTAAAGAAAACCAAACGCCCACTAGTGTTCTTAGAGATCCGTCGGTCCTTCCCGGAGACAGCTCTGCACAGACTCGAACCCTGCCTTTTCCGCTTGGCTTCCCCACTCTACCCCTGGGCACAGCGAGGGCACCACGGTGCGACGAGCTCCGGCCCAGCCTGGCTGCCCATCTCTGGGCAGGAGCTCACCAGCGGGTCAGTGTCATTCCAGCACGTGCTGACCGCGATGCCTGGCCCAGGGTAGGCACACTGACTTAACGCGGTGCCCCTAAGTCACCTTAATGGAACAGGAATGTGTTAATTGCCTCTTGATGGGCCCGGCTTGGGCAGCTGGGACTTGGAATCAGGAACACTCATCTTCCCAAGTTCAAGTCTAGCCCCTGCACAAGTCACTTAACCCTGCCTGCTTCACCTCTAACATGGCAAACCGCTCCAGTATCTTTGCCAAGAAAACCCCAGATGGGGCCACAAAGAGTCACAACTGAACAAGGAGCTAGGCCACCGTACTAGGTTCTGGGTAGACAAAGACCAAAAAAAAAAAAAAAAGCAACTAGGCACAATACTCCATAAGTGATCCAGAAAAGGAAGTATCCTCCCTACCCCCACCAAAACACTCCTACCCCTCTGCCCTCCCTTTGCACTGAGTTTTCTGGAATTCTGTTTTAAACCAACCCCACTGCATCCTAGATCTCCTCTTCACTGAAACCTGGAAGTCATCCTCTCCACTGGTACCTTCTCTGAATTTAGCTGCTCCTCTCACAGCCAAAAAGGAGTCAGGTATATTTTTCTTTCCCCTCCACCACCCATATCTTTCAGAGCCTCCCTTAGTCGCTATAAATTAGCAGTGACCTCTGCTTTAGTGTGTACTCCATCTTGTCCACAGCTATGCTGGTTCCAAGGTCATTTTCTCCTTCCCAATAAGTCATCTGCCTCCTAGTTTTCTTCCCCACAATCCTTTACCCCCTCCAAATAAAAAGCACTGTAATGTATATGTAACTTTAAGGTTTAGGAAGAGCTTACCTTACATTATCGCATTTAGATCCTTATAAAAGACCTATAAGGTAAATGATATTATCCCTAATTTACAGATGAGGAAACTGAGGCTGAAAGAGGTAAAATGACTTGCCCAAGGTCCCTCAGCTAGTAAACATCTGAGGTGGGATTCAGACTCAAGTGTATCCTGTTTATCTAGGACTCTGTCCCCTACACCAAAGAGGTCTCCCAATTCCTCTTCCTTCTCCATTCCCATCACTGCCGGATATCCAGTCTATATAGAAATGGTCGTACTTTAGATCCTCCTCCTCCCCATCACCCCCTGCTCTTCACATATACATGGAATTTGCTCCAGGTGCCGGAATTCCTAGTTAAGTTTGGCACCCCCCTTGTTCTGATTTGACTAATGTCAATTATGATCAAATTGAATTGAATTTTAAACTTTTAAAAATTTAGATCCAATTGCTACACTATGCCACATGTCATAAAAAGTTAAGAAAGTTGTCCAAGAGATGGAGATAAACAAGCATCAATGGTCTGAGTATTTAAATTGATTTAAAACCCACTGAAAACCTTTGGGCTATAATCAAGGCTAGATCTGGGAAAAATGTACTGTTTGTCAAAGTACTCTTAATGTAATGTGGGGTTTCATGATGAAGAATTAAAGAATGGATATCAAAATCTTGTAAGCTCAATGCCAAATCATGGTAGGTGAGAGGGAGGAAGAAGAACAGAAAAAGGCAGGCACACTGTATATTTAAAACTTGTTCGTTTTTTTAAAAGATATTTATTTTAAAAAAAGATCAAATTGGGAGGCAACGTAACGTTAGAGAACCAGTTTGGGCATTAGGAAGACCTAAATTCCAGTCCTAACACTGATAGAAACTTTATAACCATAGCAATGTCACCTAGCTCATTGCGCCCCTAGGCAACTAAGAGGAGAAATTGCCTATGAATTGGCATTTGTTTCAATAGTTTCCACACCAGTCCTCACCATACTGCCTATATCATTGACCAAATATCAGCTTCCCTCTTCTCCCTTCCCCCCACCAAGAAAAAAAATCAACTTAGCTGCAAAATCATATGACTCTGTGTCTTACACAGAGTAAAATGGTTAATAAATGCTGTAGTTGATTTATATTGTGTTTGCAGTTCACTAAAACTTCCAAGCACTTTTCAAAGACATCTAGTCAACTCCATCTTTTTTGTACAATTGATTTTTTTAAACTCAAGTATAAGAGTTTAATTTAAAATATTGTTAGTGAGGGGGGGAAGGGTGGACCTGGTCTGTAATTTAATCAGTACCGGAAAGTGAGGAAATTCAGCAACTAATAGTCTTAGTTACTGTAGGTACAAAAATATTTATAGCCACTCTTTTTATGGTGTAAGAATTGGATACTGAGAGAATATCCATGAATTGGAGAATGACTGAGCAAGTTATGGCATGTGAATACAATGGAATGCTATTCTGCTATAAGAAATGATGAGAATGGTTTCAGAGAAACCTGGGAAGACTTGTATGAACTGATACAAAGTGACATAAGCAGAACCAGGAGAACATTGCACACACTCCATCAGAGTGGAAATTGAAGCATTTTTTCTTTTTTCTTTATGTTTTTGGATGTAGATAATGTGGGAATTTATTTTGCAAGACTATACATATTTATAATGTACTTTGTTTTTCTTACCTTCTCAGTAGGTAGGAAGAGGAAAAAGGAGAGAATGTGGAACCAAAAATGAAATGAAATTTAATTTCTTTTTCAAGAAAAGAATGAAAGAAAGCTCCCTTGAGAAATAGAGAGGCTGTTACTTGCCCAGGATCACAAAGCTACCATGTGTCAGAGGGGGCAGAATTCAGATTTTCCTGAGTTAGTGGCTGACAGTTATATGCAATGCATATAACTACTTTTCTTTTTCACCTATTACATTTCATTTTATTAGACTCAGTCTCTTATTCTAGCCTACCCAAACCTTTTTGGATCCTGACTTTGTCTTCAGTCAATTGATAAACAAATATTAATTAACTCCTTCCTATATGGCAGGCACTATTCTAGGGATACAACAAAAAACCAAAAACATTTAACATATTAACTACCTTGATGCTTAGTTTCTCAACTTACACTTTTTAAAAATTAAAATTTTTTAATCAACAAAAATTCATCTCTCTCTTCCAACCTCCTCCCTACTGATTGAAAAAAGAGAAAAAAATAAACTTTTATTTTAAAATGTGCATGTGTATAGATGCGTGTATGTATATATACATATGTGTATGTACATGCACACACAGTCAAGCAAAAGAAATTCCCATATTAGATATGGCCAAAAAATATGTCTCAATCTGTACCCTGAGTCCAGCACTTTTCTGTCAGGAGGTGATTAGAATATTTCATCATGAATTCTGTGGCACTTGTTTGATCATCGCATTGATCAGAGTGCTGAGTCTTTAAAAGTTGTTTGTCTTTATAATGTTGTTGTTACTATATAAATTGTTCCCCTGGTTCTGCTCACTTCACTTTGCATCAGTTCATACAAGTCTTGCCAACTAATTTGCATGGATATTTAAAGTCCTTTATAACCTTTCCTTATCCTGACTTTCCAGTCTTATTATGTACTATGTATGCCCCTTCATGAACACTAAGGTCCAGCCAAAGTGGCCTTTCTACTGCTCCTCATACTCAACCTCCCACCTCAGTTCCTTGGCAGTGGCTGTCCCTCGTGCTTGGAATGTACTCCCTGCTCTTCTCCACCTCTTAGAACGCCTAGCTTCTTTCAAGGCTTAGTTTCATTTTCTAGATGAAGATGTTTCTATTCCCCCAATCTGTTAGTGCCTTCTCCCCAAATTATCTTGTAGCTCTTTTGTACCTTCTTTAAATATAGTCATATTCAGAGTTCCCAAAAGTTTTAGTAAAGTTTTAAGCTATTAGAATGACTCAACAAATTATGGTATATAAACATACTGGAATATAATTGTACCATAAGAAATGTTAAAAGATATTATTTAAGATGAAATTTGGAAGATTTATATGAATTGATGCAAAGTGGAGTAAGCAAAACATGAAGAACAATTTATACAACAAGAATATTATAGATAAGCAATTTTGAAAGGACAAGTACTCTGATCAATGCCACAACCCACTATGGTTCCAGAGGGTCAGTGATGAAATATGCTACCTACCTTCCACCAGAAATGTGATGAATTTAAGGTGAAGAATGAGAAATACATTTTCAGATGTGGCCAATGTTGGGATTTGTTTTGCTTGACAATACATATCGGGTACAAAGATTTAGTTTTTCTTCCTTTCAGTTTGGGGAGGAGGGAGAGAAGTAGGGGAGGGAAAAGGAGAGAGAGAGTTACAAAAAAATAGTGAAAGAGAGAGAGGAAGGAAGGAAGGAAGGAAGGAAGGAAGGAAGGAAGGAAGGAAGGGTCACTGAACCATTTTTAAATCTGTCTGTGTTTGTCCTTTGTTTTTAAAGAAGATCATGACATCAGAGAAATGATGACATGACTTGCACTTGATTTTGTTTTGAGTGAGGGAGGGCTACGCAGGTCACCAGCCTCACTTTCCCCAGACCATTTTATATAACCACAAGAGAAAAGAAGGTCCATAGTAAACAGACAAACAGAACAAGTTTGAAAATACTGCTAATTTATTAAATACTTTAAAAGAAAAGCAAGTTGTACACAATAGTGATTTATAGCTTCCTAACAAACACATATTTTGTGTTTGTTAACTTTAACATTAAAAAATAACTTAAATAATTAAAAAAAAAAAGGATTACTCAGGGAACCAGAGCTAATAGTGAGACTATTTCCTCTTTTCCACTGGGCCTTTGAAACCAAGGTGCTTGAGAGTGCTCCACCACAAAGATCTTCAGGTATATCAGTCTTTTCTTCTTTTTATTTTTGCAGCTTATATGGCAATGTCTATAGAGCACTGGGCCTGGAATCATAAAGACCTGAGTTCAAGTGCAGCTTCAGAAGCTTACTAGTTGTGTGACACCGGGCAAATCGCTTAACCTCTGATTGCCTCATTTTTCTTAACTATAACTTTTGATATAGACATACCTGTGGAAGCATACAATATACGCTTCCATATATCAGTTCTTTCTCTGGAGGTAGAGAGCATTTTCCTTCATAAGTCCTTTGTAGCTGGACCCAGATGGCTCTGGAGGAGAAAGTGAGGCTGGTGACTTTGCACAGCCACTCCTCACTCAAATCCAGTTCAACTGCAAGTCATGTCATCATCTTCCTGATGTCATGGTCCTCTTGGAGAACGAAGGACAAACCACAACCACAAATATTCATATTATTCAGAATAGCTTAGTCATTCATAGTTACTCTTCAAATATTGCTTCCTGTATATAACGTTCTAATGGTTCTGCTCTTTTCACTCTGCATTATTTCAAGCAAGTCTTTCCATGTTTTTCTAAAATCAACCTACTTGTCATTTCTTATAGCAGAGTAGTATTTCATTACAATCATATACCACGACTTATTCATATATTCCCCAAATGATGGGCATTTCCTTAATTTCCAGTTCTTTGCCACCACAAAGAGAGCTGCTATAAATATTTTAGAAAATATAGATTCTTTCATATAGTATTGCATGCTGTCTTGGGGAGGGAGGAAAATTAAAAAAATTTTAAAAATAGAAAATTTAAAACTTATGGAAGTGATTGTTGAAAACTGAAAACAAATCCTTAAAAAAAAAAAAAAAAGAAAATACAGTATAGGCAGTTTCACAACTCTTTGAGAAAAATTCCATATTGCTTTCCAAAATCGTTGGATCAGTTCACAATTAGTGTCCCAATTTTTCCATAACCCCTCCAACATTTGTCATTTTCCCTTTCTATCATATTAACCAACCTGATAGGCATGAAATGCTACCTCAGAGTTGTTTTAATTTGTATTTCTCCAATCAATAATGATTTAGAGCATTTTTCATATGCTTATATGTAGGTTCAGCAGCTAGGTGCAGTGGATAGGGTGCTGGGTCTCAAGTAGGATTCATCTTCTTGAGTTCAAATCTGGCCTCACATACTTACTCGTTGTGGAACTCTGGGCAAATCACTTAACCCTGCTTGCTTCAGTTTCCTCATCTATAAAATGAGCTGGAGAAGGAAATGGCAAACAACGCCATTATTTTTGCCAAGAAAATTCCAAACAGGGTCACAAAGAGTTGGACATGACTAAAAACGACTGAACAACAAATATGTAGCTTTGATTTCTTCTTCTAAAAACTACCTTCACATCCTTTGAAAATTTATCAACAGGAGAATGACTCATATTCTTATAAACTTGACTCAGTTCTCTATATATTTGAGATATGAGGACTTTATCCAAGAAATTGTCTACAAATTCTTCCCCCCCCCCCCCCCCCCCCGCCGTCTGCTTTCCTTCTAATTTTGGCTACTTTAGTTTTATTTGTACAAAAACCTTTTAAATTTAATATAATCAAAATTATCCATTTTATATCCCATAATGTTCTCTGTCTCTTCTTTATTCATAAATACTTCAATCCATAAATCTGATAATGGTCCATGTTCTTCTAATTTACTTATGATATCCCTCTTTATGTCTAGATCATGTACCCATTATGTATCTTGATAAATGGTAGAAAATATTGGGCTATACCTAGTTTCTGCCAGATTGCTTTCCCATACTTACCAAAAACAAGGTTACTATAATCATTTACTACTCTGTATTGTGTACCTACTTTATTCCACTGATCCACCTTTTTATTTCTTAGCTACTACCAGATAGTTTAGATAATTACCACCTTACATTACAGTTTAAGATCTGGTGAGAAACCTCCTTCCTTTACAGTTTTTCCCATTAATTCCTTTGATATTCTTGATTTTTGTTCTTCTAAATGAGTTTTATTATTATTTTTTTCTAGCTCAATAAAATAATTTTGTGGTAATTCAGTTGGGCTGGCACTGAATAAATTAGTTTGTTTAAATGGAATTGTCATTTTTATCATATTGGCTTGGTCCATGCGTAAACAATTAATATTTCTCCAATTATTTAAATCTAACCTTATTTGTACAAAGAATGTTTTATAATTATGTTCATATAGATTGGAAGGTATACTCCCAGGTATTTTGTTTTCTCCATGGTTACTTTAAATGAAATACCTCTCTTTCAGGGCTTTGATGGTGATACATAGAAATGCTGATGATTTATATAGATTTATTTTATACCCTGCTACTTTGCTAAAATTATGGTTTCAACTAATTTTCAGTTGAATCTCTTGAATTTCCTAAGTATACCATCATATTGTCTGCAAAAAGAGATAGTTTTATTTCTTCGTTGTCCATTCTGATTCCTTCAAATCTTTTCCTCTTATTTCTATTGTTAGCATTTCTAGTACACTATTGAATAATATTGGTAATAATGGGCATCATTCCTGATCTTATTGGGAATGCTTCTAACTTATCCCCTTTACAGATAATGCTTGCTGATAGTTTTAGTAGATGCTTCTTATCATTTTAAATAAAAATCCATTTACACATGTTTTCAAGTGTTTTTAATAGGAGTGCTGTATTTTGTAAAAAGAAAAAATCTGCATCTATTGATATAATCACATGGTTTTTGTTGCTTTTGTTATCGATATAATCTGTTGTGCTTATAGTTTTTTCTTATATTAAATCAATCCTGCATTTCTGATATAAATTCCACTTGGTCACAATGTATAATCTTTGTGACATATTGCTACAGATTCCTAGCTAGTATCTTATTTAGGATTTTTGCATCAATTTTCATCAGTGAAATTGGCCTGTAATTTTCTTTCTCTGTTTTTGCTCTTCCTGTTTTAGTATTAGCAACATATTTGTTCCATTAAAGGAGTTTGGTAAAACTCCTTCTTTACCTATTATTCCAAATAACTTATTTAATATTGGAATTAGTTGATCTTTAAATGTTTGGAGAATTGATTTATAAATTCATCTGTTCTTGATGCTTTTTTTTCCTTAGGAAATTCATACATGGCCTGTTTAATTTCTTTTTCTAAAATAGGCTTATATTCTATTTCCTCTTTTTCTATTTTGGGTAGTTTATATTTTTGTAAGTATTCTTTCATTTCACTTAAATTGTTAAAACATATTGGCATAAAATTGAGGAAAATAACTTAATCATTGCTTTAAATTCATCCTTATTAGTGGTATATTCACTCTTTTTGATACTAGTGATTTGGTTTTCCTTTCTCTGTTTTAAAATTAAAATTTTTACATTCCTCTTAACCAGTATTTTGTTTACTTTGTTGGTTTTTTCATAAAACTAATTCCCAATTTTATTTATCAATTCAATGGTTTTCTTACATTCAGCTTTATTGATCTTACCTTCAATTTTCAGCATTTCCAATTTGGTGTTTAATTGGGGATTTTTAATATGTTCCTCTTCTGGTTTTTTAATTGCATACCTAATTCATTGATCATCTCTTTTTCTGTTTATATAAGCATTCAGAGATATAAATTTTCCTCTGATTACTGCTTTTGATGAATACCATAAGTTGTAGTATGTTTTCTCATTATTGTTATTCTCCTTAATAATATTATTTATTGTTTCTATGATTTTTTCTTTAACTCATTTATTCCTTAGGATAAGATTACTTAGTCTTCAATTAATTTTTAATCTGTTTGCATAGTCCTTTATTAAATGTAATTTTTATTCCATTACAATCTGAAAGGGATATATTTATTATTTCTGCTTTTCTGCATTTTCTGCATTCTTTTCTGTTCCCATTCAGTTCTCTTCAGATGTCTATCACATCTAGCTTATCTAAGATTCTATTCATCTCCTCAGTGTCTTTGTTATTTATTTTTTTTGGTTAGATTTTTCTAGTTCTGAGAAGGGGAGGTTGAAGTTCCCCACTAACATAGTTTTGATACTTCCACTTGTAATTCATTTACCTTTTCCTTTATAAATTTGGATACTATAGCATTTGGTACATATATGTTTAGTATTTATATTACTTCATTTTCTGTGGTACCTACTCATGTCTTTTAATTAAATCTATTTTAGCTTTAACTTTTTCTAAGATCATGATTACTACATTTGCTTTTTTTTTTTTTTACATCAGATGAATACTGAGTGCATTCTACTCCAGCCCTTTATTTTTACTCTATGTGTGTCTCTCATTTTTCAATACGTTTCTTCCTATATAAGCTTGTACGCCGTCTCAGGGAGGGAGTGAGGAAGAAAGGAGGAAGGAGGGGGGAGGGGAAAAAGATATATGGAAATGATTGTAAAACACTGAAAACAAATAAAATAATTTAATTTTTTAAAAAAAGAAAAAATTAAGTATGTTTCTTGTAAACAACATATTGTCAGGTTTTGGTTTTTGATACATTCTGCTCTACTTCTTCTGCTCTACTTCTGCTCTATTTCCATTTTATGGGTGAGTTCATTCCATTCACATTCAAAGTTATAACTACTAGTTGTGTATTTTTCCTCCATCCTATTTTTCCCTATTGTTTATCCTTCTGTCTCTCTTTTTACCCTAACCTTCCTCAGAAATCTAATTTCCTTCTGACTACTGACTCCCTAATCTGCACACCCTTTTAAGAGTCCCTCCCTTAACCTATCCCCTTGACCTCCTTTTTATTTGTGAGTTAAGAAGATTTTTATACCCAACTAAATATATATGTTATTCCCTCTTTTATTCAGTTCTGAATAAGTTTCCCTCTCTGCCTGCCCTTCACTCCTTCTTCTACTCCACTATAAAAGTTCATCCATTCACACCTCTTTTGTATGAGATAATTTGCTTCATTTTACCTCTCCCTACCCAATTTTATTTTTTGAGATTCTTCCACCATAATCAATTCAACCCAAAGCTTTCTACATATGTATACTCTAACTACTCCAGTGATGATAACATTCTTAAGTGTTACAAATATCATTTTCCCATATAAGAAGTAAACAGTTTAACCTTATTAAATGCCTTGTGATTAGACTGCTATGTTTACCTTCTTATGTTTCTCCTTATTCTTGTATTTGTAAATCAAATTTCTGTTCAATTCTGGTCTTTTCCTCAAGAATGCCTGAAAATCTTTTGGTTCATCAAATATATACTTTTAGTCCTTGCAGGATTCCACTTAGTCTTGCCGCATAGGTTACTCTTGGTTGCAAACCCAGTTCCTTTGTTCTTCAGAATGTTGTATTCAATGCCCATTGGTCTCTTAATGTAGAAACTACTACGTCTTGTGTTATCCTGACTGAAGCTTCACAATATTTTAATTGTTTCTTTCTAGTTGCTTATAATATTTTCTCCTTGATCTGGGAGCTTTGAAACATAGTTTTATTGTTCCTATGAGTTATCATTGTGGGATCTCTTTCAGGTGGTGATAGGTAGATTTTTTTCAATTTTTATTTTATCCTCTATTTCCCAAATATCAGGGCAATTTTCCTTAATAATTTCTTATAGTATCTAGGCCCTTTTTTGGTCATGACTTTCAGGTCATCCAACAGTTCTCATATTATCTCTCCTAGATTTGTTTTCCAGGTCAGTTGGTTTTTTAACGAGATATCTCATGTTCTCTTCTATTTTTTCATTCTTTTGACTTTGTCCTATTATTTCTTGATGTCTTTCGAAGTCATTAGCTTTCTCTTGCCCAATTCTAATTTTTAAGGAGTTATTTTCTTCAGTAAGTTTTTGGATCTCTTTTTTCAATTGGGTAACTTTCTTTTCATAATTTTCTTGCTTTTATTGCATTATTCTTATCTCCTTTCCCAATTTTTCCTCTACATCTCTTATTTAATTTTTAAGCTCTTCCAAGAACTATTTCTGGACTTGTGATCATTTTACATTTTCCCTTGAAACTTTACAAGAATCTGTTTTGACTTTATTGTCTTCTTCTGAGTTTGAAGCCCAGTTTTCTCTCTCACTGTAGTAACTATCTATGGTCAGGTTCCTTCTCTGTTTTTAACTCATTTTTAATATCCTATTTCTTGGCTGTTAACTTTGTGTTAGGACTTTCATATCAATAACTAATAGTTACATACATTGGGGATATAGTAAGGAAGGCAGGGTAGTCAGTAGAGAGTATGTTTCTTACTTCATCTAAACCAATTTAAAACATCAATGCTTTAGCTTTTGTTTTCTTCACATTTTCTTGCTTCCATAATCAGCTTCTTTTTGAGAAGGACAACTTGAGAAGGGCATCTCTGCCACAGACTGGAGGTTAAATCTGAAACCAAATAAATCAATAAGTCCAACAGGAAAATAGTAGTGCTCATCAAAGTTTTCTCTATATGAGTTCTGGGCAACTCAGTGGAAACCAGAGTTTTGGATTCCCTGTCCAACCTAATGAGCAATCTCTGTCTCTCTACCAGGCTGCATAGTCTATCCGCTTTCTCTAAATTCTTCCTCAAGTCAAATAACCTTTAAAACTATAGTTCCAAGAGGAAAACAGAGAAAGAGTACTGCCAAAGCTCTGTCCACTTGACCATAAGCTATGAAAGGGTAAGTGTTCCAGGCTCCATGCTTTAGAGCTCTCCAGGAGGGTCTTCTAGCAGTCCTAATATGGAAGGGAGTAAGAACAGCATTTATGCTTCCCTTTACCTTGCAGTTCTCTCCCTGCAAAAGACAGACAGACAGACAGACAGACACACACACACACACACACACACACACACACATACACACTAGCATCCTGACATTCCATCTGCACCCCAAGCCCTGGTGGTACTGGTTTCCTTCAACTTCTTTACTTACCCTATCTAAACAACTCAAAGCCTTTTCGCTAGCAGCTAATTTTCATCTCTAATGTTTCTACTAAAATAAGTGGATTTGTCCCAAAGTCTTTCTTTTGAGGATTCTTTTCTAACCTAACATTATTTCTGATAACTTTTCTCCTCCACCTTTCTCTATCTATGTCCTTTGCCTTTTTGCCTTCCTGGTTGATGAACACCTTTATGGTCCCTCTAAATGCTTTTTGTAACAGGATTTCCCCTACTCCCACCCCACCCCAACACACACACACACACACACACACTCCCTTATCCATATTCAACTCCCATTCCTAATCCTTTGGACCCTGTCTCTATCCCTTAACTCAACCAGAGGTAGTTAGGTGGTATAGGGGATGGAGTTCTGATCTTGGACCTAGGAACATCTGAGTTCAAATCATTCCCCTGACACTTAATAGTCATGACCCTGGGTAAATCACTTAAATTTTCTCAAGCTCAGTTTCCTTACCTATAAAACAGGGTAATATATGCAAATTCCTTTATAGATCTTAAAGCTCTAAAGTAACACCAGCAATAACTAACACAGAAATATGTTTTACATGACTGAACATATATAACCTATTTAAAATTCTTACTTTTCTAGGGAGGAGGGAAAGGAGAGAGGGAGAAAATTTGAAATTCAAAAAAAATTTTTAAGTGAATGTTGCAATTGTCTTTACATGTATTTGGAAAAAATAAAATACTATTTAAAAAAGAATTGTAGGGAAATAAAAATAATAAAATAATGTTAGCTATCATTATTATTATTGCTCAAGAATTCTAAGGAGGAATCCTAGGAGATGCTAAAGCCCATTTTGCTCCAGAGGCACCTAAAAGAGAAATTACCTCTCTCTTCTCAAAGAAGCCGCAGAAGAGACCCAAGAAGCTGTTGATCAGTTGAAGTAATACAAGGAGAATCTGAATGACACTGACACTCAAGAGTGTGGAGAAGAAAATTACATGCCAGATGACAGCTCTCGGAGGCTCAATGCAGACTGAATCCCAGAGAAAGCGATCATAAAGATAGTTTCTATCCCAAAAAAGATAAGAAAACCAAATAATGAACATAGAAAAATAAGCAAATTAAGTCAAGTAGCTCAAACAGTCTAGAAACATTTCATTCGTTCGTAAAGTGGAACAGGTACAGAACTCTTGTATAAAGAGATTAGGTTTTCACCTTCACTGAACTCAAAGTTCAAGGAAGATAAGTATAAGACTTCAAATCAGAACCTAAAAAAGGAATTTTATGTCAGAAGGATTAGATTCTCTAATGAAGCAATCAATCATTCAATAAGCATTTTAAAATTTTTCAATAAGCATTTAAAGTATCTACTATGTGTTAGACACCATACTGGGCATCAGAGATAGAATACAAAGAATAAAGTTATCTCGCTCTAAAGAAGTTTACCCAGTCCAGTCATTCTGGAAAAAAAAGCTGTGAAAGTATACCCAATCCTCCACACTCCCTGAAAAGATACTAAGCTGCTCCTACTGTTGAACCTAGCAATCTCACCGCTAAATGCATACCCTAAGGAGATCAAAGTTAGAAAGAAATGTCCCATATATTCATAGCAGTGCTTTTTGTGACCAAAACAACAAAAAATTGGAAACAAAGTGTCTACTGGGTAATGGCAGAGTGAATTGTGGTACGTGAATGGAATAGAATATTTTTGCACTGCCATTAACAATGAACACAGGAATTCAGAGAAATATGGGAAGACTTGTATAAACTCATGCAGAGTGAAGAAAGCAGAACCAGAAGGACAATGGACACAATGGTCACAACGCTATAAACAAAGCATCAATAAAACAATAATTAAAAGACAACTGAACCCAGATTAAATGCAATGACCAGTCTTGGTCCTAGAGGACAGAGCATAACACACAATTTCCATAAAACACACTTTCATTGGAGGTGACAGATAAACGACCAGTGTGAAACTTGGCCGATGAAGTCAGATATGGTCGCTGTGTTGGCTGATTTGTTTTTCTTAACCATTTTTTCTGTTATGAGAAAAAGTTCTATTGGAATTAAAGAGCAGCCAACAAATTGTGGTCATTGTTATTGTTGTTCAGTTGTGGCCAACTCTTTGTGGACCATGCTGTCCACGGAGTTTTCTTGGCAAAAAACACTGGAGTGGTTTGCCATTTCCTTCTCCAGTGGATTAAGGCAAACAGAGGTAAAGTGACTTGCCCAGGGTCACACAGCTAGTGAGTGTCTGAGGCTACATTTGAACTCAGCTCTTCCTAACTTCAAGCCCAGCTCTCCATCCACTAAGCTGCCTAGCTACCTATGTCAAGAAATTAACGGGGTGTCAATAACATTAGTGGGGCAGCTAGATGGCCCAGTGAATAGAATGCAAGGTCTTAAGTCCGGAAGACTCATCTTCCTGAATTCAAATATGGCGCCAAATACTTATTAGCTGTGTGACCCTGAGCAAGTCACTTCATCTCTGTTTGCCTCAGTTTCCTTATCTGTAAAATGAAGGAGATAGCAAAGCACTCCAGTATCTTTGCCAAGAAAATCCCAAATGAGGTCATGAAAGGTCAGACATGACTAAAACGACTGAACCACAAAAGACAAAAGTTATTATTAACAAGTGCAAGTTAAGAAAAATGATGAAAAACTAAAATGAACCATCTCATTTCCTGGGAAAGGACTGAGATTGTAAAGCTATCTTTTGGCTTCTAAAGCCCCTTCCTTCTTCAGATCTTTGGTCCTACAACAGCCCTCCTGCTTACCTGTCATTCAGGTCTTTAAATGGATAGCCATACTTGGAGGTTTGTGTCTCATTGGATGAAGGAACATCAAACATGCAGAAGGGACCATCCTTCAGGGCCACACCAGATGTGATAAAGCAAGCAAAGGCCCCGAAAATAGCCAGGCAACCTGCCAGCATGGAAACGAGCACCTATGGAGGGAAGGAGAACACAGTAAAATGAAGTCTGAGGCAGAATTACTCGCTAACCTACAGTGTATCTCAGGGGAGTCACTGTGCCTCAGGCTCCCTCCCCAGCCCATTTAGAAATTTGTTGCTCAGTCATGTTGAACTCTTTATGACTCCAATTTTGGGGCTTTCTTGGCAAAGATACTGGAATGGTTTGCCATTTCCTTCTCCAGCTCATTTTTCAGATAAGGAAACTCAGGCAAAAAGGGTTAAGTGGATTGCCCAGGGTCACACAGCTAGCGTCTGAGGTCAAATTTGAACTCAGGAAAATGAGTGTTCCTGTCTCTAGACACAGCAATCTGTGCACTATGGCGCCACCTAGCTACCCTATTGATACATAATCATGGCAATTTGCTTCCCCAAGAGTCCATCTAAGATGATGTGGGTGGGTGCTGGAATGATGCTATGTACTTCACAGCAGATGAAAGAGAAGTACCAGGATTATAGGACACAGGCTTTTTTCTGCATCTAGAGCTTCAGCGTACAAAAGTCAGCAGGTATTTCACATCTTTACAACAAAAGCTTTTACAGATAAAAAATCTGATTTACTAGGTAGACTGACTTTTAATAGCTTACTAACAGTTCCTCCAAAATATGGCCAAATTTTCCCATCTAAATCCTGACTCTTTCATTCTTGAATTCTTTCTCAAAACAAAGACAAGAGAGAAAAAGAAAAATTATGGCCACGCTGCAAACTCTTCTCTTCTGATCATCAATTCTGGTAGCTGGCTTGTTTGTCATTTGCATTCCTAACTGGTACAATGTGGTTTCTGGGCAGATGGGGACTCTATGGATAGAGTGCTGGGTCTGGAGACAGGGTCTGGCCTCAGGCACTTAGTGGCTGTGTGACCCAGGGCAAACCACTTAATCCTGTTTCCTCATCTGTAAAATGGGGATGATAATAACACCTGCCTTCAATGGTTGTTGTAAGGACCAATCGAGCTAAAATGGCAAAGCATGTAACATAGTCTCTGGCCCATGGTAAATGTTATATAAATGTTACCTATTAGTTATTATCTTCACTGGCTTCCAGCTCACTTCCAAATCTAATTTCTTAAAGGAACCAGATTATTTCTTCCAAAATATGAAGTTTAAAATACATTTGAGTAAGGAATACATAATTTTTAGAAACACAGATATACAGTAGTTTTTCCATTATCACTCAGAAGCCCAAAGTACATAGAAACTATACATTTGTTCCAGAAGGTTTTCATTTTAATTTAAAAGATTTGCAGTGAATTTTGGAAAACAATTTAGAATTATGCAAGGAAAGGCACCTTAGTTCATTCCCTTTGATTCAGAGAGCTTATTACTGGTCATGTACCCTAAGAACATTAAAGACAAAAAAGGCTCCATATATGCCAAAATAGCTACAATAGAATTTTTGTGTGCAATAAGAAAGAATTAGATACATAGTGTGTGTGTGTGTGTGTGTGTGTGTGTGTGTGCATTATTTGGAAAATGACTGAATAAATCGTATATGAATACAATAGCATATCATTGTGCACTCAGAAATGAGAAATATGAGGTAAGAGAAATATGGTAAGATCTGTATGAACTGATGCAGAATGAAACAAGCAGAATTAATAGACCCATACACACAAAATTATAATAATAAAATGAAAAGAACACTTAAATAAAGTTGATTGATGAGTAACTATAAAGACTAATCTTAATCTCAGAGATGATGAAGTACTTCCCCACTTTTGGTAGAAGGGTGGAGGACTACAGGTGTGAAACATTGAATATACTGTTGTATGCAGACACTGAGTCAGTTGCTTTTGCTTAATAATTTTTCCTTTTCCTTTTAATGAGGAAGGGTTCATTGAAGAAGTATCCAGAGATGATTGTTATATAAAACCGAAAGGTGTCATCAAAACTCCTTTTTTAAAAATAACATTTTCCAAGGGTAATCGTGAAAAATAATTTTTAATTTTAAAAATTGCAGTTGTTTTTGCTTTCTCTTGTTTTTATAACACCTTGATTAATTAGTATATTCCTTCTCCACCTGCTTAGCAAAAAAGTGAAAAAGAGAGGAGGGGGAAAGAAGTTCAGCATAACTAACCAACACATCAACCCAATCTGCCAGAGTAGTACTCTATAGCCATAGTGTTCCACTTCTCTGGACAAGGGAGTTCTCCTGGGACAAGCTTGGTCATTCTCATTACAGAATTCAGTTTCTTTTTGCTATTCTTCCCATTTATATTATTGAAATCACCATGTTTATTGTTTCCCTGGTTCTGCTTACTTTACTTTGCATTAATTAATCAACATTTTATTAAGTGCCTACAGTATACCAGGCACTGTGCCAAGTGCTAGGTATACAAAAAGACCCATAAGAGTCTACCCTCAAAGGAGCTTACAGTCCAATGGGGGAGACAACGTGCATACATATACAAAGCAAGCAAATTATAAATAATTAGCAAAAGAAAGGCACTAGAATTAAGGGGAGTTGGGGAAGATTTCCTGTAGAATGTGGGATTTTTTTTGTTAAGACTCAAAGGAAGCCAGAGAGTTCAGTAATTAGATCTAAGGATGGACAGCATTCCAGGCATGGAGGACAGCCAGGCAAAATGCCTGGAGCCATCATACCAGTTATAAGATTTTCCCTGCTTCTCTGGATTCTTCCTATTCATGTTTTCTTATGGCACATTTCATTACATCCATGTACCAGAATTTGTTTAGATACTTACCGCTCGATTTGCATTCATTTTGTTTCCAGTTCTTTGATACTATTAAAAGTACTTCCATGACTATTTTCTATGTTTGACCTTAATAAAGTATATGCCTGCCCTGGGTATATGACTGGATGTGGTCATTTACTCATTTTTATTTCAATTCCATGTTGCTATCCAAAATAGTTGAACCAATTCACAACTCTGCCAAGAGTGTGTTAGAATGCCTGTCTTTCAGAAGCTCTTTCCAACATTGACTATTCCCATCTTTTGTCATTTTTGCCAATTTGCTAGATTTGAGGTTAAACCTCTGGGATGTCTTGATTTGTATTTCTCTTCTTACTATTGATCTGGAGCAATCTTTCATAGAGCTGTTGATAATTTACAGTTTTTTAAAGGATTTAAAAATATTTTGACTTTATTCATTGGAGAATGGCTCTTGATTTTATATATTTGTGTCAGTTTCCTATAGATAGAACTTTGATATTATCCTTCTAATACAGGTCTCTGATGAAAAAAATCTCAAACCTCTAAACTTATGTGGGCAGAAAACATCACATAAATAAGAAAATTATGTAGGCTAGCACATTAAAAGTGGAATCTTGGGGAATTCTTCAATTCAGAGGTCCTAAATTCTACTAGAGAGTAGCACCTCCCACTTTGGTCTGTTTGACTGGAGGTCAATAAATCAAGAGGCAAGGCTAGAAGATGAAATGTTTAATTATCATCAGCTTATGGGTAGTTGCCAGATAAATAACAATGCTTAGAACAAAAGGAGATATATACATATATATGGTTTTACATAGTCTGATGGCAACATTACAGGTTGGAAAAGACGCCTATCGGTGAGTCTGCTCAGTCACTTTGGGGGTAAATAGGAAATGAGTAATGGAGCAGGAGAACAGGTGATCTGGGATAGAATGTATTAAACTTAGGGTTAGAAATGCTAATCTTGGGGCCTCAGGTTTTGTCAGAGATAAGGTTTGTTCCAGTGGGATATTTTTTCTTAGCTAATTTTATCAGATATCCTCTCAAGAAGCCTCTAAGATGGTAGAGATCACCTTCAACATGGAAATAAGTAAGCATCATCTTGTCCTTGCTAACCTGGGGAATCTCTATTTTCATAATCTTGTAGCTCTGTTTCTTTGACCACTAAAGTTACTTTTTCTGGGAAGATGATGTTTTTTACCAAAACTCATAGAACAGAGGTTTTATCCTGTACATTTTCTCTTCAAGACAAGCAACATTTGCAAACCTAAACAAGTATGGAAATCAAATTAATAATTTACATGTTGTCAAAACTTGTTGTAAGAAATTATAATGATGCTTTGTCAACTGATATCTCTGGATACTGGCTGTATGATGTTTGTTTTTGAGGCAGTTGGGGTTAAGTAATTTGCCTAGGGTCACACAACTAGTAAGTGCCTGAACTGAATTTGAATTCAGATCCTCCTGACTCCAGGGCTGGTGCTCTATTCACTTTGCCACCTAGCTACTCTCTGTTATATAATTCTGGACCTCAGTTTACATATCTGTAAAATGAAGGACTTGACCTGGATGTTAATTTCCCTTCCAGCTCTGACATTTTATGAGATAAAATAATCTGGAGGTTTTTATCTTCACTATAGATGGAGATAAAAATCTATCTATATCATATAGACAGGTATTTAATATAATCTATGTATATAATATAAATATACATATACATATTATATAAAGCTAGATAATGAGGGCCATCTCCAGTCATTCTGATCCATATCTGGCCACTGGACCCAAGTGGCTGTGGAAGAGAAAGTGAGGCTGGTGACTTTGCACAACCCTGCCTCACTTAAATCCAATTCACTTCCAAGTCATGGCATCACCTCCCTGATGTCATGGTCGTCTTCAAGAACAAAGCACAGACAATACCAACAACAAAGCCAGATAATAATAATAATAATGTATTATATACTTTCCTAATTCAATGCACCAAATCAAATGATTTACAATAAAAATACATAAGAATCACAACATTTTAAGAACTAGAACAAAAGAGCCACTTACACATTTGCAGGGCCCACTGTTACTGAAGCAGCCCCGGCGCCAGCCTATCAATGTGATGAGAATGGATGCGAAGAGTACCTATGGGGAAAAAAGTAAGGAGGGAAGAGAAGGAGAACCAGCTTTTTTAATAGTTCCTAGGCGCTTACCTTCATGCTCAGTAGGTTAGTCAAATATCCTGAATATACAGGATTATCCTGCATTTCAATATCTTATTCAATGTCTTTTGAGAGGTAGGAGAGGGGAGGTAATTGAGGTTAAGTGACTTGCTCAGAGTCACACAGCTAGTAAATGTCTGAAGCTGGATTTGAACTCAGTTCCTTCTTACTCCAGTGCTCTATCCATTGTGCCAACTAGCTGACCCATTTACTCAGTTTCAGACAATCAGAACACAACGCATTTAAGCCCTGTCTGACCATGCTGATAAGAGTTAGTTCACAGTCCTTACCTCGGTGAGAATATTCCCTATATTCTCCAGACTACAATTTGGCAACCTGGTCCCACTTCTCTGCTCTGGTTTCCCAGTGATGGTTGAAGCCATCTCAGGTTTCAGATCAGTGTGTTGACTCCTCAGGATAAAACCCACCACGAGAAAGAGCAGAGAAGGTGACCAGTGTGGAGAAAAAGATGACTGCTTACCATCAGGCCACCTCCCCAAAGGCCTGCGCCCCGCATAGCATGTTTGCCTATAAGGCCATTCTTCAGAGAGGTCACTTCCCAGTCAGGAAAGAATAGAGCAAGGTTGGCACCAGCCGCAAGTTGGGCAGAGATGCCCAGGCTGACCCCCAAGATGCGGGAACAAGATCGAGAGCAAGCCATCATGAGTTGGGCAGCAACTGTACCCTAAAAGATAGAATGGGAGGGGGAGGTTATCACAGCTCCAGCTTTCAATCAACCTTCCCATGCCCTCTTGTCTCTGACCTCCTGATCTCCCTCCGTGCCACTGAATGTAATCACAGAAAGCAAGGAACAATAACAAAGACAATGGGGTTAACAAAGTAGAAAGATGTGCTGACACCTTGTTATCCCCCACCCCCCTAGCTCTGTGGAAGCTGGAAGCACATGTCAGCTAAAGTGCTTTCTGTCAAAGTGAGTCCAAGCCCTAGCTGCCTCTTATTCTATATTTCTCCTCTGAGCCTTGGTGATTGACGAATAGGTGATATTGAGATATCTCTTGAAATGGAGAGTTTAGGAGATCCCGAGACTCTCAGCTGGAGCTGACTGGTGGCAGGATTTTCTGCATCTGAGAAGATATCCACAGAGAGAAGGATGAGTCCAAGTCTTGGCCTGGCTTGCTAAAAGACATAGACCCTAAGGTGATTGTTTGGAGAAGGCAGAACTGAGGAGAAATGAAAAGTGTCTTCTTAGCAGTCCTACAGACGCCTACAACTCCCAAGAGGTAGCAATAGTAGTTTATTGCTACTTATTGTTAAAGTTTTGTTTTGTTTTATGGTCAATGCCTGCTGGTCAGTATTCTGTGTTCAGCATCTCTTTTGTGTACAGGAGATAAGTACCTGTCCAAATCTATAGGTTACATAGGATTTCTTTCTATTCCCTCCTTTTTGGGAAGATCTTAGATAACAGTAAAACCTAAGCTTTAAGAGCTCTCCCCAGAGTTCTGGGGTGGGACCATAAAGAGCTCTCTGTGAACGTCAGGTTTGACCTCAATCCATGTGTCCAAAGCTGAGAGTGGTCTATTAGTAGGAAAAGCACTTTCAGCCTTCCAAGCCCTAGAAGTTGTCATTGCAAAGCTTGTATTGTACCAAAATCTGCAACTTCCACTCATTGGGTTTTTCTTTCCTATTTGTATTTCAAGTACTTTGTGCTCATTAACCATTAAATAACTGTTTTTTCACCCATTCATTTCATTTCTCCTAATTCTGCCTTCCAAAACCAAAACAAGTCTAATGGCTTTCTCATGTGACAGTCCTCCAGGGGTTGAATACAATTTAATCTATTCCTACTGAGCCTCCTCCTTTCCTGGCTATCAGCCCCTGTTAGAAACCCTGTGGTTTCTAGCCATTCTCCTTTGCACCATCTCCAGTCTGTCAATGTACTTTCTTAAAAAGAGGCATCAAGTGCCGAGTGAAGTGAGCTGAACCAGGAGAACATTGGACAGTGACAGCAATATAGTGTGATGATCAGCTATGATAGATGTAGCTCTTCTCATAATGCAGTGATCTAAGACAATCCCAGAGGACTCATGATGGAAAATGCTATCCACATCCAGAGAATGAACTATGGAATCTAAATGCAGATAGAAGCATTCTATTTTCTCTCTCTTTTCTTTTCTTTTTTTGTGGTTTTTCCCTTTTGTTCTGATTTTGTTTCACAACATGACTGATGCAGAAATATGCTTAATATGATTATACATGTATAGCCTATGTAAGATTGTATGCCATCTTGGGGAGGGAGCAAGAGGAACTCAAAATCATATAAAAGTGAATGTTGAAAACTAAAAATAAATAAATTAAAAAAATAAAAAAAGAAGTGGCATCAAGTATAGGATATTATTGCATATTACTGGGTATATCCTTCCTTAAAATGTGGCACCCAGAGTGTAATATATATTCTGTCAGACCTAGTTGACATGTGGTTTGTTTTGCTGAATTTGTTTTTTTCCTCTTTTTAAATCTTTGTTGCAAGGAATGCTCACTCTGTATGAACATGACACTCCAGATATAGTCTAATCAAAGTTTCTAATCAAAGTTCATCAGAACTTTCAAATCTCAGAGGTTATCCATTCATTCAACAAACATTTTCTCCAATGTATAGTACTTTGTGCTGTGCACTGAGAGGGGATACCCAAATAAATAAGACATAGGACCTTCCCTCACAAAACTCATAGTAAAATAAGGAGAACAAGACATATAGTAGACTTTCAGGGAAATCCATCCCTCTTCTATATGTGTTTCTGAATATGAGGGATCTGGCAGACTATGGAGAAAAGAGACTGGCTACATGCTGACCTGGTCAGAAGTATCTGCATTCACATGCCTCTCTTGACAGAGCCTCTCTTGATGTGCACAAAAGAGCCATCATCACCAGATGCTCAAATGCAGGTTATGTGCCAACACCTATTACAAAAGAACTCTATAAAGACCTTGACCAGTTCTTCCAAAACAGACTAATCTATATTTAACTTCCAGACTATATACCATGCAGTTGGCTGGCCAGTCTTTTGGGTTAGTACAGTGGTACCTATATTCTCCATTGCCTGTGGACAATGAGTTGGACCCAAAGTAGAACAGAAGGAAGATGGTAGATTGGATTTCCTTTGGGAAATTAAGCAGTGTTGTCAAGGATTCCTAGATGATTTCCAGCACAGTGAACCCATCCTTTAAACTCAAGTATTGCCACAGTAATACTGCATCGGTGGTGAATCTTAGGTGGTTTTATACAATCTCAAAGTCTCTCTGCCCCCAGATGACCCTCCTGTTACCCTGGGTAAGATAAAGCGGGCACTGGCTCAGCTATAACTGCTTGATATTGCTACTTGGCAGCTATCCCAGAGGTGGAAGATGAAATATTCCAGCAGTAATTGTCTTTTCTAGACCAAAGTTGGGATGAGGTATTTATTGGCCCAAAGTTTAAAATTCATACCCCCTGTGCTATTGCCCTCCCCCACTCCACTCTTCACTTTGATCTTCCACTGTAGCATATAAAATTTGTCAGATCCTAAAACAAATACACCTATAGTCTGTAGAGAAAAAGATATTCTGGCACTAAATATGTGTGCATGTATGTGATTATTGTTGTTTGGTTGTGTTTCAGTCATGTCCAATTCTTTGTGACCCCATTTGGGGTTTACTTAGCTAAGATATTGGAGTGATTTACCCTTTCTTTCCCCAGCTCATTTTACAGATGAGGAAACTGAAACAAACAGGGGTAATGACTTACCCAACATCACACAGTTAGTAAGTGTCTGAGACCAGATTTGAACTGACTCCTAGCCTAGCACTCTATCCACTATACCACCTAGTTGCCCTGTGCATGTATAAATTACATTTTTAAAAAAAGAGCATTCCTTATTATAGTCCTCTCCTCTGCTCCACCCCACCCCACCATGTGTTGTATCCTAATAGGCTGGTTGTCTTGCCAACCCCTAATCCTGATTAGGTCCATGACTCCTAAATGGCAAGCATCCAAAACCTTTTTTCTTTTTAATTAATTAATTTAAAGTTTTCAACATTCATTTCCATAACATTTTGAGTTCTAAATTTTCTCCCCTTCCCTTTCTTCCCACCTCCCCAAGGTGATGTACAATCTGATATAGATTCTACATATACATTCATGTTAAACATATTTTCATATTAGTCATGTTGTAAAGAAGAATTAGAACCAATGGGAGAAGCCACGAGAAAGAAGATACAGCAACCAAAAAAAAAAAAAAAAGAGAGAGAGAGAGGGCAAACATTATGCTTTTATCTGCATTCAGACTCCATGTAGATAGGATTTTCCATCATGAAATTTTTGGAGTTGTCTTACATCCTTGCATCGCTGGGAAGAGCTAAGTCTATCAAAGTCAGTCATCACATAATGTGGCTGTGACTATGTATAATGTTCTCCTGGTTCTGCTCATTTCATTCAGCATCAGTTCATATATGTCTTTCTAGGCTTCTCTGAAAGTCTTCCTGTTCATCATTTCCTATAGCACAATAGTATTCCATTACATTCATATGCCACAACTTGTTCAGCCATTCCCCAAATGATGGGCATCCCCACAATTTCAGTTTTGTAGATGCAGGTCCTTTTCCCATGTTTAATGATCTCTTGGGGATACAGCCCTAGAAGTGGTATCTCCCGAGTTCAGATGATCAGGATTCCAGCCCTGACTTGTTGTTGTTTTCAGTCATGTCCAGCTCTTTGTGACCCCATAGACCATAGCACAGCAATCTACAGGGTTTTCTGGCAAGGATACTAGAGTGGTTTGCCGTTTCCTTTTCCAGTGGATTAAGGCAAACAGAGGTTAAATGACTTGGCTGGAGTCACATAGCTAGTTAATTGTCTGAGCTCACATCTGAGCTCAGATCTTGCTGACTCAAGGCCCAGCTCTCCGTGCACACCACTTAGCATACTGGTCCAGGGGTGAGGAACCTGCGAGCCTTGAGGCAGGTTCTCCATCCCCAGAAGCCATCCATAAACAGTAAAGAAGAGGAAGTATTCCTTCAGGTGTGAATTAGGGACAGTAGGAGGAAAGAAGGAAGCAGAGGAAGCTTGAGTTCTAGGCTCCAGAAGCAGTCAGTGCTGGGGCAGTCTTTTCCCTTCCCCCGACATTGGGCAATCTCATCTAGGACCTCTGTCTTCTCACCCGGTCAAAACCTTATTTATTTTGGCCAAAGAACGCAGCAAAATTTCTAAAGCAAGTAGAGTGTATCCTTTAGAAAAGTTATAAGATTCTGAGAGAACAGGATAAAAGAAAAACTCTGAGAAAACAAATACATGATATTTTGGATATAGTTTTATGAATAACATTGTACGCGCCAGCACATCATTCTATCCAAGGGATTACTGAATCCTGGGTTGTTTTTTTTTTTTGTTTTTTGAGGCAAGCAGGGTTAAGTGACTTGCCCAAAGTCACATAGCTACTAAGGGTGGGAGGCCAGATTTGAACTCAGGTCTTCCTGATGCTAGGGTTCTATCCACTGAGCCACCTAGCTGCCCCAGGACTATTAAATCTAAGACAATTTAAGCTCTGATTTTGAAATGACCAGGAAGGGAGAGGTAAAAAAGTTAGGTTTGTTTCAATGGAATGGTCCGTCCAACACATATTTATCTAATGCTTACTGTGCGCAGAAGGCCATTTGTGCCAGGCCCTGATGAAGATAAAAGAGAAGGTTTAGATAAGAGTTTACAGTCTAGACAGTGAAAAAATTTGTTGTTATTTAGGCGTTTTCACTTGTGTCTGATTCTCTGTGACCCCTTTTCAGGGTTTAGAGCAGAGGTGGGGAACCTGAGGCCTTGAGGCCACATGTGGCCCTCTAGGTACTCAAGTGCGGTCCTTTGGAGGAATCCAAAAAACAAATCTGTGACCTTCAGGCTACAGGTTCCCCACCCCTGGTTTAGAGTTTTCTTGGCAAAGATACTGGAATGGTTTGCCATTTCCTTCTCTAGCTCATTATACAGATGAGGATATTGAGGCAAACAGAATTAAGTGACTTGCCCAGGGTCACACAGATAGTAAGTGTCTGAGGCTAGACTTAAACTTGGGTCTTCCTGACTTCAGGGCCAGGGCTATATCTACTGGGTCACTGAGGTGACCGCTACATATGGAAACCAATCCATTATATATTTCCTCCAGACTTCAAAAGCCTACATCTGAGGTTGCCGAGGGTCTCAAGTTAGGAACATGGACTCTTGCCAATGAGCAATCAGAGAAGACTATGCTCTAGTTTAGGCATGTGCCATCTGATCAATTAGCATTCAAATTTCCAAGAATAATAGAAGAGCCTCTAGAGATCTCACTGATAAAGACAGATGTCAGAAATGGAGTTTTTTCAGGTTATATATAAGCAGGAACAATCCAACCTCATATCAAATTGCTGCTGCAGATGTATCCTGTGGCCCTCACATGGATACTGGAGCTTGTGTCATCATGGAGAAGGCTGATGTAGGACCAGGCGAAACTCTAGTGTTCCAGAGGGATGTGTCCTTTATCTACAAATACCTGAGGGAACCATTATAAGCCTCTGTATTCCCTTTCTTCATATCCCATTGCAAATCTGGCCCGTTATGTAACTCATCCCAATAGAATGCAGATGAATTGTGTTTTAAGTTTTGCTTTCACTTTTGGGCGTCATGGAGATGATGTTTACCACATAATTATTAATTTAGAGAGCAATAACCTGTTGGGGAAGGAGCATGAGTGCCCAGCCTTTTCTCCAAACCTGGGAATTTGCCCCATGAGCCCAGAACAACATTCCAGACAGAGGGAAAAATATGAGAAAAGGCAAGAAGGCCAAGAAAGCACAGACCTCCGACAGACACAGTATTCTAGAGCATGGGACAGCACTTGGCACATGGGAGATGTTTAATGAGAGCTTGTTGACTGAATACTGGCAGTGTGGGATAACATGAGATGGGGCTAGAAAGATAGGATGGTGTCGCACTGGGAAAGCAATAAGAACACATTGCTAGAATCATTTAAGGCATAGGGTTGGCGCGATGGCGCAGCAGACAGAGCACTGGGCCCGAAGTCAAGAAGACTCATCTTCCTGAGTTCAAATCTGGCCTCAGACACTGACTAGCTGTGTGACCCTGGGCAAGCCACTTAAGCCTGTCTGCCTTAATTTCCTCATCTGTAAAATGAACTGGAGAAGGAAAGACAAACTACTCCAATATCTCTGCCAAGAAAACCCCACATGGAGTCATGAAGAGTCAAATATGATTAAAACAACAACAAAGACACAAGCAGGCGACTAGAGGTATAATTTTGATCCTTATAATTCTATATTGGCCATAACCTGGCTGTAACTGGCTTTAACCCAGTTTTGACAGAGAGTTTCTAGGCGAATTTTTTCAGATTTCTTTTCAAAGAATGTCATGGCTAGACAAACATAGATCATAATTGAGGGGAATCTGACTTTCCCTTGTCAACATAGCTGAGAAATGTAAAATTTATTGTAAGAAGCTGTTTTGTAAAGTCTCAAATTTTTAAGATCATAGGATTTGGGGCTGGAAGGGTCCTTAGAGATAATGGTCTCATTTTACAGATGAGTAAACTGAGGCCCAGAAAGGAAAAGTGACTTGACCGGAGTAACACAAGGTAAAGGTAAGCAGTAAAGCCATTCTTAGGAATTCTAAATCCAATGTTCTTTCCACATCATCATGCTGCCTCTCATCTGGGGATTGGTTTCGCCTGTACTTTGCTCCTCAGAGAATTTTAACCTTTCTTTTACTAGGGAAAAGTTTGGAAAAGGCCAGTTGTCAAGTAATCAACTTTCCATAGGGCTTTTGTAGTTTTGACAGCTGTGGCCTTTATCATCTTGGGGTGAGTTTTCTAGGAAACTTTCATTAAGGCAAATGAACAAAATTTAAAGTCATAGCTTGATTTGTGACGGAATAACATTGTGTAATAAGAGTGGCAAATCTGATGAATTGGGACAAGCATGAGATGTGTGTGAACTGATGCAAAGTGAAATAAACAGAATTATAAGAACAACACATGTAACTATAATACTGTAAAGGATTTATAAGGAAGATGAATTCTTAGTAAGTGAAAAAGAAGTAATGGTCATAGAGAATAGATAATGTCACCTAACACATCTCTCCTTACCAGAGAGTTCAGGCTACTATACTGGTTATTTTTACTGAAGTGGTTTTCTTTGTTACAAAGGATGGTTCATTTCTGGGGTGATGCGAAGGGAAGGGACAGGAATAAGAATTTACATAGTGCCTACTATATGTCGGGCACTAGGCTAAGGGCTTTTTACAAACATTATTTTATTTTTTCCTCACAATAACCCTGCAAAGTAGATGCTGTTATTAATCTCATTTTACAATTGAGGAAACTGAGAAAGATGGAGGTTAAGTGACTTGCCCAGGGTCACACGTCAAATAAAGGTCTGAGGCCAGATCCAAACTCAGGTCTTCTTGATTCTAGGCCCAGGGCCCTTTCCACTGTGCCTTGGTATGAGAGGAGGCATTTCCAGAAATGACAGTAATATAAAAATAAATGCATAAATTAAACATTTTAAAAGATACAGACTTTCCTGTTTTTACTTTGAGCATTCTTTCACTGAATTAAAAATCAGTATAATTTCTCTTGATTACAAAGTACACTTTCTTAACTTTTTTTCCTATAAATATTTTTTGTACATGTGGGACCCTTTCCCATTTTTATGATCTCTTGGGGATACGGTCCTAGTAGCGATATTGCTGGGTCAAAGGCTATGCACATTTTTGTAGCCCTTTGGGCATAGTTCCAAATTGCTCTCCAGAAGGGTTGGATGAGCTCACAGCTCCACCAACAATTAACTCTTTTTTTCAATTAGAAGTTTATTTTTTTCTGTCTTTAATGTCCCACTCCACTGGGGAGGAAAAAAAGATGTCCAAAAATACATGCCTCAGTCTGAACCTTGAGTATGTTAACTCTAGGGAGGTAAATAATGTACTTCATCATCAATCTACATCTCAGTCTTTATCACAGCCAGAGGACTGATAACAGAGTATTCAGCTCAATTCCTGACATAAACGTGATGCACCCTGGCTGCAGAATGAGGCATTGTGGGGGTTGATTAGTATAGGAATTTGTATTGCTTGACTCTGTATATTTGTCACGAGGATTTTGTTTTTCTTTTCTTTTTCAATGGAAGGGGTCAGGAGGGATAGAAAGTAGATTTTTGACAACTGAAAAAAATCAAATTAAAAATAAAAATCTTGATCATATGCAAAGATCACCATGATCCATGAGTAAATTGCTTCAGCCAAGACCATCTTTGTCAGGGAGCTAGCCATGGCTGGGAAGGGAAGGGAAGGGAAGAGGGAGTTACTGTTACTATAGGAAATATGAAATACCTTTTGATATCAGTGCCAGATAAGCTCTAACAGAGCCAGAGACTGCTGATCAATTCAAAGGCTGAAGGGAGGGCTTTTAGCAGGAAAGATTCAGCTAAGCTTGGAGTCAATACTGGCTCTAGATCTAGGAGAACAAAGTTTAAAAAAAACAAAAGAAAACTAGGGTTAGGCAGCATGAGTTGTCACACTAAGGAAGCTTGGGCAGCTGACCTGTGGGAAGGAAAGAAATAAACACCTACTGTGTGCTCCATAAAACATCATCTCATTTAATTACAAACTCTGAAAGGTAGGTGCTACTATTATCCCTATTTTACAGGTGAGGAAACTGAGACAGTTAAGTGTCTTGACCAGAGTCACATAGCTAGCTAGCAAGTGGTGGAGGAAAAATCTGAACGCAGGTCTTCCTGACTCCAGCCCAGGGTTCTATCCACTGCGCAGTCTAGCTGCCATAATAACTTGGGTATAAGTTGTATGTAATTTTGACAGTGAATTTTTTTCTATGCACTTAGCTTTCGTAATATGTTGTTCAGATAGCTCATGATAGTTTACATTTACGTAGCACTTAGAATTGATGAAGCTCTTTATCATATCAAATCATTAAAATAATTAGATAAAACACTGCCTAAAACCACCAAGCTTAGGAGCAAGCGGATTGTTAGGAAGGAGTCACCATTTTGCCTGCTTTAGATATGGCACATGTATCAACCCTGACAAGTTGGTTAGGAGCCTGAAACCAAGGAGGCTAAGGGAAAAGGCCAAGAAGAATCTCATCCACTCCCTTTCTCTTCAGTTCTGTTCTCCATACAGTGTCCAAGAGTCCAAATAGGGCTGGCCTTGGGTAAAGTTGTGAACTATATCCTAAATATCCATCCATCCTTCCTTCTATATCCTGCTCCAGTCCAATCATTTATTAAGTGTGTGCAATACACTGTGAAAGTCACTGGATATTTTAAGACTGAGACAAACAGATGTTGTCCTTACTCTCTGTTGGGAGATATGACATGGAAACAGATAAATATATGCACGATGGATGATGAACGAATGAATGAAAAAGCTTTCATTCAGCATTATGTGCAAAGCATTACACTAATCACTGGGGATGTAAAGAACACAGGTAAGACTGTCCCAGTCTCCAGGAGTTCACATTGTAATGGGGAAGACAATCCATAAAGGAGATTTCAGTTGCAAGTGAGATGGACAGGTCTATGATCCTTAGGGTACCATGACAAAGCAAATGGAAATGCCTCTTTTTCCCTTTTAATGTCATTTCCACTGATAAAAGCTTTTCATTTCCTGATGTGAGCAGCTGCCAGGTCAAATATTCTCAAGATGATGGCTGGGGGGACTGAGATGGAAGTGGGGCCCATGATTTGACTGCTACTGCTTTTCCTAAAGCTGTTGGGTTCATGTCCTAGGCTCTCTCCACCAAGGGCTGAAGGGAGGTGGTGAGGGTACCTGACAAATGCCATCTCCTGTGTCTCCCTTGCTGCTCGGAAGATTTGAGGTGGGAGACAGCATTAATAATTACTGGATCCGGGAAAGGCTTTCATCAATGAGTCCCGAATAAAGCTGGGCAACTGAAGAGAGCAAGATAAGGAAGGAGCACGGTCCAAGCATGACAGATAGCTTGTGCAAAGGTGGAAGATGGAACACGTAGTACAAGGAACAGGAAAGAGGCCAGTTTGGCTGACCGTAGACTTAAAAGGAAGTTATGAGAAATAAATCTGAAAATGTGGGCTGGAGCCAGGTTGTGAAGATATTTAAATACTAAACTAAGAAGTCTACATTTTATTCTAGAGGCTAGAGGCAAAAGGAAACCACTAAAGGTCGTTTTTAATTTTCATATGTGTCTTTGGAGGGTTGTGACATGCTCAGACTTATGCCTTAGGAAGATTATTCCATCCGTTAAGTAGAAGATAGACTGCAGGGAAGAGATATAGGAAGACAGGATTCCAATTAGGAAGCTATTGCTGGGGCACAGTAGATAGGGCACTGGCCCTGGAGTCAGGAGGACCTGAGTTCAAATCTGGCCTCAAACAGTTACCTGTTGTATGACCCTGGGTAAATCACCTAGCCCTGATTGTCTCAAAAAAAATATTGCCACGGTCCAGAGTAGAGAATGTGAATACATGAATTAGGATGACTGTCGTGTGCGTATGTGTGTGTGTGTGTGTAACTGCTATAGAGGTACAATATACAGGAGTTTACAACTGACTGGATAGTGATTAGGGAGAAAGAGAAAATTTAAGGGTGACATCGATATCTAAAGCAGCTGAGGTGGCACAAGGGAGAGAGTGATGGACTTGGAGTCAGGAAGACCTGAATTCAAATCTTGCCTCAGAAACTCACTACCTGTGTACCCCCCTACCCCTAGGGCTACAGAATGCAGCTCTTCCACTTCAGGAGAGTTCCCAGGGCAGCTGTTTCCTCATTGCCCGCCAGGGTGCAGGACTTCCTTATTATCCCTTTACAGAATAGTCTCCTTCCCCATCCTCTTTTCCCCTTCCTTTTATGTATTGTCTTCCCCAATTAGACTTTGAGCTTTTAGAGGGCAGCAACTATCTTTTGTCATTCTTTGTGTATCCTCTGGGCAAGTCTGTGTTTGCCTCAGTTTCCTCATCTGTAAAATGAGCTGGAGAAGGAAATGGCAAAAAATACTCCCATATCTTTGCCCAGAAAACCCCAAATGGGGTCATGAAGAATCAGAAATGACTGAAAAGTGACTGAGCAACAAGTGTATCCCCTGGGCTTAACACAGTGCCTGGCACATAGTAGGCACTTAATAAGGGTTTATTGGCCAACTGACTCAGAGTGAGTCATTTAATTTCTCTAAGCTTCCATTTCTTCACCTATAAAATGGGGATAATAATAGCACCTACCCCTCAGGGTTGTTGTTAGGATCAACTGAGCCTTTTCTGCAGGCTGCAACAAGTGAAAGGCACCTTGAAAACCTTAAAGTACTATTTAAATGTTAGCAATTTTGATGATATCACAAACCAGTGGGACTGGAGAGCATGAAGATTGTGGGGTCCATCAACAGAAGAAGCAAAGTGTGGAGGAGGTGCAGGTTTAGGGAAGGAAATCTTGAGTCTGAGTTCAACAGGTTGATCTGGAGATGACCATGGGGATGTTTTGTTGGAGTTGTCCAATGGGAATTGGTCATGTGGGCCTGAAGCTTAAGAAAAAACAATCTGCCTGGATTCTTATAGATCTGGAAGTCATACGCACAGGGATGATCATGGGAGCTGATATCACTGGGAGAAAAGAGAAGAGGGCCCCGGACAGACATTTGGAGTTTAGAAGTCAGTACTGATAATGTTTAATATAAAATTTTGGAATAATGTCTTTGTTCTCTCTGAAGCAAACTCAGAGAATGCCTCTCCTATGTCAACAAAGCCAGCCAAGGCTGACTTCACATTCCTTAAGAGACCTTTAACCTAAGACACTATCTTGAATAATGGGACGTTTTCCATATCTTAATATTTATAGACATATACTATGTTATGGCATATTAATGGTAAAGAAAATATAGACATCTTAGGTCGTAATTTCTATTGAACTTTGTTTACCCTTTCCTATGTCAGTTATCTGTTTAGGGCAGGAAGCCTGCCACTCACTACTGGTGGGATTTCCTTATCACCGAGACATATTTTTATCTAGCCTGGAATCCCAAGGCCTGACCAACATTGCTTTGTTAATTGTCCTGTCTCACTGAATTTATGATTTGCTCAGTTAGGAGAGTTCCTTTCTCACGGCAAAATGTATATAAGCCAGAAGATTTCTGCACTGGGTAGCCAGAACATTTCTGGCTCCATAATGCATTATGTTACCGTTGTCTTTAATAGGGAATTGATTAATTAATTGAATCATAAAATGTATGCATTCAGCCTGTTGCCTTTTCTTAACAAAGTTTTCAGGTCAACAGTACACATGCGATAATCCAGTGAAAGAGGCTGAGAATGCCAGTATCTCTAACACTGAGGGAGGAGAGAGCATCCAGGAGTAGAGGCTGCTCAGCATTATCAGATGGTAAGGAGCATGAGAACTACCTGGGATGTGTGGCACACCTGTAATTCCTGCTACGGAGGAATCTGAGGCTGGGGAGTCTCGTGTTCTGAGCTGGAGTTGGTTAAGTAGAAGGGCTGCTTGCTCTGTACTGAGAGGAGGGGAGAGGTCATCAGGTTTTCTGTTATCATTTAGTCATTTTTCAGTTGCATCTGATTCTTCATGACCTCTTCTGGGGTCCTGGCATGTCTGCTAGTGTCTGCTGGTCTCAGGAGACTAACGCTCTGGTAGTTACTGGGCGTGTAGTTTCAATGGGCATTATTCCTATCTTCTAGGCTCATCTCTTCAGAGTTACCTAAGACATCTTGACTTCAGTCTTGTAGAATCTAGGTTATTGGGGCTAGACCCTCTGCCAGATAAGAGATAAAATAAGATAGGCTCACAGCTTTTTTTTTTTTTTTTATCAATGTCATCACATCTAGTTTGCCAGGCCTAGGCAATGCTCCCAGCATAAGATTAGGTCTCTTCCCTTTGACAACTTCTATTACAGATAACTATCTAGCTAGGGATTAGGTCCTCTTAGATATTTCTAAAACCCACTTTCCTAAAGCTGCAAATGAATAAACCAGAAAGAAAGGTAAATTTAGGAGGCTGCAGGTGCTTACTTGTCAGATTACTTTCAATCTACCCAGTATGATCCAGCTAAGAACCCACCAGACTTACATCAGATTGTAAACTTCTTAAAGGCAGCGATTATCTTTTGCCTCTTTTTGTATCCCTAATGCTTAGCATAGTGCCTGACACATAGCAGGCACTTTTTAAATGTTTATTGGTTGATTTTTTAAAATTATTTACAGATTAGAGTGGTCCATTCTATTGGTGGCCCCTATGAAGTATGCACAATTGGGGGAAAAAAGGTGAGAAAGACAGCATGCCTTATCAGTTTCCACCAATACTCTGACTGCTTGTCTCCTTAATAAAGCAGATTTCCTTGTACTGGATGTCAGAATTCTAAATCTGCATCATCCATCACTCATTCTTTCCCTGGAAAATGTTGGAGACACTTGACAAATTCTTATTTTCTAGTTCTCCTATTTTTCAATATTCCATTAAACTAGTGTTTATTTGCTAGTCTCTAGGGAGTACAAAGAGGAAAAAAACCACAAAGGCTGACCAGTCTTATTTCAGTTAATCAGCAGGTATATATTAAGTACCTACTATGTGCCAGGTAATCCCAGAGGATACAAAAAAAGACAAATACATTTCATGCCCCAGAAAGCTCATCTTTTCAGGAGATAACATTGGAAAAAACAAGGTACATATGGGATACATACAATGTAAATGGAAGGTGATCTCAGAGGATAGGCAGTAGCAGTGCCCAGGAAAAATCTACTGTGAAAAGGTGGGATTTGAGCTGATATTTGAAAGGAATCAAGAAAGCTGAGAGGTCCAAGTAAGAGGGAGAGAAGACTCCAGGCACAGAGCCAAAAGGGATAAGAGGATGTGTTGGAAAGAAGAGCAAGGTTGGTCGGAGCTGGATCATAGAAGGCTTTGAAGGCCAGGCTAAAGGAGTTATTTTATCCCAGAGGCAATTTGAAGGCACTGACAGCTTCAGAGCAGAGGAATAAGAGAATCAAATTTGTGTATTAGGAAGATTGTCAGTTACTTGGAGGATAAATTGGAGAGAAGACAACTAAACAGAAAGGAAATCAACATCAGTCACTCTAAACTCCTCTTTTTATGCTTTCTCCCATTCTAATTTCCAAAACTACAACTCATATTAGTTACCTTTTTAAATATTTTATTTCCTATCTAATATTTTGCAGTTAAATATTAAATACTTTATTTAGTATTTCTTAATGATATTTTATTTTTTTCCCCAGTTACAGGTAAAGACAATTTTTAACATTCTTTTTTTTTATTTGAGTTCCAAATTTTCTTTCTCTCTCTCACTCCCTCCCTGAGATGGTAAACAATTTGATATAGGTTATATGAGCTCAACCATGCAAAACATATTACCATATTAGTCATGTTGTGAAAGAAGACATGGACTCACCCCCCCAAAAGAAAAAGACCAATAAGGGGAAGGGGGAGAGGAATAACCATGAAAAAATACAGAAAGTGAAAAACTGAATGCTTCACTCTGCGTTCAAACTTCATCAGTTCTTTTTCTGGATGTGGATAGCATTTTTCATCACAAGTTCTTTGGAATTGTCTTGAATCATCGTATTGCTGAAAATAGCTAAGTCATTCAGAGCTGATCATAGTACAGTATTTTAACTACTTTTTTAATTGATTTTTTCCTATGTTTTGCATGATTTCACATGTGTAACTGATATATTGCTTGCTTTCTTAATAGGTGGTGGAAAGTTGGAAGGGAGGGAGAGAATTTGAATCTCAAAAAAAAAAAAAGGCATGCTATCAATAATTTGAAAAAAGAACACCAATTGATGTGTTCCTTTTTTTTTTTTAGGAGACTGTTGGAGGCCCACTACTAGGATTTAAGAAGCCTCTTAGTCTTGCAGCAGCACATTCAAATCATCTGTCTGGGGCAGGTGGGATCCTATAGCTAAACTCATACCTTTGATGTTGAGTTTCTTGACCTTGCCTTCAAATTCTGGAGTGGAGTCTGGGACCGATAGCCTTCTGGGTACTGATCACAAATTGTCCTTTTTGGCCCCTGAGCTCACTAAAAGTATAATATTTTACCTTTTTTTTTAGAAAAAATCTGAAAACCTTTATTTTTTCCTCTCTCATCACCCCTCATTGTTAATTTGTTAAATTAAACTGTTAAATTTCCCAGTTAGAAGGAAGAAAGACAAAACCCTTGTAATGGGGGTTACATCAAATCAATCCAACATCATCAACCACAACATTCCCATGCTATCAGTGTCCAAAACCGTATGTCTCATTCTATAGCTTGAATCCATCACCTGTCAGGAGGTGAGTATCACATCATACATATTTTTTCCCCAGAGAACTAATTGCTCAAACTTTAACAGGCAAGATATCTTAGGAGGGAAGAGAAAATTTATGAACATAAAGGAGACCTCAAAAATATGAATGTGGCCTCTTCCAAGTCATGTATAGATAAATAAGATCTGGATAACTGTTTTTTTAACCCGTGGCTTTAGCATTCCTTCCATGTTCCCCACCTGAAACTTTCTTTAGTAGCTCTGACCAAAAACAAAGCTTATGAATTTCCCCTCCTCTCCTGCCCTGTCTATACACTGGTAGAAGGAGTGATGTATGGTGACTTATTACCTCCCACCCTTGAAGGAAAGAAAGGAAGGAAGGAAGGAAGAAAAGAAGGAAGGAAGGAAGAAAGGAAGAAAAAGAAAGAAAGAAAAGGTAGATGCCAGTGAGGGCTTTGGGAGAAATGCAAAGGGTCTGAGTAATCTGTCCCTGAATAACTAAGAGATAATATAAGGTAAAACTTCCCCCAAAAGAGTTATACTACATAGTTAGTTCTTATTATCTTACTATAGAACATAACTAGATAAAAAGATAACTGGCCCAACTAAATCAACAAGCAATTTTTAAACATTTAAATGTATACTGTCTGCCCGGTGATGTGTCAAGTGGTTGAAAAGGCACAACATAGCTAATTCAAAAAGAATGACAACTGACTGAGTAGATACCCTGATATCTTAGTAGCACGATCAAGGGATACTCACGAGCACCTGAGATTCTTTTCTTCCTACTTGAACCCAAGGCCAGAAATGCCAATAAAAATCTGAGCTTAAAGTATTTTTTCTTCCTTGATGTAGCTTCTGTCTGCAGCCCCAGTTAAGCCTCACAGTGGCCTGATTTATTTGTTTCTCTTTCTGGTGTATCTTGTGTAGGAACTAAAAAAAAAAAGTGTATGTGTCTACATGTATACCTCCCTCAGCATATACCTCTCCCTTCTCTCTGCCCATGGTCTGTATCTGAGGAGTTTCTCATCCAAGTGGCTGCCTCTTTTCTGTCCAATCCCACCCTCCTCCCTCCATGTGACTTCAAAAAAAAAGGAAAGAAAACACAAAGGGTTTATGAATGAGCTGGGTACTCCTAATGAGTCACCAAGAAGTGAGTCCACTAGAGGTAGTCTCACCCTCCCATCCTCCTACTGGGCACCCCCTTTCACAACCTCCTCAGGCTTTCAACACATTTCCCAGGCTGTCTTCCTTTGCTTCTCTGCTTAACCCTCTAGTCTCTAATCCTCATCCACCTGGTTACAGTCTCAACATAGAAGCCTCTATTCTGAGTGCTTTAGTAGAAAATAGCAGAGTAATCACTGCTATTATCCCAATACCTATCAGGCAACAACAGGTTTTGAGTATCCACTGGGCAAAGAAGTCCCACCAGATGTTCCATGTGGACCATCCCATGTCCTGGGGTGGGGATAGGATGGTGGTGTTGGAAAGGTTTTACAAAAGAACTGAAAGACAAGTCCTGTGTCTATAGAAGGCACTTAATAGCAGCACCTACCCCTGCCAAAAACACCAAACAAACCCAAAACTTAAATGATTGCTCCTTCATCTTTGCCTAGAATAAACAAGAGATATTATAATTATATGTTGTTGTTTTGTTCCTTTGTTTCCCAAGAGAATCAATGACATCAGGAGTGATGTTTTGACTTGGTTGTCAATTGGATTCAAGGGAGGCAGAGTTAAACAAAGTTGTTAGCCTCACTCTCTCTTCCAGAATCACTGAAGTCTAGTGGCAGGACAAAAGTCAAAATGATTGGTGATGGCTTGGGATGAAGTGGATGACCTTGGTGTCTCTCTAAGTGCTCCACAGTGCCTGCATCACCCACCATCATGGCCATTGGAATAAATTGTTCTCACCTGTGTCCAGTGCAGAAAGTCAATGCTACCTTTCAGTGTTCCAGGCAACTAAGACCATAAATTGTAGATTATTTGCATATCTTTTCTTAATAAGTAGATGCTGGTCTACATTGGTATGTAGACTCTATGAAATCACAGGCCCCATCAAACTACTAAATGCATTTGGGAGCATTGGGGAGCAGGAAGGAAAGAGAACAGATGCAAGGTGGTATAGTCACAGGAGACCTAGACCTTATGAAACCACCAGTAAAACCTTAGGCAAACCATTTAGCCACTCTGTGCCTCAGTTTCCTCATATATAAAACAAGGAGGGTTGGACTAGGCTCCAGATTTGAACCTATGGTTCTATTTTAAAGTAAAGAGAATAACATTGAAAACAACTACAATGAACAGTTATATATTCTATGTTTGCTTCAGTTCCTGTGACCAGTGAAAAATGGCCACTGTAGATGAGAAGGTAAACTGAGTCCTCTAGAGAGTGGAATCACTATTATCAGTCTAGAGCTAAAAGAAAAAACAATTCATTGCTCATTACCAAAAAAATATTCAATTATATCAAAATTCCTAAAATCTACAAATGTTTAAAGGTTCTGAAATCACATAAGGATTTTTATAAAGATTCTCTGTTTCAGGATGAAGAAAACAGTTAATGACTTTTAGTAAGTTTATTACTTATGGTGCCATTTATTTTGAAGGATATTGTTTTTGGTTTAAATGAAATCCTATACCTTCCCAGAGAATTATTCTTTTAAAATAATAGCCAAGATAGAATTGAATAAGAAACTAAGTGCCTACTATGTGCCAGGCTTTGTGCTAAGCACTTTACAAACATTACCTCATTTGAGACTTTCAACAGCCCTGGGAGGTAGGCGCTATTATTAATCCCCATTTTAGGGATGAGCAAATGGAGGCAGAGGCTGAGTGACTTGCCCAAGGTCACACAGCGAGTTAGGTGTCTGAGATTGGATTTAAACTCAGGGCTTCCTGACTTCAGGTACAGGGTTCTCCTTAACATTGTACCACCTCATCGTCTCTAAGAAGACTCTTCTGCTTTTAAATCCAACACAGCATTGGTCAATGTCATAGTTTCAGACTGTCAAGAGTTTCCTGCCTTCATATTCATCAGTGGCTACTTGGTACAAGTTAATTTTGCATTAATTTTCTTTATAACTTTGTTGTATCTCTCTTCCTAGCCACCCCTAATCTCTGTCAAAATCTTATCCACCCTTCAAAGTCCAGCACAGATGAGCCCTTCCCTGATCCTGCAAAAGTGATCTCTCCCTCTCATATCAGTTTACACCTCTTTTATGGGAATTATCCCATTCAGGCTTAAATCATCTACCTATTAATTAGGGCTGGGGCTGTCTCATTCATCTTTGTAACATCTCCAGGGTCTAGCACATAGAAGGTATGACATATGTTGTCTTAACTGATTACTTGAAAAGGAAGCAAGCCCTCTCATCCACTTCAGTTGGAATCATGAAGTGTGGGAATCCAACAGCAGACACACCTTTATCAGGAGCTCTGTGGTAGGGCCAGTGAGAGACTGGTGAGGCATCAAGTATTGGAAAATGCGTCAGATTGTGAATCAGAAGATCTAACTTTTAACCTAGTTTTGCCAATAGCTAGGTCAAAGTCAACTTCTCTTGGTCTGTTTCCACTTCTGTAAAAAGAAGTAGGGGGAGGGTTGGATGAGATTATTTTTAAATTCTCTTCCAGTTCTAATAATCTCTGCTAGAACATTGTAAATAAAAATTAATCCCTGCTAGGAAAAGACATTCTTTGTCATTGAAACCCTATCTTTACAAGAGCTAACATCCAGGGAGACAAGGAAAACATTTTTAATAGGCTATAATACTTGTTAGTTTGTTTTCTTTTTTTTGCAAAGTCTCAAGATATTATGCCTTTAGATACTGCTTGCTGTCATCTGCCTGGAGGAGTAGAGTAAGAGTCTCAGGGCAAACTATCCAAAGAGCTTAGAATGGAAGAGTAACTTTTGATTCTAGCTTAATGCCGTGAAAGACTTCCTAGGGAAAGATTCACGGAGGGAAAAAGAAAGGAACCAGGATTTCCCAACAATTAGAATTTAATCTTTGAAAGGAAGGTTGCCAAATAGGATAGCTATTTATAAAGGAAGCATTTGACTGTAATAAAGTGGCTTCATTGCATCAACGACAACAAAAGACTTCCTAGAGAAGGGGAAAATAAGACATGTCCAAGAGTGGTGGTGGTGGTGATGGCTCTGTGCGTGCATATGTGTGAAGGGTCTGGCACAAGACAAGAGTTGAGAAAATGGGCTTGACTGATCAGAGGGTAAAAGAGATGAGGAAGTCACTTAAGAATGACAACTGACAGCTCATTCCCAGATAGGGAAGAGATTAGTCAGTAACTTTGTGGGTGGGCTTGGGATTTCAATGGCAGCTGATTGGGTCTGGGAGATGAGGAATTGTTCCCTTATAGGGAAAAAAAGGAAATATCAAAATAGCTATAAATCTAATTTAGGCCCTGAAGAGGAAGTCTTTCCTCTGCCTCTTCATTAATGGAAAACTATTGCAAATTATATTTGGAGTTTGGTCTACATCATTTTACTCTTTAACCGCCAACTCCCACCGTAAAAAAAAAAAAAAAGATAGTGTTACTTTAAGTGCTAGCTTTTGTACAGGAAAATGATGAACTTATGGGAAAGAAAGCTATCTGAACTTTATGCAAATCACCCAGCTTCCACATGCCTACTCCAGGAAAATCCTAAAATTCACAGCAGATGGAATAAGGATCAAAACGTTCAGTACGATGGCCAATCTGGGAATTTGTTATGATTGACTACACACTTTCAATTTTTCTTGCTTTCTCAATTTGGGATGGTAGGGTGCAGAGGAGAGAACTCAGATCTGATTTTTTTTTTAATTCAATGCTGATCAAAGGAAGCTTTTTTACTTTGTTTTCTTTCACAACATGACTGATATGGAAATATTTTGCATTATTGCATATATACAATCTATATCAAATTGCTTGCCTTCTCAATGAAGAGGGAGAGAATTGGAAATTATAAATTTAAAACACAAATGTCAAAAATCATTTTTACATGTAATTGGAAAAAATATTTTTAAATGATTTAAAAAATCATCAATTCTGAATTTTCAAATACAAGATGCAAAAGAAGCATTAAAAAGGCAAACAGGAAAGAAAAATCACAAGGGATTCAATAAGGTTAAACTGTTTACATTCCTACATGGGAAAATGAAACTTGTAGCTCCTAAAAACTTTCTCATTAGAAAGAGTATACATGGACAGAAAGTACAGGTATAAATTGAATATGATGGAATGATTATCTAAAACAAAAAAACTGAGGGCTAAGAAAGAAAAATACACTAGAACAGGAAAGGAAGAGGTAGAATGGGATAAATTATCTGACATAAAAGAGCCCAAAAGAGATTTTACAGGGGAGGGAAAGATGGTGGAAGGGTGGGGAGAGCTCCTGAACTTCCCATGAACCTCCCTCTCATTGAATTGACTCAAAGAGAGAATAACATACACACTCAGTTGGTGTAGAAATATAGCTTATCGTACAGAAAAGTGGAAGGAGAAGGGGATAAGAGAAAGAGGCTGGGGCTGACAAATGAGGGCAGATCAGAGTATATAAAAGTCAGAAGCAAAATACCTTTTAAGAATGGACAGGGTAAAAGTAGGAAGAATAGGATAAATGGGAGAAAATAGGCTGGAGGAAAACACAGCTGGCAATCATTACTGTGAAAAAATGTTTACAGAAAGTTTCTTTGATAAAGGTCTCATTTCTCAAACATGTAGAAAACTGAGTCAAATTTGTAGGAAAAGAAGTCATTCCTCAATTGATAACTGGTCAAAGTAATCAATGTTATCTATAGTAATATGAAAAAATGCTCTAAATCATTACTTAGAGAAATGCAAACTAAAACAACTCTTAGCAACCACCACATACCTATCAATCAGATTAGCTAATAGAAAAGGAAAATAAATATTGGGAAAATTAAAATGCTAATGCATTGTAGAGCTATGAACTGATCTAACCATTCTGGAGAACAATTTGGAACTACGCCCAAAGGGCCACAAACCTTTTGATCTAGCAATACCACTACTAGATCTGTGTCCCAAAGAGATCACAAAAAAAGGAAAAGGATGTACATGCACAAAAATATTTTATAGCAGCTCTTTTTGTGGTGGCAAAGAATTGGAAATTGAGGGGATGCCTATCAATTGGGGAATGGCTGAACAAGTTGTGGTATATGAATGAAACATTATTATAAGAAATAAGCTGGAGGATTTCAGAAAAACCTGGAAAGACTTACATGAACTGATACAAAGTGAAATGAGCATAACCAGAACATTTTAAACAGTAACAGCAATATTATATGATGATCTGTAAATAACTTAGCTATTCTCAGCAATACAATGATCTAAGACAATTCTGAAGGATTTATGATGAAAGGTGCTGTCCATCTCCAGAGAAACTACCATTAGAGCCTGAATGCGTACCAGGCTCTTTTTCTTTACTTTTCTTGTTTTTTGTTTTCTTTCACAGAATGACTTACAAGAAATATTTTGTATAACTTGCACGTATGTGTATGCACTATGTCAAATTGTTTGCCTTCTGAATGAGGGAGGGGGATTTGGAGAGTGGAAAAACCTGGAACTCAAAATTAAAAAAAAATACTGAAATTGTTTTTACATGTAATTGGGGAAAAAAAAAATATTAAATATAAAAATTTATTGCAAATACAAAGATCCTCCAAAAGGAAGAAAGAATAACCCTTTAACTCTAACAGGTCTAAGTGGAGACTCAAAAGAAAAAAGTGGACTTTCCACAAGGCCTACATGAATAAGACTGAGAACAGGAGTTCTTGACCTTTTTAATGTCATGGACACCTTTGGCAGTCTAGTGAAAATTACAGGGCCCTTTCTCATTGTGGGAATATTGTCTATTGTCCAAGAATGCTGTAACTCCAAAAATGACGTGGTTAGAGATTTTTAATCATAGGGTGTTTTTGTGATCTTAGCATTCTAAGCAGAAATATTTAGATTAGGGCAATCTAAATTAACAAAAATTGTTTCTGGCAGGCTTATGCCTAAAATGGAAGAGTACATCAATTCCTTTGACATTATATTTGGTTGCTGACAGTAAGCACAGGAGCACAAAATGATATAGAAACAAGGACCTTTAATAATTCACCAACAAAATTTGTATTAGGCCAACTTTTTTGGGGGGGAGGGTAGGTGAGGAATAAGGAACTTTTAGATTTTTTGAAATGTGGGTATTTTGCTGCTATTTCCAAATATGATAAAATTGTTCATTATAACTATAGCTGCAATTTATTGCAGTCATTACTGTTTACCAAGAAAATAATACGTTATTAGAATTTCACAAACAAGTAAATTATGAAGTCTCACTTTCCCTGGAGGGTCCAACATTATTAATATCTTCCATAAGATGGCAATGTTGTTACATTAAAAACATTATTTCACAACATAATTTTAAGCAGGGCCTATTTAATGCATACACTAGTAGATATTAATCATTTTACAAGTTCTATATTGTAGTAGAGACTGAGGAACATAGAACATGTATGCCCTTAATCAAGTCATTTAATATGTATGGGTTTTCATTTCCTCATCTGTAAATAGAAGGGGCTAGACTGCATGACTTCTAAGATTCCCACTCACTCCCAGCTCTGAAGGTTATAGAGTAGATGTCAATTTTTGGAGCAGCTCACATTTTGAGGGTGCTCAAATATAGTACTGCAATCTCCTTTATACTAATTCAGAAGCTCCACACCCTTGACACCATTTGTTAATTTAATTTAAAATTGCATTAATGAAAGACTTTTATCCCGGAGAACTTTTATTCCACAAAAACAAAACACAAATGAATACTGAAAACAGTTTTTGTTTTTATTTCCAAGATCAAATATTACAACAGGACATTTACATGTATTTATAAAAAAATGCAGCAGTTGTGTTTATAGATCAGAGGTTTCCTTGAGTTTGGTCCCTCTCTCAGCACAGTGAGCTGATGTCTTAAAAAGACTTTTTCCCCCCTCCCCCAACCCCCTACTTCAAGTTGCAGTATCAATATAAAGCAACTGGGTACAACATAGTAGGAATATTCACAATTTGGTATGGCCAAAGCTAGATCACCACCGAATGGAAAAAGAGCCTAATTTGGAAATTGTTGTAGATAGAAGTAAACATCCAATAATCTAAAAATTCTGCGGGCTTAAATTTAAATGCACAACTGGAACTATGAATGGTGTTTTAAGTGAGCAGTTACAGTACAGATGCCTTGACTAATGTTACTCTTTTCTGCTTCATTTAGATTTCCTGCCACATTCATGTGCCTTCTCAGTACCTTAAGGACCACTCACAAGATCTATAAAAAGTTGTTTTGAACAAAATGATGTCACTAACAGTCCTTTCACTGCCCCTCACTCACCAGTCCCAGAATTTTATAGCACTGGGAACAGTCACAAAAAGGAATAATACCTCCTAGCACCATGGGATAAAAGGCCCAGAAAAACTGAACATGTTCATCTTAGCAGGGGACATATCAGAAACACTTATGGGAACACTACTTTAGTCTACTAACAGCTTGGGTTTAATAATAGAACAGAGTTTTAACCTAAGAATCAAACCTAGAAGTTTCTCTTTAAATTAACAATTTTGGTAACACTATCCCCCTGCCTAATAATGGAATTTACATCTTCCTAATAGAGTTCTATATTCTGTCAGTAATTTGCTTGAGAAGGAATTTTAATTAAACATTCATCTTGGTTTTTGTTATTTAAAAAAAAAAACAATACTCAAAGTATAATTGAAAATTTCCATTTCTTGATCAATGTCTCGGAATAACATGGCAGGCAGGGAAAATGAAAACATGAAAATAAATTAAAAACAATTGGTAAAAATATCCTAAATTTTACATCCCAGATGACCATCTAGTCAGTATTCTGCAAGACTCAAAGGAAGAGTTGTTAACTCTAGAAAAGATCCTGGACAATCATATCTAGTCTGCTTCTGGCAAAGGTGCTGAACATAACTAGCTGACAAGCTTAGGTTAGTTAAGATAGACAATGTCCAGAAAGGGAAAGCAGAGGCTTCCTCAACTGACAGAAGAACCAAGCTTGAGTAGCTCAAGAAAGGAAGAGCAGAAAGGATGCAATCAGGATGAGCAAGATTGTGCAGGACAAGGATTATGAGGAGGCAGCAGAGATAGTCACAGCAGAAACAGGTGGATCTAAGTATGCACACTATGAGACATTGCAAAAAAATAAAAGCTTGAGTGTGCTTGGAAGTTGCAGAGATGGTCAGAGGCAGGAGTGGGAGATACCACTGAAGGATATCTTAAGGAAATTAGCAGGAAGGCTGAACTCAGAGGAGGAGGAATCCCATATCCTAACTCAGATAATACTGATAACATGCTGAAGTCACAAGATAAAAGAGTTAAGGCAATGTAAACAAAACTATGAAGTTTGACTTTTCTGTATCCACCAAGGCTCCTCAGGTGGACCTTAGACCTGTCATGCAAACCTAACCTCCTGCAAGGATTTAGCCAAGCCTTCCTAAGCCACCAGCAACAAATTCTTAATCTCCAGTTCCTCCCAATGATGGTGACAACCCTTGGTTAGGTCTTTCAAACAAAGTTGATACTAGGTCAACCCCACATATCATGAACTTTGGCTTCCAAAAACTACCTTGTCTTTTGTCCACTAATATAACTTGCTCTGTCCACATGCACCAGCCAACGAGTTGAACAAATCAAGGCCAAAGCAAGAAGGTGCCACAGACTTGAGATCACCAACGTTTTTTTTCAAGACTGTGATTTCAGATAGGTGCCAAACCTTCTACATGCAAACTGTATGGAAGCTCCTGAGTTCATCAACAATCCAAGCAGTTCTTGGTGGTCGCCAAAGCCCAAATTATCCATATACATGGGCTTTGGCAAGACAATACAAGACTTTTTGTTACCGTAAGCCTGATGCAAATGTCTTAATTGTATTCAACCACCATCCTATTCATTGATAGTGTTCCTTTGACAACTGCAGTGTTGGCTAAGAGCAGTTATATCACCTGGGCGTTGGCTCAGCCTCAGCAATTGAGCTTATACACCACTTCAAAAGGTCAAGGCTCAAATGTTCAGGCATCCCTTTCATATCAACGTCAACAGCCTACATGCTTCATTCCTGCTGAACTACAAGTGAACCTTTTCTGATGATCCGTTTTTAATCCAATACACCCCTGCAACAATGTTCATAGTATCTGGCATCAGAAAAGAGATTTAAAACAGCAATGCCTACTTGATGAAATTGCTCCTGAGCTCAATCGAATAGAATATTTAAGCACTGTTATAGATTTCCTCATTAATTTAATAACATCTCAACCTCTTCTTGATGACATCATTTGTCCAGAAAGGCAGAGGCCGAGAAGATGTGACAGGACTGGTGTATCATAACACTCTTCTTTACTGGACATGCTCAACTCATGAAGCCCATTTCCTTCCTTAGGATAACACATCAGTATATCCTCAGTCAACATCAGTGGCATGACCACGTATTTATTACCACCCCTACTTAGGTACTTTATACAGAACATCTCCATCTGTTGGTAACAGACTTCACATATTGATTACAACTACAACTGACTTATCTTGGTGCAAGAGGGTCTGGAATTATCCCTAAAAGAGTTGGCTGTCCTAGATCTACAGAGATAATCAGTCTCATATACAATCCTAGATGTGATCAATGATACACACACACACACACACACACACACACACACACACACACACACTCATCTTGTCAATCCTAAAGCGGTGGCAGTTGGATCATTAGACTTAGAAGCATTCAAGCACGAGATCCTAGCAAGCGAAACATCTATGGCCACCTTTCACTTGTTGGTATAAGATAGATAAGCTCCCTTAACCTACTTTCCCTTGTAAAAGATATGTATCTACAAGTTGCCAATATAGGTGGCTTTTTCTTTATCACTCCGGGCATCCTTAAATTCACTAACAAGCTTTACACCTTCTCAAATCAGGTCAGTGGAAACTTCCAGTTATTGTCAAATTAAGAAAAAGAAAAAAGAAAAATCCTTAAGGAGCTAAAAGTACTTTGCCTCATGAATGAAGACTGCAGCTCTAGGTGGTAATTCCCTGTTTCACCCTCTTATAGTACTTAGAACTGTTAAACTTAGCTGATTATCTAGTGCTATACACCTCAGGGAAAAGGAACAGAAAATTCTGACAAAGCATCATCACCTGTTTCCCAAGCAAGTACTGTAAGTTTTCTAAATCTAATGTACAAACTTGGGAAAATAACAAGGAGGCTGACTCCCTTCAAAGGATTAAATAAACATCCTATCACAAGCTTGTTATTCACATACTAAAGAGTAGGGGGCACAAATAACTCATCCTGATAAAACAGAACATAAAGAAATTCTTTGGTGGTATAAAATTCACTACATATGAGGTTAATCCATGGGGTAAAGACTCAGAAGAATCCAAGAGCAGAAGAAAGTATGGATTAAAGTGATGCATCTGGTCATGTTTTGAGTCATACCTGTTTATCAAACTGATGGTTTTCTATAATTGCTAACACTGCCAGCAAAGTACTCCAGAAGAATTTAGATTTTAATGCCACTTATAAAGTACAAACCCTGGTAACTCACACTTGAAATATGAAAAAATAAAAATGGTAACAAATTAGGTTTATACCCTGACCAGATTCCCTACCCAATGGAGACTTTGTTAGAAAGCAAAAAAATAATTTTAACATTGGGAGAATTCCATTTTAAGACTATAGTTATTTGAAATGGAAAGTCAATCATACTCAATAAATATTGAATGCCTTTACATGCAAGGTACTGTGTGAGATACTTTATTTTTACTTAGCACTGGTTAAATAAATATGGCAAGGAAAAATAAAATAAGCTTAAAAAAACAATAAACGTTCATATTTAGTTCTACTTTTTTTTTTTAAAAAGATCTTATTTTGACCTTATCAACAAGGGCACCAATTTCAGGTATTAGCATGAATTATCTTTTGAAATAATATTCTTTTAGAAGTGACTAATTACTGCTTGTAGCTATGCCCCAAATCCAACACAGCAAACTATAACCTTCATAAATTAACATATGAACCCATTGCATAGGAAAGATCACCACAGATGTTTCTTTTTTCTGACTTTGTTACTGTTTTAAGCCTTACCACTAGTTCTTCAGATGTACTACATTTCTGACTAAAGTAGATTATCTTAGTTATTAACTCAATTTCACTTCAAACAGTGTCATTTGGCAAAAAAAAAAAAAAAGCCTGAACCACAAATTATGATGACTATCATTTTGACTAAGTAAGTCAGGTACGCAATGGCAGTTTGCGAAGAACGCCATACAACTTCCATAGTGTCTCCCTCGTACAAGGACAGATAAGCAAAGATTTTGACAAGGGAGCTAAGAGAAAAATGTCAATTTGCTTTATTCCACAGGCTTCCAGTAATGTAGTAATTCTAGTATCCACTTTTCTCTTCTAAGGCCAAGAGAATTCTATGGGGCAAAGGACTCTCTACAGAAAGGGGAGTGGGGGGAAGGGGGAAGAAAACAAGAACACTCACCTCGGATTTACTTCTGGAAGAGACTTTCCTATCTATTTCTCCAAAAGTCACACAAATAGACAGGGAAGTTTCAGAAAATGAGCTCCCTTAAACACAACTCAATGCAATAACCAAATTAACTTTCAAGGAATGGTTTTTCAAAAATTGAGAACACAGAAGAGTATGTTTCAAGGAAAGCATCACTTAGTAAATGTTATTAAATTTCATAATCAATGAATACAATGACTTCAAAGGCAAGAAGACCTTCAAAACCATCATATTCACCTTGAAATTGTATTTGACAGCAAGCTATCTTGCTAGCAGTGCTGCCTCACAGGGTGGACAGGGAAAGTTATTGCTGAAAAGGCAAAAAGTCCTGCAGGACATTAGGCTGACACATTCGTTTGTGTCACCTCTAGCACTGAGAAGACATTCCTTTGCTGTGGAATGCTAAGGCTTTCTTATACAATTAATAAAAAAGAAACAAAAAGCCCCACCACAACTCAAGGAGTAGGACAAACTTCCAAATGTCCACTGCAATTCTCTAAACCAAGTATGGTCACCAAGTTATTGTGTTCCTAACAGGGCTGACATACTCTTCTATTTGCCCTCAAACTCATAAACTTACTCAATCCTTTTCAACAGTAAAGATGGAGACAAGCACCTAACATAACTGCTTTGAGGAAACAAAATGCAAAACTTGGGAAAAATGGCAGGACAAAAAGGAACATAGATGTTTTTTTTAGTTTCTGTCTTTTCATAGGTCAGTCTAACAGAATGGGGGTGGCTGGGGTGGGGTGGGGTAGCTGGGTCTGTTTTAAAGGGAACTCCTTAGAAGAGCAAATTCCCTCCACTTCTGAAGGTCAGCAACCTCTCGATAATTTATAGCCTAGTGGAGTCTTGTAAAGTTTCTCAAAAAATAGCCAAAAAGACAGATTTAGATTCTAAAACCAATCCTCACAAAATTACTCAGACAGTCCATGTCTTAAGCTTCAGCACAAAGAACAGCCTACAAAACAAGAAAAGTTAAATGTCATTATAGCAATGGGAACTATCTGATTTAATTATCTTTTATTTGGAGGCAATATTGATCAGGAATAAAGAATTAAAGTAAAAAATCACAGGACCATTACTGAATTTCAGTAGGTAGGACTGATTATTGGTCAAAAAAACAGTTCTTGAACATAGGGCAAAGAAAACACTTCTTAGCTATAAAGCCTTCTGGGACAACCTACAACAAAACAAAGGAGCATCTATAAATGATCTGGCATGTGGCAGAGAGCTTGGATAACTTTCTCCAAGGTGTACTAATTACTAGAGGCTCTTATCAAGTAGTCTTTTCTCTCGTGTCCAAATATGGGATATTGTCTGAGTAAGCTACAGTCTCAAAGTGAAGACTAAGAATCTAATCCAGGTGTTAGTAATCTTGGTAAAACTGACATTAAAATTTAAAAGGATCCAACCAATCATGCCATAAACTGTGGTAACAAGAAATGGAGGAAAGGAATTTGTCACTATATTAAAATCGGGGCTGTATTTCCCACCCATTCCACAAAGAACACCTTTTCCACAAAGCCTTCTCTAATCACTATAGTCCACTCTGAAATTCCAACACATTGATTAATAGGCAATTTAGTAATTATTCCCCATTTGTTTCATTTGTGTTGTCCCCCTAGCTCCCTGAAAGTTTCTATGCTTTTTTTTCTTTTTAGATACTCCATTTAGTAGTTCATCATGGGTCTCTATGCTGGGTCACAGAGCAGTCAGGATTCAGTAAATTGTAGCAAGTGAGAGAGAGGAGTACCGGCTAGCATGCTGAACTTGGGAGTCAGGAAGACATGACTACCTCTGACCCTTAATTGGGTGATCATGGGCAAGTTTTTTCAACTTAATTGAGGCCATTTTCTCATCTGGAAAATGGGATAGCGATACCTGAATGAGATGATAAAGCCCTTAAAACAGATATTGAGCCTGGTGATATTTGAAAACAGGGATGAGAATCTATCCTTTCCTAAATATGTTAAATATACTGACTGAGTAATTATGTGTGAATCTTTTTATTCCTGGCAAACAATCTAATAACCAAAGTCCTTTTTTCCCTTTTACATTTTCACCAGTGTACTCATTTTAAAAACACCTTCCTAATTAGGATTAAAAGCTAGCCCCTCAAAAGAAATGATTAGGAAATTTCTATGCTCAGGGCAAGTCCTCTAAAAATTTTGCTCCCACCTTTTTCCCTTTTTCATTTCCAAATTTTAATAGACTGCGCCAAATTAAAGTCCTATAATTTTAAATTTAAGCTTTAAAGTAAATGTTGGAGGAATGGGCCTTTGAAATAGAATTGGCTACTATAACTAAAACCAATCTTCTTTCCCAGGTTATAAAAATCTTGTCTTTCAAGTGGGTCCTTTCTGGATCAAATTAAAAATATTTCTCTTTATCCTAAATTTTCTTGAACTCACTTTCCCTACCAGTTCTCAATTAATTCCTCTGGCCTGCCTTATTTCTCAGATGTGTTCCCTTCCCAACCCTCCCCCTCCCCCAACCCTTCCTACCTATTAAATACCCACCCATCCTGCCCCAGAGTGTTGAAGAAAATAACCATTATTATCAAAGCAGTTGAACTGTTGTGTAAAGTTATACTTTTGTGAATCTGGATGCTGACCCCACAAAAGCTTTCCCCTGAAGATCAAAGCTGGTGAGGAAAAGCATCAAACTAGAGGAAGTAAATACTGTAAGAGGACTGTGCTCAGACATTCTTAAATCTGTGGCTGGACTATAGATTCTTTTATCTCTGACCCCCTAACTTCCAGTTATCACTTAAACCAATAACACAACCATTTAATGTAATTTATATAAACCATTTCTTCTCAGCAATCCCCATCCCAAAAACAGTACTTCCATAACTAGTACAAGACAAGGGGTTTTTATAGTCACAATATTCTCTCCCTTTTCTTACTCTAGAGAGAGACTCAGAATAAGGGAAAAGAAAGAAGCTGAAATGTACAACCAATGTGCTTCTTTCTCAACCTACTTTAAGAAGCTCCACCATAACCCAAACCCCCATAGCTAAATCATAGCACTTTCCTCTTTGCCTCCAAAACAGCCAAAAATCACTATTTTTACTTAGTTTAAAGAATCTTGAAGAGGAAGAAGGCATAAAAAAAGGAAATGGATTAATTTTCAGTAGAGCAGTAGCAAATATTTCTGGGATTGGAGAATGCTAGATAAAGTACATGCTCCATGGAGGGAGTGTAGCTCTGTGCCCTTTTTGGAGCCCTAACAACCTTAGCATGCTTAAGTCTCTACTGTGAGATAAAATAATTCAATGACCATATTCTGACCTTCAAGGCTAAAGTGTGCTTAGGGAGGGGGAATCCTTGCTCTCTTTTCAGATGTCTGTTTTTCAGTTTTCTACCTCTCACCCTCAAGATTCATTATACTAAATAGAAATAGTCACCCAACAACGACTGGGCTTTATCAGAAAGCCTGGAAAAGACACTTTTGAAAAGACAATATCTGACTCTTTTTCCTAAAAAGGAGACTATCAAAGGAACTGGGCAGGGGATTCAGTGGATGATTTGCTGGAGAATATTTCACACACTTAGCTGTCATTCTGGTCACAAATCTGTACCTCACAAGAGGACCTACTTCACTGGTCTTTCCCTTAGTCCTAGAAGACACCCTGACCTTGTGCCACCTGAAAAACTAAAGGTTTCTAAATCCTTCTCTAATCCAAAAACACCATTTCTTCCTGTGTACTACTGATAATACATCGTGCTTCTCCTCATTTATTAACAAGTGCTCATATCTAAGGCCCTCCAATATATTTGCAGAGTTTATCAAGAAAGTTGTGTTTTTGCAAGGAAATCAGAAGTTGCTGGTAAACCTGTGGATCCTGAGCAAAAACATCGAAGTGGTGCTGTTTAGTCACCAATCTGGATAGATAACTCTGACTCAATGCATACAGGAAACTGTAATTATATAAATATATTTATAAATATTTATACAATTATATACTTATACATAAGCACTTACACAGACTCAGGAAAATGTAAGGACATTCATTTGTATAGCTCTTTCCCATGATTTCCTATAGAAGACATATATTTCATTCTTTAGTGAGGGTGCCTCACCAATCATTAGAAATCACATTCCACAATTGTGTACTAACAAAAGTACTCCTCCTTTATCCCTTGGGTGCTAAAAGGTAAGATCTCTTAAAATAGACAGGAAGCCTAAATGTTTCTGAAAATATAATCTGAATTTGGGTTACAAGTTAAAGTTTGAACTTTATTTCCAACATTAGCATTTATTTTTCCTCTAAGGTGCAGAAATGAATCAGCCTAAATAACAGTGACAAAACTGGATACACACTATAGTAGGATCTCTATACAGACTTTAAAGGTTTTAGTTCTATTGTCATCTTCACCCCAGTCCTTACTATATTCTCCTGCTAGCTCAAAATAAGGAAGGGGTTAAGTGAATGGTGTTGCATTTATTTAAAACAGGTAACTTCTTCTTTGGAGTTGGATATCAAATTCTCACTTTACATACAATTAAACGAGGCTTTTGGTGGCAGGAAAAAAAATACAACTGTTGAAGATTACTAAGAGCAGCTTTTCTCACTCCAGATACTAAATACTGCTTTATGGACTGAGTTTAAAGGTGTTCCCTTAAGAGACGCTTTCAGTTTTCTGATGCCACTAAACATCCTTTGGCTGCAATAGGTGATGGAAGAATTAAAATCTTAAAGTAGCTCAGCTCATTTAGTTGTTATAGCCTCTTAAAGACTATTTTACCCTGTGGTCAAAATGAATTTGGATTACTCCTAACTAAAGAAACCCACCATTCAGAGTTACTTCTTTTCTCTGAGGCACCATAGATAACATCAACAGCAAGACCAAATTCTAATTTACAGTTACCATTTTACTGCATGATTGCAAAACTATAACTAAAAAAAAAAAAAAAAAAAAAAAAAAAAAAAAAAAAAAAAAAAGCAAAAAACAAAAAGCTCCTGCCATTCTTAAACCCTTTGTTGGACCCAGAAAATGGAAGAGGTCAAGAAATGTTATGCTGTCCTAAGAGTAAACACATCCTTTCCTAACACAAGAAGTTTTTGAAATTATGGAAAATCTTAAGATATCAATAGCTTGAAAATGGGTATAAAGGATTCAGTAATTTCACTGAATTACTATTCACTCCTAGTATGTTGGTATCAACAGCTTCCATAAAATAATTCCAAATAAAGAGCAATGTAGAAAACTGTCTAAGGCAGGAGTGTTGAAAACCATCCTAATCTATCTCATCCCATATTTGACAAACAACTTCCCAACAGCACATATACCATGGACCTATCCTTCTACAGGAGAGATGAGGGAAAGAGAAATTTAAATTTTTTTTGACAAACTATCATAAGGAACGCTTTTCTCCACAAAAGCAAAGGCCTGGGTATTTTGTTACATGATACTTCTTATGTGAAACTAAAAAAAAAAAAAAATGAAGACACCTTTTTTCTTCCAAGAGTAAAGAATAAGATGGGGATGGGAGGTGGCTCTTTTTTTTTTTTTTAATCTGGCCTTTCCTCTGCCACAGGAAACTGAGGTCACATTATTTTTCTTACTTCCAGAGTGATGTGTAAGACAGCATCCCTCTTTCCCAAATGGAACAAGCATTTCCTGCAATCAGTATTAGGACAGATGGTATACTCAGGTTTTCATTTGGTCACCAGATTAGGGGGAAAAAGGAAGAAAGAGGAGAGAGGAGGAAGGACAGAAGACAGAGGGGAAAGACGCTGTGGAGGAGAGCCCAGATAAAGAGGAGAGCAGTTGGGGGCCCACTTGCCCAGTTTGGCTCTGTGGTCCTAGGAGCCAAACCGCACACTCAGGGACGCAGTATCCCAAGTAAAAGGACGAGGGGCAGCTGAGAGAGGTCAGGCCACGGTGCTAATTT